>NC_057722.1:30605674-30813696 GCF_004010195.1 Chiloscyllium plagiosum | reverse complement strand
CAAAAGTAATTGGCTAAAGAAATAACTGTGACATGAGCTAAATGGTTTAGAGCAGCAAGTGATTGGGAAGCTGGAATTAGCTGCCTGAGAGTATGGCAGAGGTAGGTTCAATTCACTTTTGGACTGGTCCAATTATCAACATTTTCTGATGAAAATAATAGACAATTTATATTTTATTTTGGTTTAATCAATTCCACTGAATGCAAGAAAGGCACTTAAAATGGCCAATCATAAGTTGCTAAGGTTTAAAAAGCCCATCCTCCACTTGTGATTGCTAAATAATCTGTAACTAACATTTCAAAAGTAAGTACTACAAAGAATGCTATTTAGACTCCTAACAATGGTTAATTTTGTTGTTGACAGGAAGAAAGCAGTAAATTTCACTAGAAATGTACAATTTTGATAAACAGAATGAGCCACATGCAAACATTAATGGGTAGTAGATAGCTTTGTTGGAGAATTGTTCTAAGTGAATTCTGGAAACAAAATCATAGGTTTGCAGCAATTACATTGTGTTGTCATGTACCTCTACAAAGTTATTCTGCTCTAACAGGAACAGTAATCTCTTTGATTTTGTTATACTGCAGTTCCCCAACTACTGGAGTGAACATGCTTTAGGCAACTACAATATTTTAAACAAATTACATGATAATTCTGAGCACAAAAGAGAAATTCTTGCAATAGCTGCTCACTGCCATTTCTCTCTAGATTTGATGTATTATGACTAATCATATAGCATAGAGATATGGAACATTTTCCTCGCTATAGTAGTGCAGGCTGTTGCGAAGTGCTTCAGAATAGATGTTGCATTTTCAGAGAAAAAGAGAGAAGTCAAATGTCATAGTATTTGTGAAGAGTGTAGCCAATGATGAAGAAACAGTGTGAAATAAATCACTTTATTTCCACTAAGACTAGTCATATAACTTATCACTGAATCACACAATGGTTGGAGCACAGGAGGTGGCTACTTAGTCTGACGTGTCTGTGTTGGGGAGCTATTCACCCCCTGCCATGCCCAGCTTTTGCCATGTAGCCTTTCACTTACTGTCCTTTCAGAGACCAATCCCATTTCGTCTTGAATGCTTGAATTGAATGCACTCTGCCCTACTCTGAGGCCACTCATTCCAGCTCCTGACCAATTGCTGCATGAAACCATTTTTGCTCATATCACTCTCATTTCTTCAGCCAATTACTTTCAATCTGTCCTTAACATTTGCATCAATGGGAATGGGATAGATCTTGGAGTTTAAGGATGAAGAACATTGTGCATCTGTAAAGAAGTAGGAGTCGCTATACAACCTAAGTTAGTTGCTTGTTCGTTTGTGTGTGCATATAAATCGTGCAATGAGTCTCATTTCTTTACTCAGCGAGTCGTGAGTTCATGGAATGCGCTGCCTGTGGGAGTGGCAGAGTCAGAATCATTGGCGAACTTTAAGTGGCAATTGGATAGGTACATGGATGGGTGCTTAAGCTAGGACAAATGTTCGGCACAACATCGTGGGCCGAAGGGCCTGTTCTGTGCTGTATTGTTCTATGTTCTCTATGTTCAGTAGCAGTGGTGGACTCTCCCTCTTTATGGGCATTTAAACGGGCATTGGATAGGCATATGGAGGATAGTGGGCTAGTGTAGGTTAGGTGGGCTTGGATTGGCGCAACATCGAGGGCCAGAGGGCCTGTACTGCACTGTATTTTTCTATGTTCTATGTTCTAAGTGCAAAAACCAAAACCCACACTACACCTTACCTCTTTTCTTCCCACTATCAGAGTCCCAAACTCTTTCCAGGTGAAATAGCAATTTGCTTGTACTTTCAAATGTGTGTACTGTATTCAATGCGCATGACTGTTCTCCCTACACTGGGAGACAAAATGTAGATAAGGCAACCATTTTGTTGGATATCTTCATCCAGTCTGCAAGCATCAGCCTGAATTTCCAATTATTTGTCACATTAATTTGTTGTCTCTCTCCCAGCTATTTCATGTCACCCATGTCATTCTATCGTCATATTACTAGTAAACTTCAATCTTTCACCCTACAAATGCATCTTATAACTAGGAGCAAGGAAGCATGTGGGCAACACAGACTATATTGCAAAGACAGGTAAGTGAATAAGACATGCCCATACAAAGCCCATCTTGCATGACCCACAAATAAAAGAAATCAGTCTTCTGGTGTGAGAATGGAAGAAAGAACCACCTTATAGAAGGTAGCCAAGAACAAATGTGTCATGAGAAAAGGGATCAGCCACAGATTTGATTTTGTATCATAGAATATAATCCTTATAGCGTGGAAGCAGGCTATTTGGCCTTTCAAGTCCACATCAACCTTTCGAAGAGCACTCCACCCAGACCTACCCTGTAAACATGCATTTCCCATGGTTAACCCATCCACCTGCAAATCCCTGAACACTATGGGAAACGCAGCATGGTCAATTCACCTAATCTGCACATCTTTGGACTGTGGAAGGAAACCAGAACACCCAGAAGAAACCCACACAGACATGGGGAAAATGTGCAAATCCACACAGACAGTTGCACGAAGGTTAAATCGAACCCAGGTCCCTGGCGCTGTGAGGCAGCAGTGTTAACCACTGAGCCACCGTGCCATCCCTTTGAAAAGTACATATCTGAATGGGACTCGGAAAAGAGTCACCAGATAATTACATTATCATGAGAAATACAATGTGTATAAATGTAATTAGGTCAGCCAAATTAAAACCTGAGGCTTGCAACTATTTCAGAGCAACTTGGTAACAACTGTTTTAAGGACCAAAAATATAGCAGTGAACCACATTGGCTCAGAGTCTATCAAATGACCTCTCTGCTAAAGTTGTGTGCTCACAGCGATTCATTGTCAGACAGAAGCAGAAAAATGTATACTCATTATGCTACATCATAAACAAGGAAGAATTACTCAAGAATTTTGATCTACCTTGCAGTTGGAATGTGAAATGGAAAGGGTTAAAAACAGCTGTAGTGAAAACTATCGAAGATGGAAAGAGACAATTCACACAACACCAGGTTATAATCGAAAGCTTGTGGTTTCAAATAAACCTGTTGGACTATCACCTGATGTGGTGTGATTTTTGATTTTGTCCACCTCAGTCCAACACTGGCACCTCCACGCCATAATTCAAGGTAGTAGTACCCTGCATGACTGACAGATGAAACTAAAACTGATGGTAACTGTAAAAGGATGCTGAAAATTAAATCCACCACAGGGGTTTCTGTAACAATGATTAGATGGATGTGGATGGAGTTAGTTTGCAGATTGATAATGTGTGGAATCTTAGTGTCCAAAGAAAAAAAAGTGCAGCATATCGGTGCACTTTTCAGAATTGATGAGATCCAGGGATCCATATGAAGAAATAATCGTTCTAATTTTAGTTCTAACAGAGGTCCTTGTTCAGCCTTCAGATGGATACCTCAAGAACAGATTCAAAGTTCACGATTGTCCTGAATGGAATAGGTAGATAGAGAAAACAACCTTCACAATGTTTAAAAAATGCATGCTGTCCTGCTTGCTATTTTGTGCAGTTTTTAGATTTTTTTTAAGATTCCCTACAGTGTGGAAACGGGCCCTTCAGCTCAACAGGTCTACACCGACCCTCCAAAGAGTAACCCACCCAGACCCATTTCCCCCTGATTAATGCACCTAACACTACGGGCAATTTAGCATTGCCAATCCACCTGACCTGCACATCTTTGGACTATGGGAGGAAACCGGAGCACCCGGAGAAAACCCACATAGACGCGGGGAGAATGTGCAAATTCCACACAGACAGTTGCCCGAGGCAGGAATTGAACCCGGGTCCCTAGTTCATTATCAAGTCATGAAAACACCTAGCACAAAAGGTGGCACTAGGTTGTTCAAAAAACATGGAATGTCCAACTGAATAGATATAGGGAAATAACGAAAAAAGCATTTTTGTTATCTGCAATTTTATTGTATGCCAGCGTCTTTGAAAATGAAAATATTTTTTAAAAAGATGGTTCTAAGTACTTGCTTCATTTGGTTGGAATTCTGAAGAAGAGTCATACTGAACAACATATGTTAACTCTGTTTTCTCTTCTGAGATGTCACCAGCCCTGCTAAATCTCTCGAGCATCCTCTTTGCTTCAGATTTGCAGCTTCTGCAGCATTTTGCCTTTGTTCCAAGACTCTTTTTGCACTTAGTTCTGCCTTCCAATAAAGACAGGGCCTGTTGCAATGTATTTAGGTGTTACTGAAGAGCAGTTCAATGTTGACAAGCAGGGAGATTGAAAGTCAGTATGTGAGAAAGAGAGACAGAAGGAGATTGCATGTTAGGTAAGATTACTGGTAACTGCAACGAAAAGCAATTGAACTCAAAAAGCTTTGTAGAGTTGAGGATCAGAGAAGTCACAGATCAGTTGAGTAGCTCTGTGTTTCAAGGGCTCAGGGAATTAGATTACTTACATTAGATTACTTAGAGTGTGGGAACAGGCCCTTCGGCCCAACAAGTCCACACCGACCAGCCACACAGTCAGTCGCCTGAGTCGGGAATTGAACCCAGGTCTCTGGCGCTGTGAGGCAGCAGTGCTAACCACTGTGCCACCATGCCGCCCACCCTTAAGCTCTTAAGAGCTTAATTAATAGTTCATTTAATACAGCAGAATGTTGAGGTTGAACACATCACAACACAACTTGTCTTGAGAGTAAATACTGGAGTCTAGTTTTTCAGGAATCCCATAGAACACAGTCCCTGGAAAGGAAGGTGGCTCACCAACATTGAACAGTCATTGTGACAGTCATTGATAGAATTGCTTTGGAGGGAGTTTCTAGGCCAAGTCATCAAAAGTGAAGAACCCCTTATGAGTTTGGAATGAGATTTGGTGAACCACAATGTCACTAATGTTTTAGGGTGATTGCTAAAACCCCAATGGGAATTATTTTGATCACTTTTGCTATGTGATGTGCTCTGTTGGGTGTTAAAGCATTATTTGTTTTACCCATATTTCCCTCATATTAAATTTGAGATGTTAAATTACAAGTAATATTCATCTTTGCATAACATTTTTCTTGTCAATTTTCTTTGAATGTTTGTTGAAGTCAGTTTTATTTGTGATTAACTTGTTCTTCATCAACTAAAAAAACCTGGCTGAATTGTTGCTAATACTAAACCAGACTAAGTTTGAAGCTATATCACCATCTAATTTAATAGAAGTGGGACTAGAAAGTGTGACAATGCTGTCACTTTAAAAAAGTTATTTTGTCCTTGTCTTTTAAAAGAGAGGTTGTAAAGGCAGAGGTCTAGGTTTATGAGACCATTAGTTTTTTTTAGGAACCCTTTAGCAATGGAAAGGGATTGGCCAGTTCTCCCAGTCCAGGCTTTCCAGTTTTCTTTTAGCTGCAGCAGTCACATGATGTGAGAATCCAGAAGAGCTGTAAGCTTCAGTAAATGATTCTTCTGACTTTCTCTGAGATCTCTCCCTGGATGTTGTTCCCTCCGGCCTGTAAGAATCTGTGTTTGAATCTACCTTTCTGCCAAGGGGTGTGATTATGGGATGTTACTATATTAATACAGTTAATTAGTTAAGTTGCCGTATCGGGTTGGTTAAGTTTCCCAACGGTTAAGTTATTCTAAATTCCACTTTCCTTTGTTCGTGTTTCAAATGTAATGTTTAAATAAATTCTGTTTTGCTTAAAGCAGAGTGGTTTGACCAGTTGCATCACGTCCGGAATATTCACTGCACATCTGCCTTTAAAATAAGAAAAAAGTTCAGGTCTAGGCTACCTGCTTAAAATACAGGGGCTCTGGCTTGGTCCATAACAGACTGGGGACTCTTGTCGGGATTGACGCTACAATTCCAATTTGGGTTTGGGATTGTTAGACTCAAAGGTAGTGAGAGGTAGATTTAGTGTCCTTGAATTCGGTTGGTTCAAACAGTGCTTTGCATAGTAATGGCTCTTTCAGTCACTAAGAATTTTCTGGGGATGGAACAAGTGACTTTGGGGGTTTTACAAAAGGTGACCAAGGCAAGGTTGTTGGATTTAGCAGATAAGCTGGGGTTGGGGTTGCCTTTGTCTGTGAGAAAAGGAGAGGTAATTACAGCAGCAGGTAGACATTTAAATCTTCAGGAAATGCCATCAGAATCTTTAGAAATGGTTAGAATTCAAATGCAGATGAAGCAGCTTGAACATGACAAAGAATTGAAACAGTTTGAATTATGGCTAAACACAGAGGAAAGAGAAAAGAAATGAACCACTTTAACAGAACAAAAAGAAAAGGAAAGAATTGCTCTGGAAAAGCAAAAAGAAAAGGAGTGGAAGGCCCTAGCTGAAGAAAGGGAAAAAGAGAGAATAGAAAGGAGAAAGAGAAAGAGTCTAAACTTCAGAAGTTGGCAATTAGACAAGTCAACTTAAAAGGATGGAGGTGTAGGTAGAAGGCAGGGTTACTGAGGAGGACAGTGATGATGAGCAAATCCATCATTGCCAAAGGCCTCGTGGGGATCTGTTTAAATGTATCGAAGCATTGCCTAAATTTGAGAAGAAGGATGTAGAACCTTTTTCATTTCATTTGAAAAAGTGGCTAAACAAATGAAGTGGCCATTGACCATATGGGTTTTGTTGATCTAAACAAAGTTGGTAGGTAGAGCCAATGAGGTATGTGCAACACTATCAGCGGAGGTATCTGGGATGTATGAGGAAGTGAAGAAAGCTATCTTAAGTGCATATGAGCTTGTGCTAGAAGCCTACAGACAACATTTCAGGAATCTAAGGAGGAACCCTGGTCAAACATACATTGAGTTTGAAAGGATCAAACAAAGTAATTTTGATAGGTGGCTAAGGGCATTAAAAATAGATCAAACATATGGCGTTCCTAGAGAGATGATTCTTTTGAAAGAGTTCAAAAATTCACTTCATGAGGAAGTAAAAACTCATGTGGAAGAGCAGAGAGTTAAAACAGCATGATTAGCAGCTGAAATGGTTGATGATTATAACTGGGTGACCAGAACTGGACACAGTATTCTAGAAGAGGCTTCACCAATGTCCTATACAATCGCAACATGACTTCCCAACTCCTTTACTCAAATGATTGAACAATGAAGGAAAGCATGCCTAACGCCTTTTTAAACTCCTGTCTATATGTGCTGAAAACTTTAAAGAATTATGTACCTGCACCCCTAAGTGCATCTGTTCTACAACTCCACCCAAGGCCCTGTCATTAATTGTATGAGCCCTAATCTTATTTGTTATGCCAAAATGCAATACCTGACATTTATCCAGATTGAATTCCACCTGCCATTTTTCAGCCCATTGGCCCATTTGATCAAGATTCCTTTGTATTCTTAGAAAACCTTCTTCACTATCTATAATGTCACTGTAGGTGTCATCTGCAAACTTACTGGCCATGCCTTCTATATTCTTATCCAAATCATTTAGATTAGATTGCCTACAGTGTGGAAACAGGCCCTTCAGCCCAACATGTCCTCACCGACCCTCCAAAGAGTAACCCACCTCCCCTCTGACTAATGCACCTAACAACTATGGTCAATTCACCTGACCTGCACATCTTTGGACAGTGGGAGGAAAATGGACTACCCAGAGGAAACCCACACAGACACGGGAGAATGTGCAAACTCCACACAGTTGCCCAACATTGGAATCGAACCTGGGACCCTGGCGCTATGAGGCAGCAGTGCTAACCACTGAGCTACCATGCTGCCCCATGAGTCCTCTTCTGTTTACATAAATGACAAACAAAAGAGGACCCAGAACTGATCCCTATGGAACACCAATCTGCAAAGCAACACTCCACCATTACTCTCTGTCTCCTGCCAATAAGTCAATTACATATCCAATTGGCAAGCTCACCCTGAATTCCAAGTGACCCAAGTTTATCAAATAGCCTACCATGCAGAAACCCGTTGAAGTCTTTACTGAAAGCCAAATAAACAACGTCTACTGCTCTGCCACCAATCATTTTAGTAACTTCCTCAAAAAACTCAATCAGGTTTGTGAGGCATAATTTTCCTCACACAAAACCATGCTGACTATCCCTAATCAATTTCTGCCTCTCTAAATGTCCATAAATCCTAACTTTTATAATCACCTCCAACAATTTACCCACAATCGAAGTCAGACTCATAGGTCTATAGTTCCCTGGTTTCTCCTTACAATTTTTCTTGGATGCTGTCTGACCTGCTGCGCTTTTCCAGCAACACATTTCCAGCTCTGATCTCCAGCATCTGCAGACCTCACTTTCTCCTCAATTTTTCTTGAACAAAGGTATAAGATTAGCCACCCTCCAATCATCAGACACCTCACCTGTAGCATAGATGATGCAATTTTGTGCAAAGCATCTCATAGTTTCCTCCCTTACTTCCTACAATTTTCTGGGATACATTAGATTCAGTCCCAAAGATTTATTCACTTTTAAATCTTGAAGATCTCTCAAACTTCCTCTTCTTTAATGTGAACTGTTTTTAAAACATCAAAATTTATTTCTCTACATTCTCTCAACTGCATTTCTTTTTCTGCAGTAAAAAAAATGATGTGAAATATTCCTTTTGTATCTCTCTCCCATTTCCTGGGGTTCAACACAGCAGCGACCTCCTTGACCTTTAAGAGGTCCTACTCTCTCTCTCTAGTTACCCTTTTGCTCTTCATGTATTTATAGCAGCTCTTTTGATTATCCTTAACCTTACCTGCCAATGTTGTCTTATATCCCTTCTTTGCCTTCCTGATTTCTCTCTTTAGAATGCTCTTAAACTTTTTATATTGATTAAAAGATTCATTTGAACCAAGTTATCCACATCTAAAATAAGTTTTTCTTTTATTCCTGACTAGTACCTCAATATCTTTATTCATTCATTGTTCCTTAATCTCACCAGCCTTACCCTTCACTCTAACAGGAACAAAATGTTTCTGAACTTTGTCCTCACACTCTTGTACATTTCTCACTTGTCAGACATTCTTTTACCTGCAAACAGTTTACTCCATTCAACTTGTGAAATGTGACTTCGTGTAAGAAGGCTTCTAAGGAGAATCCTGGGAACTATAAACCTGTGAGTCTGACTTTGGTGGATAAGTTGTTGGAAGTGATTCTGAAAGATAAGATTTATATGCATTTGGAGAGGCAAGGAATGATTAGGGATAGGCAGCATGGTTTGTGCAAGAGAAATCGTGTCTCTCAAACTTAATTGAGTTTCTTGAGGAAGTAATCAAGAAGATTGATGACAGCAGAATGTTGTCATTGTTTACTTGGACTTCAGTAAAGCCTTTGACAAGGGTTCTGCATGGTAGACTAATTAGTAAAGTTAGATCACATGGGATTCAGGGTGAGCTTGCCAATTGACACAAAATTAGTTTAATGGCAGGAGACACAGTGATGTTAGAGTGTTGTTTTTCAGACTGGAGGCCTGTGACCAGCAGTGTTCCATAGGCTGGGTTCATCTTTGTTTGTTATTTATATAAATGATTTAGGTGAGAATATAGAAGGCATGGTCAGTAAGCTTGTAGATGACACCAACAATGGTGGTATAGTGGATAGTGAAGAAGATTATCTAACATTACAATTGAGTTTAATTTGGATAAATGTCAGGCAATGCAATCTGGTAAAACGAGCAATGGCAGGACTTATACAATTTATTGTAAGGCCTTGGGTAGTGTTATAAAACAGAGCGAGACCTAGGGATTCAGGTACATAATTCTTTGAAGTTTTTATCACATATAGATAGGGTGGCTAAGAAGGGGTTTAGCATGCTTTCTTTCAATGCTCAGACCTTTGAGTATAGGAGTTTAGATGTTATGCTGAGGCCATTGATGAGGCCTCTTCTGCAGTACTGTGTCTAATTCTGGTCACCCAGTTATAGGAAGGATATTATTAAGCTGAAGAGGGTTCAGAAAAGATTTACCAGGACATTGTTACGAACGGAGGGTTTGAGTTATAAGGAGATGCTGGAAAACCTAGGACTTTTTTCACTGTATTGTGGGAGATTGAGGGGTGATTTTACAGGGGTTTATAAAATCATGAGATGTATAGATATGGTGAATAGCAGGTGTGTTTTCCCTAAAATGGGGATTTCAAGACTCCGTAGCATGCTAGCATATTTTTAGGGTCAAAGAAAGGTCTTTTTAAAAGGACACGAGGGTCAACTTTTTTACAGAGTGGTACATGTGTAGAATAAACTTCGAGATGAATTGGTGGATTCAGGTACAGTTACAATGTTTAAAAACCATTTAAATAAGTACATGATTACATTTAGATAAGTCCAAGAATAAGAAATGTTTAGATGGATATGGGCCAAACACAGGCAGGTCGGCCTAGTTTTGTTTGGGATATCTGGCCGGCATGTACTGATTTCCGTGCTATATAACTGTATGACTCTATTAGCAACCATTTCACACAAACCACCCAGCATTTACAAAAAGTGAAAATTTGGCTAATTAATAAAGAACGTCCATTTGTAAATCCAGGCTATAGGGTAGGATTTTATGTTTAATGGGTATGTTGGCACAAACCCCAATGCATATGCGTCATAGTGTCTCAAATTAGACCATGTCATTATTGTAATTAGTGGTATGAAACAGTTACTTGCAGTGACAAATAGATATTAAAACATTCTTTTCCATTGGCTTCTAGAATGCTTTTACATCGGTTTATTTGAATTAAAGATGGGAAATGGGGAAAACAGTCTTCATTGTAAAGACTATGTCCCTCACCATATAAAATTGAGAGAAAAAATGCAGAATTTTGGATATCCTATGCATTATATCATAGATTAAAATGATGCATTGACACTTAAGTATAGGCTATCGGTGCTTCATTAAGAAATAACGCAAAGATGAAAATCACATTTTACCCCTAAAGTTCATATAAAAGTAACGCTTTTAATATTAGAGATGCATTAAGCAGAGAAAGAAAAAAGAGACTTGCATTTAAAAAGCACCTTGATACATCTCTAAGAAAGACTGGTTTCTGGTTCCATTCCAAAGATTGGAGCATATTATCCAGGTAGCACCTGCAATATTGAGCGAGTGCTGCACTGGAAGTACTGAAATTTTACATAAGATTAACAAAATTAATCTTCACTTGGAGAGGAAAGGATTAATTAAGGTTAGTCAGCATGGCTTTGTCAGATGGACAGAATGTCAAATAAATCTGAATTTTTTGATGAGGTGACTCGTCTTCTAGATGAGGATAATGTAGTTAATGTGGTCTAAAAGTACTTCATTAAGAATTTTGACAAGTTCTTGCATCTGAGACTGGTGAAGAAATGAAGAGCTCTGGGATTAGGGCAATTTGACAATATTGGCTTCGTGGCATGAGATAGACAGTAATGGTTGAAAGTAGTTTTTATTAATTGGAAGCTTGTGCCCATACTGTAGTGTTCAGTGCAGGCTCCCTTGTTTTTTTGTAGTGTACATGAATGCTCCAGACATGACTGTAGGAGATAAAATCAATAATTGCACAAATGACATTAAAATTGGTGGTGTGGTAATGAGCAATGACTACAGATTGATATAGATTGGCTGATCAGATGGACGAAAATGTAGCAAATGGAATTTAGTCTTGAAAATTACAAGATGTATTTTGGGAGGACTGACAACGCAAGGGGATTTACAAAGATTTGTGTGACCTGAGGAAGTACAGAGAATCAGAGATTCATAGATTCTTGAAAGGAGCAGAACAGATAGATAAGGTGGTTCAGAAGATATATGGCATACTTATGTTTAATAATTGAAACATTAAATACAAGACCAGGGAAATTATAATGGGACTGCATGGAATGTTAGTGAGGCTGCAGCTGCAATACTGTGTGCAGTGTTGGTCACTTCATTAATAGGAAGGATATGCTTGCAATAGAGAGGGTGCAGGGGAGATTCACCAGGATGTTGTCTGCGCTGGAACATTTCAGCTATGAAGGAAGTCAACATAAGGCAAAAAAACCCAGCCTGTGAGCAGAGAAGGCTGAAGGGAAATCTGACAAGTATAATTTAGAGATTCTGATGTGGGACTGGGGCGTACAAAGTTAAAAATCACATTACACCAGGTTATAGTCCAACTGGTTTAATAGGAAGCACTAGCTTTTGGAGCGCCGCTACCACCTGATGAAGGAGTGGCACTAATGCTCCAAATAGTGCTAGTGCTTCCAACTGAACCTGTTGGACTATAACCTGACAGGTATACAATTAGATAGGAAGAAATATTTTCCCTTCATCTACAGTAAGGGGGTATGGATTTAAAATAAGAGGCTAGAGGTTTAGAGGGATATGAAGAATTGATTTTTCACCCAGGAGGTAGGTTATCTGAAACTCACTACCTAAAATGTTTTAGGAGTGGGAAGTTTCACAACACTTAAGGTGTATTTAAATGACTACTCAAAGAGCACAGCATACAAGGCCAACCGCTGGAGAATGGGATTAGAGCAGATAGATGCTTGATGTGGCACAGATACAATGGGCCAAAGGGTCTCTTTCTGTGCTGTGAAAATCTAGTTCTTTGGAATGAGTTAAACATGTCTGCTGAGATATACATAAAATGTCCCAGAGAATTACCTGAAACAGAATAAGACAGTTCTGCAACTGTCATAGCCAATATCTTCAATTAACCAATAGCACTGCAACATGCTACCTAGTCATTTACCTTATTATTGTTTATAGGATCTTGCAAATTGCCTGTCATATTTGCCTGCAAAGCAACAGTGACTACGTTAAAAAAAGAAGTAATTCATTCACCATAAAGCAATTTATGATGTCCTGAGGATGTGAAAATGCTATATAAATGCAAATCATATTTTTCTTTAATTAGAATTCAGTTAAATATCTGAAATAAAAACAGTGGGAAAACATTGTTAGCTGATTTTTCACTAGATTGTAGAAGTATTGAGACAAAGTGACAGAGAAAAGCCATGTTGCTTGGAGCTCCAAAACCTTCTGAAGGGTTAGAGACTGACCTAACAGGACAGATGCCCACCTGTTCAGAAATACTGCCTGCATCAAATACAGGAGAAGATAGTTTGATACAACAGCCAGTCAGCCGCACAATTCTGAAAGTGAGTGATTCTCAAGCAAGGGCACTGCCAATACATAGCCCAGGGAGCTGTAGGGCTCTAGAGTTCTGGCTGGCTGCCACGGATACATTGCTACTAGCCATTTTTTTTCTAAAAGGAAGAAGTACTTGCTTAGTTGTAACATATCGGAAACAAAGCAAAATAAGGTCTTCAAGTTGCCAGCATCAAACATTACAGAGCAATGGAAGTAAGTGCCCTACATTTGCCTTGAAAATCTTGCTGTATATCTATTTGTGATTATTTTTATGAAAAGTGGAACTTTGTACTTTAAATTATGCATTGCTTCTTGTTTTACAATATGTTCTGTAGGGATTAATCCCATTCATTTATATCTCTCTAAATGAAAATATGAAAAGACTGCAGAGAAAGGATTCATGTGAAAGAATGTGTCCTTATTCTCTGAAGTTTAGAAGCATAAAATAGGATCTCATTGAAGCATTTAAAATTATTTGGGGGCTTGATAGAGTAGCTGGAGAAGGACTGTTTCCCCTGGTTGAGAGCTGTAATCAAGACAGAAATCAATTGATCTTGGATACCAAGTAAATCAAGAGATTTGAAGACGGAGTGGAAAAAGGGAATTGATATAAAATTCATTCCTTCTCTTAATGAATGGTACAGCAGCCTCAATATGTTGTATTCCTGTTCCATTTTATTATGCTCTTTATTGAAAAAAATCCTGCAAGGACCAATCCATTGTTTGTAAAGAGAGGTTTTCCAGATATTAAGGACTGAGTGTAGTTAGTGTAGACTCATGTATGCTTAGACCAAAGGAGGAGGCCATTCGGCCCATCTTGTCTGCATTATTCAACAAAGACGGTACATTAATCCTATTTTCCAGCTCTAGACCCATAGCCCTGTAGGCTATGGCAATGCAAGTAAATATGTAAATACTGCTTAATTGTTCTGAGAATTTCTTTTGACTCATCAACTCTTTTGTTCAGCAAACTCCAGACTCTCTCAACTCTGAGTGTTGGCGGGGGGGGGGTCTTCAACTTTTTTTCTTCGTCTTCTACATCTTTCTTTAATCTTTGGCCCCTGGTAACTGACGTCTCTACTAATGAATAAATTGCATTCTTGTTTTATGTCTCTTACAGTCTTATCAGGTTCCTTCTCAACCATCACTGCTCCAAGAAAAACAATCCCCACCATCCAATCTTTCATCAAAGCTCAGACCTTCCAGTCTAGGCAGCATTCTAGTAGCCTCTTTTGTACTATCTTTACCTTAATCATATCTGCACCTGCTGTTTGATCCACCTTTTAAAGCTGCTAAACCTGCTAGTGACTCCTGTCTCTCTGTTAATTTCTTCTACTATTTCACTCTCCTCCACATGGATGCCAATACCTGCATTGCCCTGTTGCATTGTGAAGACCAGCGCAGAGTATTCTTTGAGGAGAATTTCCACATCTTCTGGGTACACAGGCGGATTAATCTTTCTGGACTCTAATGGACCCTACTCTTTCCCTCTTGCTCTTTATATATTTTCTTAAAATCTTCTGGTTTTTCTGTTATATTTAATCTATAGGGGAATCAGTGATTATGGGGAAAAGACAGAAGATTGGAGTTGAGATTTATCAGATCAGCCTTCGTTTCATTGAACCTTGGAACAATCTCGATGGGCTGAAAGGCCTACTTCTCCTAAGTCTTATGTTCACTATCTTCGATCAGAGTGCTCTGCACATATTTCATGTCATGTTTGAAGCTGGCAACTTGAAAGAAACATATCACTTTGAAAGTCATGTCTATGGTTGCAAAAATACCTGTCTATTCCTCCTCACTAATATGTCACCAGAGGGAAGGCGATGGCCTAGTGGTATTACTGCTAGACTGTTAATCCAGAGACCCAGGTAATGTTCTGGGGATCTGGGTTCAATCGAGCCATGGTGGAATTAGATTTCAATGAAAATGTGGAATTAGAAATCAAATGATTGTTGGGAAAAACACATCCAGTTCCTTAATGTCCTCTCAGGAAGCAAACTGCCATTCTGATCTGGTCTGGCCTACATGTGACTCCAGACCCACAGCAATGTGGTTGACTCTTCACTGCCCTCTGGCCAATTAGGGATGGGCAGCACCCACTGACCTAGCCAGTGATGCCCTTATTCCTGTGAATGAATAATATCCCCTTTCATTAATGCTGCTTCGCACTTATTCCTCCTACTGATCCATCCAGAGTGTCTTGGCCTTGGCTCTGGCTGGCCCTGACAGAAGAACAGTCATTCTGTCCATTTTCCAAAGTTGAAAAATTGTTTATAAGCACGAGTCACTTGGAGGATTCCCTCACTCCCTTCCTGGCACCTTTCTTCTGTCTGGCAGTCACTCATTCCTTCTCTGCCTGCACTTACTTAAACTGCGAGGTGACCACTTCCTGAAATGTTATCCATGAATCTCTCAACCTTGTGAAGGCACAGTAGTTCCCCAGCTGCTGTTTAAGCTCCAAATCCCAGAGCTCAAGTTGGCCCAGCTGAAGGTACCTTCTGTACATGTGTTCATCCAGACTGCCAGGAGTGTCTAGGATTTCCCACAAAGTCCAGGATGTGCAAATCACATACCTGAGTTCTCCAGATCTACCTTAACAAAATAGAAGATGGACGGTTGCTTTTATTTCACCCTTACTCCTGTAGACTGGAAAAATCTTATTGTTCTGCATGCCCTGAATCCCACTCAGTTCTGCATCAGTATGTTTGCTTCTCTATGAGCGTCCTCTTTTCAGCTGCTCCTCTCAGTAATGCTGAATGCTGATCACTGTGTCCTCATCTTGCCGACTCCTCTTGATGACCAACTAAAATATTTTTGCTTTCATCAAAATTTGCAACATTTTGAAAAAATGCACAGCTGCAAATTGGTTTAATATTTGCCTGTGAGACAGATCGTTTAATAATTTAACCTATACCTACATGGGCACCGTTCTGCTGCAGTGTGTCAGTCAGTAAATTGAAAAATAGTCAGCTCTCTAGCAGAACTATTCAGCAGCTCAAGTCCCCAGGTGAATGGGGCATTGGTGAAAGAGCTAACAGCAGGCTAGTTTTTTTTTAATAGGCCAAAGAGAAGTACTTCTGCTTCTAGCAGACCTGCAAAATGACAATATTTGTGACAATTTTAGAAACCGAGTTAGCAACGTCCTTAAGGACCACTGATTATTTGCTCAAGACCTAGTGCAGCTATATGGAACATGAGCGGTGCATACATGGAGATAATTTTCAATCATAATCCTATTCAAAATGAATTGAATTTCTCCCATATTTAATCTGAGAAGGGTCTTTAAACATACAAGAAGAATTGTAAGACATATTGTCTGTTATTGTTAGTTTCTTAAGATAATATATTTTCCAACAATGCAGTTATTTCCTGATTACAGCGTGACCAACTTACTGATCCACAGTTATAACTAAAAATTCATTCTCAATTGCTCATTCATCTTCGGTCTGTCTAGCATCACAAAAATAAATCATTATAAACAACTGTATAAATTGCAGTTGCATTATTTTTCTGATATTTGCATGGCTTTTATGCTGAAGTTCTAACAGAATAAAAGAGGGAAATTCCACAGCATCTTAGCCCCTTTCTTCAATTATGCTTAACGTACCACAATGAAATACAAGAAGGCAGCTGAAGGTAATTTGTAAAACCACCCATAACCATTGTGTCATTTCCTCCATGATACTTACAATAGAGCAGAAAGCCAGCAAAATAATGCAGTAAGTGGTATTTGGACAACAGTCAGAGCATGGCAGAAAGTGTAGTGCTACTCAGCAGAAATGCTTTAGTTCTTTCAGACTTAACTGAACTGCGGCTCAGCAGAAACTACTGCTGGGAAAATCAGTCTCATTTATTACAATGTCATTTTCATCTTTTATCTCCTTAGCATAATCATTCTGGTCACTGAAATACACATGGATTTTCTAGTTTATATTCAAAATTAGATTGCAATTATCACAAGTGCTTTGTTAGAAACATAGGCATTAAACTAAACAAAACATGAATGTTTAGTTGGGTCCAAAACTACAGCATTTCAAAAAGTAACCAATTAACTGGAATGGGCATGGGTTATTTATAAATATGTAGATTAAAGTGAAATAACATGACTCTAATTAACTCAGCTAGATCTGTTGTAATGCTAACAGTCATAAAATTTGCTCATGAGTGTCAGTAAACAGGAAAAAAAACATGAAGGCAAACTACAGTAGATGCGGGAGATCTGGAACAAGCAAAGAATGCTAGAGAAACTCAGCAGGTCTGGCACCATCTGTGGAGAGAGAAACAGCTAATATTTATGTCCAGTATGACTGTTTCTCTCTCCACAGACACTGCCAGACCTGCTGAGTTTCTCTGGAATTCCGAGTTTGCTATTTAAAAAATGTTACTATTCTCCTTTTCTAAGTCAGATGTACAGTAACAAGAAATACAAGTACCAAGAAACAAGAATGTAGTATTTAGAATAAATCTGAATGAAGAATGAGTGCCTCCAACATGTTTGAGTCATGGGGTCATAGAGGTTTACTGCACAGATAAAGGCCCTTTAGTCCATCAAGTCTGTGCTGATCAATACCAACCACATAAATATTCTAATCTCATTTTCCAGCACTTGGCCAGTACCTTTGTCTTGACATTGCAAGTGTGCATCTAAATACTTTGGAAATATTATGAGGGTTTTTGCCTTTAACATGCTTAAAGGCACTAACTTCCAGATTACCACCATTCTCTGAGCTTCAGAAAAACTTCCTGTCTAAAACTCCTGCCTCCTACATTAAATCTACATCCCAGTCATTGGTCCTTCCATCAATGGGAAAAGTTTCTTCCTGTCTTTCCTATCTCTTCCCCTAAGAACTTTATAAATCTCAATCATAACCCCATCCCCTCCCCCATCCCTCTCCAGTCTCCTCTCCTCCAAAGAAAACAACTTAATTCTGTCTAATCTTTCTTCATAAGTAAAACTATCCAGTCCAAGCAACACCCTGGGAAAACTGCTTTGCAGCTGCTCCAGTGCAGTCACATCTCTCCGATAATGTGGATTGTAGAACTGTACACAAATATTGAGCTGTGACCTAACCAAATTTTTATACAGTTTCAGCATAACCTCTCTGCTCTTAAATTCTATACCTGGGTTAATCAATGTAAGTAACATTTGAGCCACACAAATACCAGGTAATGGTCATTTCCAACAAGGGACAGTCTAATCACCACCCCTTGGCATTCATTCACCATTATCAATATTCTGGGGGCTAACTATTAAACAGAAACTAACTTGGACTTGCCATATAAAGAAAGTGGCTACAAGAGCAGGTCAGAAGCTGGAATACTGTATGAAGTAAAATCACTTCCTGACTCTCCAAAGCCTGCCCATCTTCTACAAGGCCAAATCAGGAGTGTGGTAGAATAATCCCCACTTCCTGGATGAATGCAGCTCCAACAACACTCAAGAAGCTCGGTACCATTCAGGACAAAGCAGCCCAGTTGTTTGACAGTACATCCACAAACATACACTCCCTTCACCTCTGATGCTTAGCAGCAGCAGTGTGTACTATCTCCAAGATGCCACTGCAGAAATTTGCCAAAAATTATTTGACAGCACCTTCCAAATCCACAATCATTCCCATCTAGAAGGACAAGGGCATCAGATACATGGGAACACAATCACCAAATCACTCACCATTCTGAATTGGAAATACGTTGCCATTCCTTGATTGTCACTGGGTCAAAATGCTGGAATCCCCATACTAACCGGAATTGTGGGACTGCAGTGATTCAAGAACACAGCTGACCACCACCTTCTCAAGGGTAACTAGGGGCAAGCACTAAATGCTAGCCAACCAGTTATACCAGACCCTACAAACAAATCCAAAAAGTATCCTATATATCCTCTGAACCACTTTATTTATCTGTCCCGTTACCTTAAGGGATGGAGGAACGTGCATATCAAACTCCTTCTGACCTTTGGTGCTTCTTAGGGACCTTTCATTCATCATATATTCCCTTATCTTATTTGTTCCACCCAAATGCATCACTTCACACTAAACTTGACTGAATTCCAGTTGCCACTGATCATTCTAGCTGCCAGCCTGCTTCTATTCTCCTGTGATCTAAATCTACTCCCCTGACTATTTACAACCCTAGCAGTTTTTGTATCATCTGCAAACTTATCAATCAATCCTTCTACATTCCAGTCTATACCATTTACATATACCACAAACAACATGATCCCCTGCAGACCCATGGACAAGGTTTCTGGGCACAAAAACAACCCTCTACCAACCCCCTCTGCTTCCTGCCACTCAATCAATGGCAAAAAAATGAAGCACCTGGAATAAATCTAAGCAAAGGAAGCAGTGAATTTTACATAGAGAGAAATCAAAGTTAATGTTTGGATTCGAGTGACCCTTTATCAGAACTGTTCTGAGGAATAATTTAAACATTGCCACTTCAGGCAATAACATTCTGCTGGTTGCAAAATTAACAGCTGTGGCTATTTGAAGAAAATACTTTGACATCTTGGTGTAGATATCTGGGAAATTAATTGAAGCCTAACTGATTGACAGCTTTGGACATCAGAGAATTCAAACAATCAGCAGCATTATTTTTTGTGAGTAAAGACAGCCGTATAAATCAGTAGATTAGGCATTGAACAAAAAAAGATTGAGTTAATTTCCTTTGATTAGAGTGTATAATCTTTGAAGATACAAGAAATTTTGAGAATTGCCTTAACTTAAGCAATTAAAAGGCTGAGCTTACAAATACAGGAATGGTAGAGTACTGTACCATTCTATCTTTAGTGAGAAAAATGGGAAACAGCTTTTTTTTTTAAA
Organism: Chiloscyllium plagiosum; assembly: GCF_004010195.1. Lineage (NCBI taxonomy): Eukaryota > Metazoa > Chordata > Chondrichthyes > Orectolobiformes > Hemiscylliidae > Chiloscyllium > Chiloscyllium plagiosum. The sequence continues at coordinate 30,793,860 of NC_057722.1, read as the reverse complement.
AAATGACATTTATATGGGCCTAATGCATATCTCCAGAGCACTCCCAAACAATTCATAATTTTAAATGATGCAGATCTTGTTTATATTACAAAAACTTACCTCTATCCAGACTTTGAGAAGTTTTATTTTCACCAAATCCACGTGAAAATAAAAAGAAATTATATGACCACTTGGCAGGAATCCATAGCTACAAGTCTTCATTTCTTAAAACAATAGTTTGAGAGAGATCCAGGCACAAAGGAGCAAAAACAGGGAAATTTAAACGTGAAATTAAAACAAAAGAAAAGTAAAAGTAGAAGGAGAGCAGCAACACTGCCAAGAGATAAACAAACAATGCCTTCTATTTTGTTTAAAAAACCTGCAAAGAGAAGTAGAAGACAAACACTTAAGTTTGAATAGAGCATCCAGTGACACCTTTTCCGTATTACATTATGGAAATCAAGCAACTGATGATCCTGTGAAAAGGTCTCTAAAAGTTTTGCTTAACACTGGCAATGTGGGGCTTCATAGAATTATCACTTTCAGTCTTTCCCTGGAAGATTAGAAAGATTCAGAAAATTCTTGAAAATAAGTTCAATGTAAGAATTAACTTCAGAAAAAGAAACTCCAACTCATGTCACACAACACCAGGTTTTAGTCCAACAGGTTTAATTGGAAGCACTAGCTTTTGGAACGCTGCTGCTTCATCAGGTGATGTTGTGTGATTTTTAACTTTGTACACCCCAGTCCAACACCGGCATCTTCAAATCATGACAGCTCCAAGTGTTTACACGGCACTAGTCAGACCAGCTGGAATACTATAATCAATTTTGAGCCCCTTATCGAAGGGAAGACTTACACACGTTGGAGGTAGTCCAGAGAATGTTCACTAGGCTGTTATTAGATGTGGCAGGCCTGTCTTATAAGAAGATGTTGAGTTGCTTGCACTCATTGGAAAATAGAGGAATGTGAGGCACCCTTACTGAAACATAAGCGGACTCGACAAGTCACATGCAGAAAGGTTATTTCCCTTCATATGAGAGTGTGAGGAATCTTTACCAAAGAAGGTTGTTGTGGCTGGGTCATTCAGCATATTCAAGCCTAAGATAAACATATTTTTAATTACCAAAAGAATCATGGGCTATAGGAAAAGGTAGAAAAGTGGAGCTGCTGATAATCAGGTCAGCCATGAATTCATTGAATAGTGGAACAGACTTGATGGGCTGAATGGCCTACTTCTGTTCCTGTGCCTTGTATTGACCAGTTTCTCTGTAGATGCCACAGCAAATGGTATGGTTGAGTTTTTCAAGAGGAGCTGACACAAAACTTCATTGAGTTAGTTGTTACCTCAACACACCTTTAACAAGAATATTTTGGATGTTAGAATTCAAAGTGGCTATAACATTAGTGCATCACATAAGGAATGTTCAGAAATGTAAAACCAAATTGATAAGCCAATAACAGTTGCATGATTTAGGTGCAATCAACTATTATTATAGTTAGCAAACTATACCGACTAACTTTACTGATCACAGATGCACTGCAGTCCTCTTATGCAAAAGCTGCACAGCTTTTCTTAATGTTTAGAAAGCATGTGACACTGACAGACATTAGAACCACATGTTCCAATGCATAATGTACAGATGCATAATCAAAGGCCAGCCAGGCTCTAGAACAAAACACAGATGACAAACAAAAATCACAAACACACAGCAAGAAAAATATCAAGAAGATGCACAAATGCAAACATAATGATGAAATTCACTGTTAACCAAAGCTCCATGGACAACATCTTCTAAACCAGGAAGGACCCAGGCAGAAGATACATGGGGAGACCATCACCTGTAATTTCCCCTCCAAGCCATTCATCATCCTAATTTGGAGATATATAGCTGTTTCTTTAGTGTTGTGTTAAAATCCTGGAACTTCCTTTTTAACTGCATTGCATATCTACCTACAACTAATGGTTATAGTGTTTAAAAAGGCCAGCTCAGCATCTTCTTCTCAAGGGCAACTTGGAACGGGCCCAGCCAATGATGCCCACATTCCATAAATGATTAATGGCATGCCTCAATCCAAGGCATCTCAACATTTCATTCAAAAGATGTCCACATAAAATATCAACACAGGAAGGGTTACTCTTTAATTTTCCAGAGCAAAATTCTTTTCAATGCTGGATATAAAGTGTAGATACAAATAGTCTATCAATTTAACAGAAGAGTGCCAAGAGTTGATTTAAGTTAGGACTTGGATAGTCCTGTTTCTGATGGTTACCATTTGGGTTATCAGTTTGCCAAAACGAATTACAGCAGGATAGGAGAAGGGTTTAGCGAATTTTGAGAAAATTAGTAGCTCATGTTGAGTTTCTGGATGTAGGTTTGTTCGCTGAGCTGGAAGGTCCAGTTTCAGATGTTTCATCACTAAACCAGGTAACATCATCATTGAGCCTTAGATGAAGCACTGGTGGTATGTGTTTAGGCTTCCTCAGGTAGGTGATGTCATGTCCTGTGGTGATGTCATTTCCTGTTCTTTTTCTCAGGGGCTGGTAAATGGGATCCAAGTCAATGTGTTTGTTGATAGAATTCCAGTTGGAATGCCATGCTTCCAGGAATTCTCACGCATGTCTCTGTTGGTTTGTCCTAGGATGGATATGATGTCCCAGTCGAAGTCGTGTCCTTCCTTATCTGTATGTAAGGATACTAGTGAGAGAGGGTCATGTCTTTTTGTGGCTAGTTGGTGTTCATGTATCCTGGTGGCTAGTTTTCTGCCTGTTGGTCCAATGTAGTGTTTGTTACAGACCTTGCACGGTATTTTGTAAATGACATTAGTTTTGCTTGTTGTCTGTGTAGGGTCTTTCAAGTTCATTAGCTGCTGTTTTAGTGTGTTGGTGTGTTTGTGGGCTACCGTGATGCCAATATGTCTGAGCAGTCTTGTAGTCATTTCTGAGATGTCTTTGATGTAGGGGAGAGTGGCTAGGGTTTCTGGACATGTTTTGTCTGCTTGTTTGGGTTTGTTGCTGAGAAATCAGCAGACTGTGTTTGTTGGGTACCTGTTCTTTTTGAGTACACTGTATAGGTGGTTTTCCTCTGCTATTCATAGTTCCTCTGAGCTGCAGTGGAGGTTCATTGAAATAATATTCTATCTAATGCAGCTCTGTTTGTGTGTGTTGGGATGATTGGTTCTGTAGTTCAGTATTTGGTCCATAGGTGTTGTTTTCCTGTAGATGCTGGTTTTAAGGTCCCCATTGACTGCTCGCTCTACTGCGACATCTAGGAATGATAGCTTGTTGCTGTTTTCCTCCTCTTTAGGGTATTATTGATGGTCTTGAAGGTTTCTTCTAATTTGTTTCACTTAGTGATAACAAAATTTGGGTTGAATGGTTGGCAGAGCTGTTTGTTCGAGTCTCTGCATTACTGCTTCTGCTAAGAACCCTGATATCGGAGATCCCATGGGTGGTCCTAGAAGCATGACATTCCAACCGGAACTCTATCAACAAACATGTTGACTTGGATCCCATTTACTAATCCCTAAGAAAAAGAACAGGAAAGAGATTTGCTCAAGAAGGGTGTCTCCTATGTCTGACAAGGGAACCATTGATATGCCTTCAATTCTCTCAAGCTGATTCTGTCAGTAAGATCCTGTTTAACACAAGACATCTGTACGAGGAAAGACACAATGCTTGAAGTCGATACATCACAAAAAGACTAGGTGTGTACCTTTGCCAGATGAGAAACCTATCGCTTTTGGTTGAAAAACCGTATCATCTGTGCAAATCAATTATCTCAATGTAGAGCATGAGATTTTAGCTCAATTATTTTGCATCATGTAGTTTTACACAAACTTATTTGGCATGAAACTCACTGTTAAAACAGATCATAAGCTGTGGGAAATATCTTGCGCAAACTGCTAATGAATGCATCGTCACGTTTTCAGTATTTACTTCTCAGGTTGTAAAAATATGACTTTGAAGTGAGACACCAGGGCGATTCTGTCTGGCAGGCTGAGCAATTACCCAATCCACACAAAGACCAAGGTATTCTTCTTGATCTACACATTGATGCTTTTGACTATGAAGTTGGAGAGGATCTCCAGAATGATCTGTTAAATTTTGACCAGAGCCAGTGTAAACATTTGCAACTGGCAACTGTCAAATGTGAACAACTGCAAGAATTACAAAAGATTGTGGTTTAGGAATTGACTGTCTGTATTGAAGGAGTATCTAAGATGATTTTTTCATTTGACCAACTTGGAATGACATGACAAGGTATTTTCAGGGGCCAGTCCTAGCACCAAAGACATTACATCAAGAATCATACTGATGTTATATTAAGGACACATGGCTATTGAATGCACAAGTCGAAAAGGGTGGTGCTGGAAAAGCACAGCAGGTCAGGCAGCATCCGAGGAGCAGGAGAATCAATGTCCTTCATCAGGAATGCACAGAAAAACTAGTATGTGAATCTGTACTGGCCAGGGATGAATTACGATGTACAATGACTCAACAACATAAATTCAGCAAACCAGTAGTGGATGGAATCTCTATATCCACACAGTGTTCCATCCAGTCCTTGCCAAGCATAGCACAGACCTTTTTCATAGTGAATAGTAAAGCTTACAACTTGTGATGGATTATTTTCCCACATGACCGATAGTTTGATGACTTAGCAGTGCAATTATCATGACAGTTGCTGACACAAAAACCACTATTTTCAATTTATTTGATATTTCAAATCAGATAATGTCTGGAGAATAGATTCCTGTTCACTCACAAATTATTTCAGGTCATGTGTACTAAATAGCCTATATCACATCATCATCTCACCAGCCACACTCAAATGGTCTTGCAGAATGTATGGTACTGACCATCAAATCAATGATAATAAAGTGTCTAACAACAAACTAAGACTTTCACATCACTACATTGTATTTTTGTCCAACACCAGTTGAGAAGGGATTGCCGTTCTGAACACAACATTTGCTCATAAGGTAAGTGAACAATCTTTTCTAACACCCAACTGTCTCACCAGTTTGAGACACAGAATGTTCTTCAGAGGGGAATAGAGGAGGTACACAATGAGTGCACTCGGAGTGAATGACCACAATCATGTACTGAGTGCAAGTTACAAATATCAACAAATACTTGGATACCAGCAAAGAATTTGTGGAATAGGAAACCAGCCCAGATCATATAAAGTCATGACTAATCACCTTGCTATATTGCAAATGAACAGAGACCAGCTCAAACTAATGTACATCACACTAAATCATTCCTGTAGACAGTAAGGAAAAGCAGAGTCGAGAGTGTGGTGCTGGAAAAGCACAACAGGTCAGGCAGCATTCGAGGAGCAGGAGAATCGACATTTCAGGCAAGAGCCCTTGAGAGGAGAAATGAGGAAACTAGTGAAGTCCACATTGATGCTGTGTGGTTGGAGAGTCGCAAGGCAGAAGATGAGGTGTTTTCCTTCCAGGTATCGGGCGGTCAGAGAGTGGTGATGGAGGAGGCCCAGTACCTGCATGTCCTTGGCGGAGTGGGAAGGAGTTGAAGTGTTCAGCCACGGGGCGGTGGGGTTGGTGTCCCGGAGATGTTCTCTGAAGCGCTCTGCAATAAGGCGTCCTGTCTCCATTGTGTAGAGGAGACTGCATCGGGAGCAATGGAGTAAGGAAGCGCATTCCCACAATGATAATTGACCAGTTGCAAGACAATCAAGTGTTAAACAAGTGCAACAGATTTTAACACATGCCTCCAGATGAGTATAGAATAAATAGATCAGACAAGTTGTCAAACCTTCAAAACAATACATTGATATTTGAGATGCCAATATTGTAAACTGTTTTTGTCTGTTTACATAATTATCAAATTGACAACAGATACTTATATATAACTAATATATCTGTTTGAATCATTTTTTACCATTTTTAAAAAGGAGAATCTTGTGTTATGCCTCAAGGTCAGTAGGTCAGTATAATTTTAAGACTCATCATTGTATCATGGCATGTGACCTGCGAGTATAAATGTTTCACACGCCAACTGATCCCTGGGATCACTTAAAGATGATACTCTATTTCGAGAAGCATGCTCCCAAGCCATGATTATTAGCTTACTGTCTGCCTTTAGGTGCTTGTAAATGCAATGTTTATATATAATAGCTGGCTTTAACAAATATCTAGGCGGAAGTGGGTTCTGCAGATGCTGGAGATTAGAGTCAAGATTAGAGTGGTGCTGGAAAAGCACACAGGTCAAGCAGCGTCCGAGGAGCAGGAACATCAGGATTACTGATGAAGGGCTTTTGCCTGAAATGTCGATTTTCCTGTTCCTCGGGTGCTGCCTGACCTGCTGTGCTTTTCCAGCACCACTCTAATATTGTAATAAATATCTGTTGGATACTTTAATACCATGACATTTATGCCTAGCTTTATTATCTTATGAGGGATAATATAAGCGTTGTCACATTTGGAAAAATATTCTGCTGGATGCAAAATCATATAAAAATTAACCAATTTGAAGAAAACAGTGCATGTAATAACCTGGAATAAAGGATTAAGCACGTGCTGCCGATGCCTGTTATATAGCTGCAAAATGAATGAAATCCTTCATATCATATCATAAGTAGCAACTGCAAGGAACCCAACATCAATATGGAGGTTTATGAAATCATGAGGGACATGGATAGAGTAAATAGATAAGTTCTTTTCCCCGAGATGGGACGAGTCCAAAACTAGATGGCATAGGTTTAAGGTGAGAGAGGAGAGATTTAAAAGGAACCTAAGGGACAATTTTTTCACGCAGAGAGTGGTACATATAAGGAAGGAGCTGCCAAAGAAAGTGGTGGATGCTCATGGAGTTACAACATTTAAAAAACATCTGGATAGGTATGTGAATAGGAAGGGTTTAGAGGGATATGGGCTAAATGCTGGCAAATTGAACTAAATTTATTTAGATTATCTGGTCAGCATGGATATGTTGGACGGAAGGGCCTGCTTCTGTGCCGTACATCTCTATGACTCTATGACTGTATGACCCCTCCCATCCCTGCTATAATCCCTTCCAACCTCTTCCACCAGGCAGGAGATACAAAAGCTTAAACACACGCACCAACAGTTTGATGAAGATCTTCTTTCCTGCTGTTATTAGACTTCTGACTGAATCTCTAAAATTTCAAATCTCATATAAATCTTCCTTTTTGTGCACCTTCTTTGCAGCCGTAACTTTGTATTTCTCACTCTGTTCATTCCCGCTATGATCTATGTGTCTTTGTACATGATCTGTATGTACTGCATGCAAAGCAAAACCTTTCACCGTACTTAGGTAGATGTAACAATAATAAATCAAATCAAATCGAAATCAAATCATTATATTTGAGTCAGTAGTGAAGTACTTGTAACAAACTTGAGCAAAAAAAGCAATGTCTGAAACAGGTCTGTGCCTAGAACCTATTACCTCAATCATGCATCTCCAGCACTTCACAATTCTAAACAGTACTTCAGTTCCAAAATATTGAACAATTATAACATTTGCAACTGGTTTTCAAATGGGCATGATTAATAAACCACTGGACTGGTTTCTTCCTTATGGAAATTTGCAAGTTATTACCTTAAGTACCTGATTTATAGTACAAACTACTTGTGGCAATAGGTGCATAAAAAATTACAGTAGCTGCTAAGAAGCCCTGCAGAAATTTTATGTCAGGCAAAAACAAGGAATGCAGATGCTGGAAACCAGACTCTAGATTAGAGTGGTGCTGGAAAAACACAGCAGGTCAGGCAGCATCCGAGGAGCAGGAAAATCGACGTTTCAGGCAAAAGCCCTTCATCAAGAATAGTTCTATTCCTGATGAAGGGCTTTTGCCTGAAACATCAATTTTCCTGCTCCTCGGATGCTGCCTGACCTGCTGTGTTTTTCCAGCACCACTCTAATCTAGATGGAAATTTTATGTTGTATATTCTGCAGGGAAAAATGAACACTCGTAATTCCCACTAGTGAAAGCATTTAGCTGACAGGGATTGTTAGCTTTAAAGTTACAAAAACTTGCATAGATTTTTCTAATGTACTGAATTGGTCCAAAATATCTCACTGGATAGTATCATAGCAAGCATGCCATGTTGATCTTAGAGTGAAACATTATAATACTAAAGTGTCAGTTCAAGAAATTGGCTGGCTAACACTTCTAACAGCTTTTAGCTTTCAGTAAACATATATGTTTTGTGGTGCAATTCTTTAAAACCTGCAGCAATGACTTGATTGTATGTATTTTAAAAAACATTAAGGATTCTGTGATCCTTATCAAAGGGCATACCTTCAGTTGACATGGCTTTCAAACAGAAAAAGAGCAAATTTCAACACAATGCTTTTACTGGGATGCAGAAAAGATGAAATACAGGTACGTATTCTACTGTTGTAACTAAATACTTTTTTAGGACAGTTGCAAATTGAATGTATGTGTAATTATATTGTTTAACTAGATCTTGCTAGGAAGAGAAGTAAGATGATACTAATCACATAATTATGAAGTTGCTGAAATACTTTGGAAGCCGTTCTGTAGGAGCTGATAATGTTTGTATTAATAGACTAGATTTTGTTTGATACAGTTATAGTTGCATGATCTAGTCATCCAGGCAACTATTCAGAAATTGCAGACAATGCTACAGAACATTTCGGCCCTATTTGTGGTGTGTTTTCAAAGTTGCATAAACATATATTCACACAAAAAGATAGATTGTCTTACTTGAAGAGAGAAGTTGGAGTTATAATATTTGGACCATTAACATTTAATTCCATTCACTGACTTAACATTTGGAACTTCAGTTTGAGAGACAGCAACTTTAAATAAGTCAGGACACTGTTTTGCAATGTCTGCAGCAGTCATTTCACACACGAGAGTAGTCAAGTTTCTAAAAAGCTCTGAAAGGCATTAACTGGGGACTAGTCCGGGCAATTACCCTGCAAAATTTCACAGCTTTCACTGTTTAAACTCTCTAAGATTAACTAAAGGGAACAAGTAACTGACACCTCTTTTGCAGAATTGACCAGAGATAAAATGAACTCTAGCAAAGTTCACATGGAAAAAAAACTTGATGGGAGACCAAAATGTCTTTGTTAACATGGATTGTCCATATTGTGTGTCAAGAGTTAGCTATTACATAGACAAAATCCCTTCTTGTGATAAACTTGTCAGTTTGTTTCATAGGCCAGCAGCATCAAGGAGGTTTCTGGTGTAGAACGAGTACATCAGCTGTGGCTCTCAACTGTTTTACTTCAACCTTAGACCCTATTTTTGTTGTAAACTGAAATACATCACAGACATCGAGAATTTTCAAAAGGAAAGGAACTTGAAGTGCCACTGACTCCAGAAAAGAACAGATTGCAGTTTAAAAGAGATTCTTTCCAGAAGACCAATCAGTTTTCAATTGGCCAGAACATCTCTGGAAGTTAATAATTATCAAAGGAATGTTGAACTGTGTAATTTGTTTTAATCATAGACTTTATTTTCCAATTCTAATATACCCCTTAGCATGTTCTGGTTTGTATGCTAGTATGTATGTATTTCCAGTGATTCAGATTGCATTTTATCTTTTCAATAGATGCAACATAATTTGAGTGAATTTCATATTATTTTTGTTAACTTAGATCTTGTCATACGTTTTAATCATAAAATGTTATACATACTCAAGTACATAATGATTTGGAAACAGAAACATATGTTAAAAGAAAACATGAGGAGTGAAAAGAAGAATGTACTCACCTTTCCGGATCTGGTCTTGACAAACTATATATAACATATCAACGTTATTATTCAAACATCTGTTCTGTAGGACTACAATTGTCTGATGATTGCATGAGAATGCACATCATGCTCTGTCTGTGAGACATAACATTTTTCGGTACAACCTCTGCTTTTTCTAAACAAAAGTTGTATATCAAAATAATCAGAACTATTTACAATGCCCCAAAAGTAAACTATTAAGTACTTAAAAATAATAAAAAAAGATAAATTATTGACTTGCTTAAGCATAATAATGGTTTCCCAACACATGACTTGCTCACTGTGGTGCTAGTTTCAAATCATTATATTCCTACACTTCCAGTTAGCCATAGGTGTGTTGTGTTTGAATTGTGTCTTAGATCTTGTTCCACTTGTGTTGGGGTTACTTTATGTTTCATGTTCTCATAATTCCCCGATCCATCATCGGGTGATAGTATTTGGCATGATCATAGTTTTATAGCTTCTTTGGGTGATAGTATTTGGCATGATCATAGTTTTATGCAGATGCTAATGAATTCTGCCAGATTCTATGTTCCACTGGTTCATTGTTGTATTTATGCCTTTTTTCTCAGTGTTTTGATTGTTTAATTCTTTGCCCATATACCATTCATGTGAGTCCTTAATCTGCCTCAGTTTTTCAATAAATATATCTTGTATTCCTGGAAGCATTAACAAATGATGATTGGAAAGGGTGGTTTGCACTTGTCTAATAATAATTTGGCTGGCAAAGGAAAAGTTGCACAAGATGGTGACCTTCAATGGTGTGGCACTGCACATACAAATCTTGTTTACAGATTGCCAATATATGATAATGAAGAACTCATAGAATGTGCCATAGATTGTCATGCCTTGGATGTAGAATGACCAGGTGATAGTATGACCAACTGTAATCACTATTCTTATATCACTTTGAATGGCCTTCCAGCACAATAGGATTCATTGTCCAAAACAACCCAAAAAGACTGAAGCCTGAGGTCAATGTCTCTTCAATGGCTATGCTATGTAATATAACTGATATATCGTGGGAAGTTTTAAGAAATAATTAATTGCAAGAAATTACTAATGCTGAAGGGCTAGTGCAATCCTGGCCTACAGGTTACACTTACTGCTATTACTTTAGAATGTGGAGTTTAAGAAGTTCTGGAATAAGGGCTTGCTTCCATTGAAAGGAACACCTTGGAGTCCCTGCCTCATCTCTTTAACATCAACATGGTCTTAGAGGCTTTCCAATATGTCTGAAGGACACTGGCCACCCCTTAATTGATGCAATATGGGAACATTGGAGGTTTGTTGTTGCAGTTGCTGGTTCATGAGGTTGGTATGCAAAATGGCTTCTATTTCTATATCGATGAGACTTGCTTGCAGATCTCAGGAAATATCTGCAATTTTGATTAAGTTTAGTAAAGTATCAGAGGTTTGCATTTTAACAAGTAAGTGCTGAAATCTGGGTGATTGTAAACACCAAGGTAAGTGTTTCTCATTCAACATTTAACTGTTTAGCTTTGGCTCTTGAAAGCAAAAGCAATAAGCTTCCCTTTTTGTCTTTTAGTACAATGCAAATCCAAAGACTTTTAGTGACACATCAACCTCTCATGTAATTTTCTCTTTGTGCCACAATATTGAAGTGCTAATGGCTCTTCAGTTAATGCCTTCTTGAGCTCTTCAAATGTGCCCTGATGATCGTACTACAACATAATATTTTATCAGAAATTCCAGAAAAGATATGACGCTTTCTGTTCAAAATTCAGTTTGTACAGTGAAAATATTTTAATAAATCAAAGCAATGTTGTGGATTTGTTATATTTTATCAGTTTGGTATACAAATGTCATCTAGTGATCAGATTCGAGGCTATGATCTGATTATATTGACCCAAAGAAATAAATCAGTTCCACATGAATATTGCATTCTCGACTATTGAACATAAGTCTCTTTTATATATTATTCTTATTAGGAATAAAGGACTTATAACAGAGGAGCAGGAGTAGTGTACACAGCATGCTCCACCATTCAATAAGGTCATAGTAATCCAGTTGTGTTCTCACTCCACTTTCTCATTTACAAGCCACAACTCTTGACTCCTTTGTCTACCATAAATTTATCTTGCTCTGCCTTGAATAAATGCAATGATCCAGGAACATAAGATTCAGATGCAAATTTCGGTTATGATCCCATTTCGTTTGGCCAAAATTAATGTCATCTGCTAAACAGATGCATCCTGAAATTTCATATGTGACATGATCCATGCTTTCATCCAAATTGTTATGAAATACATAAAACCCAGATCGTAACTTTAGGTAACAGTATCTGCCAGAGTGTGGGATATTTTGTTAGCTCCGTGGGACTCTTTTCCAAATGTGCCTGTCAAAATCCATTTTTAGCGTCAGATTTGAAGAAAAAAATTAGCATTCACAAGCTTGTTTTTCTTTCTACGTGTGGGGATTTTAGGTGGATATAATTGCAGTGCCACATTCAGACACATTTGATTAAATAAACTCCTATGCGTCCATCTTTTTTTATGATGGCTATGGTAAAATTACCCCAATCCATGCGATGCCGGGGCTTTGCAGAATTTACCATCTCCTTCCTGCTTCTTTATTTCTACTTCCAGCTTACTCTGGATCTAGTTATTAAGTTTACACAGAATTAATCGAGGAAATAATATCTGCACATATAAGCGTTACTTAGTCACCTTTGAAAATTCTAATCCTGTTGAATTTATCTAGGCACAACAACATCAGGCTGGTTTTGGAGATGATAACTTCAACAAATAAAGAGTGAAGACAAGTTAGTGAAGTTAGATGTTTTTGTTCACTAGTGTGGACAAGATGGGCTGAAGAGCCTTTTTCTATGCTGTAGATCTCTATGACAACAGAATACATGGATTACCTTATGATTTGTCACCAAGGTCAGGCCTGAGTATTCGACCTCTAGTTTTCGCTATGTCAGCCATTGTAACGGTTTCATGGCATTTTAAATTGATGAGCCCCAGACATGGGATCTCTAAGCCGTTGTTGGCTGAGAGCTTGGTAGTGATTTTTAAGTCACACTTTCCACTTCTTTATTAGCAGTGCATTGAGTGTAGGAGTTGGGTGGTTATGTTATGGCTGTACAAGACATTAATTAGGCCACTTCTGGAATACTGCATTCAATTCTGGTCTCCCTGCTATAGGAATGCTGTTGTGAAACTTGAAAGGTTTCAGAGAAGATTTACAAGGCTGTTGCCAGGGTTGGAGTTTTGAGCTCTAGGAAGAGGCTGATTAGGCTGGGGCTACTTTCCCTGGAGTGTTGGAGGCTGAGGGGTGACCTTATAGAGGTGTTTAAAAGCATGAGGGCATGGATAGGGTGAATAGGCAAGATCTTTTCCCTGGGGTGGGTGAGTCCAAAACTAGAGGGCACAGGTTTAAAGTGAGAGGGGAAATATTTTAAAGGGACCTTAGGGGGAACATTTTCACACGAGGGTGATGTGTGTATGGAATGAGCTGCAAGAGGAAGTGGTGGAGGCTGGTACAATTACAACATTTAAAAGGCATCTGGATGGGTAAGTGAATAGGAACGGTTTTGAGGGATATGGGCCAAAAGCTAGCAAATGGGACTAGATTAATGTCGAATATCTGGTCGGCAAGTTGGACCAAATGGTCTGATTCCATGCTGTATAGCTCCATGACTGTGGCTTATGCTTGTACATGCTTTTCAGTATGCTAATTGAAAGCATATTCATGTCTGCATCAATATCAACCTTTGTCCATATTGTTTGCTTACCAGTCTTCTGTGATCACACAAAATGAATAATGGCAAAGGATTTGGATTTAACAAACGGGTCAATGTGTTTTGTAGTGAGGAGTGTTGGGAATACCTGCTCACTCTTTTTTAAGCTCTGCCCTTTCTAATTATCCAGCCTTGTAGTTGGATTGGTCATTTTGTGGACTTGCTGGTTATAATGATTGGTAGCTTCATTTTGGCTGGAATGCTGTACATGTCTTGCATCAGACTACGTCTTACTGTAGTGAGAAACCATCTGTTCTGGCTTTAACTCTTGTACTGGGTCTTCTAATACCCTCTACTACCAGATTACCATTGAAAGCTCAACATTTTTTGGGTGCACGTTTAAGACTGCACCACCTGCATGGTTTCAAAGTTTGTTTGAATTGGCTGTCATACCATGATTGACATATGCAGAACCTGTAAACTCTGTTCACCTATAAGGATTGCCTTCTCCTTGTATTATTTTATTTTGGGAAATGCTCCCAAGCTGTAACCTTTGGATTAGCCCAACAGATCATTCCAATGTGCTTTGAGAGGGGTACAAGCTTTCATAGATTCAATGATTCTATCAGCCATTTCTGCCTCTGAAAAGTCATGATCACATAATTTATCTTGTAACAGCACACAAACTAATCTAATTGATTTGTTTGGCATATATAGGTTTGAGTCAAAAAGCGTGGCGCTGGTAAAGCACAGCCGGTCAGGCAGCATCCGAGGAGCAGGAAAGTCGATGTTTCGAGCTTTTGCTCAAAATGTCGACTCTCCTGCTGCTTGGATGCTGCCTGACCGGCTGTGCTTTATCAGCGCCACATGTTTTGACTCTGACCTACAGCAACTTCAGTCCTTACTTTCTCCTAGTTGATTATAACCTCACTGCGAAGCTGCTTCCAAGGATGCCTATCTTGAAAAAGTTCTCCTCCTCCCTCTACAAGGATCGCAGTGAGTGTCTGTCTCACTGCAACACCCCCCCCCTCCCCCCACTCCCTCAACCAGGGCATCTCGTCTGCCCTGAAGATCTTCAGCCACATCCTGAAGTAGATTCGCTACCATAGCCACACCTCATTCCTCAGCGCCTGCCTACACAATTGACATATCCTGTGCATGGACTCCAGATAGGATGAGGAGCTCATCCTCGAAACATTGACTCTCCTGCTCCTTGGATGCTGCTGACCGCCTGTGCTTTTCCAGTGCGACACGTTTTGACTCTGATCTCCAGCATCTGCAGTTCTCACTTTCTCCTAGTCAATTATCCATAGATCTGAGGCTTGTAAAGGAAAATTATGCTCAACTACTATCTGTTCTTCCAGTGTAGACCATATTTTACTTCATCCTGTGAAGTCCTCTTTTGATAATCCTGATGTCTTCTGTTTGTGGAAACCTTGATCCCCTGCTGGTCTATTTTAATCATAATCCTCCATTTGTTTTACAGACAGCCAGGTCCAGAAAACATGGTTCTATCTATTGCTTGAAGAAATTGTCATTGATAAGGAGATCTGCTGCTTTCCAATTCAGGGATGGAAGTTTTGCTGATGTCCTCTAAATAATTTTTAAGGTATGAATTATATCTATAGCTGGAACAAATGTACAGACTGCTGTTATTCAGACATAAAGTCTGTGGCTCAGCTTCCTTGTATCTCCTTGGATGCCACACCCTGTTGTTAGATATAGATGGTTCTTTTGTTGCCATCACGTGATACTGTTAGGCCCACTCATGAAGCTGTGTTTTGATTCAAAGATGTCCTGTTATGTTTTAAATATTCCATGTTGGTGAAGGTGTTTTTAGCTTTCTTCAAGCTGTTGAAGTCTGACACTTGTTGAACTCTTCTGCCCAAATGTGATCATTTTGTTCCTTTCCCCACCTATAACCCAGTGTTCTCAATCTGCCAGTTTACAAATGAGGTAATTGCTCCTGTTAATGGAACCCTGTCCAGTTCTATACCTGACCAAGTCAGTTCACTAACAATGGCTTCCATGCAATTTGCTGCAGGTGTTATAAGGGGACTTGGCAGTTGCCTGTTGAAGCAAAGTGTGTTGTCCTAACCATACGGGTCTGCTATGTATAGGATGTTTTAAGCTATTGCAGAATCACACATACAGGTATCCAGTTTAGTTTTGCTGGTCCTGCAAAATCTTAATTCAAATCTTCAAGCACCACAGTTGTAACTATGTTGCTTTTTCTCTCTTCCAAAATCACACTAACCACAAGAAGAAATTGGGAATTCAATTAGGTGGGTTTTTTATGAGGATATACATCACATTAGGTTTGGTAATGTGTCATGGTTTTAGAATACCTCTCCCTGCACTGCCAAACTTATACCCCAACAATGTGAACAGGACAAACAACTGTGTATTTCCTTAAGAAATTAAATGGAAGAATCATTAATGAGCTACAGAGGGCTCAATTTTCAGGAATCCAATTCTTAGAATAAATTCTCAGTCTCATTCTCACTCCACAGCAGTGTCATGCTGCAACGTAAAATATATAGTTGGATCATGAGTGATTTTTGAGTCCAATCAATAACACTGCAATTGGACTGTTAGTGTGAGATAAAATTCAAGGGCTCTTTTGGTATGGTGAGTACCAGTCAGGGCTGGGTTTACCATTCTCTGTGGATATGTTGCAGGAGACCTCTAAATGCCAGCATCTACAGGAATTGGCCAGGTTTTTCAATGCCTCTCCATGCTCATTGATGGATGTCATTGTAAACTAGAATCTGGGTACGCACAAAGTTCCTTGACGGTGCCCTGCCATTAGCTGGTTGCTGATTGTGGGCATATACCCATTTCATTGTGTAGCACCTCCTTCCCTTGCAGCCTTTCACCATGCTCCTGTTTCCCATTCCTGGCCAAGTGGATGTATCGGCTGAGGTCGTACAGATGTACAGTACAACTGCCTAACTTCATGCTTGTCTTGTTGATGCTATCATCTCCGAGACCAATCTGATATCATTATACCCAAATAAGTTCAACAGAATTAGAATTTTTAAAGGTGGAGTATTGTTTTTATGTGCAGATATTATTTCCTTGATTAATTCTCCATATACAAAGGAACCTTGATTATCCAGCATTCGATTATCTGAATATTGGATTATTCGGCAAGATTGCAAGGTCCTGATGCTCGGCTAAACTACGTAATCCAGCATTCGATTATCCGGAATTCGATTAACCAAATGAAATACTGCCCACCTGTGTCCTTCGGATAATTGATATTCCTCTGGAAATTTAATAAATAGATCCAGAGTGAGCTGGAAGCAGAAATAAAGAAGCTTGAAAGAGATGGTAAATTCTGTAAAGTCCAGCACCACATGGATTGGGGTAGTTTTACCATATGCATCATCAAAAAAGATGGATCTATAGGAGTTTGTTTATTCTAATGTGGCACTACAATTATATCCACATAAAATCCCCACACTTATAAAAAAAACAAGCTTGTGAATGTCAATTTCTTTCTTCAAATCTGATGCTAAAACTGGATATTGATTGGCAAATTTGGAAGAGTCTTATGGAGCTAACAAAATATTCCACACTATGGCAGATACTGTTTCCTAATGTTATTATTTGGACTTTATGTAATTCAAGATCATTGCTGCAACGCATGGATCATGTCACATATGGAATTTCAGGATGCATCTGTTTGGCAGATGACATTAATGTTGGCCAAACAAAATGGAATCGTGATCAAAATTTGCAACGTCTGAATCCTATATTCCTGGGTCATTGAATTTATTCAAGGCAGAGCAAGATAAACTTATGGTAGACAAGACAGTCAGGACTTATAGTTTGTACATGAGAAAGTGGAGTGAGAACACAATTAGATCTACCATGATCTTACTTTAAAGTCATAGAAATATACAGCACAGAAACAAACCTTTCAGTCCAACTCGTCCATGCTGATCAGGTATGATTAGATTAGATTAGATTATTTACAGTGTGGAAACAGGCCCTTTGGCCTAACAAGTCCACACTGACCCTCCGAAGAGCAACCCACCCAGACCCATTCCCCTACATTTACCCCTTCACCTAACACTACAGGCATTTTAACTTGGCTGGAAATGTGTTGCTGGAAAAACGCAGCAGGTCAGGCAGCATCCAGGGAACAGGAGAATCGACGTTTCGGGCATAAGCCCTTCTTCAGGAATGGCATTTTAACATGGCCAATTCACCTAACCTGCACATTTTTTGGACCGTGGGAGGAAACTGGAGCATCCGGAGGAACCCATGCAGACACTGGGAGAATGTTGCCTGAGGCAGGAATTGAATCCAGGTCTCTGGTGCTGTGAGGCAGCAGTACTAACCACTGTGCCACCGTGCCGCCCAAAGTAATCTAGTACCATTTGCCAGCATTTGGCCCATTTTCCTCTAAACCCTTCCTCTTCGTGTTCCCATCCAATGCCTTTTAAATGATGGAATCGAGACTCTGTTCAATGTCAGACTGGCATGTTCTCATTTCTACTTCCTCAAATGGCATTCATGTGTTCAGCAGGGCTTCCTCTGCAACCTCTGATGATGGTAACATTCTGATATCCTTTGCAGTACTCTATCCTTTCAATAGTAAGAAATAAAAGTCTCTCAGCATTAACAAAAGCAATGTGGTACCACTGGTTAAGCAACGTAGCTTTGTTCTTCCGCTCAAAATAAAGTTGGCCATTGTATCCATTAGCCATCCAAGTATCCTACTGTGTTTGTGCCAGCTAAACTCTTTCATGTCCGAGACACTGTCCCCCCTGTGCTCCTGTTTGAAATTTTTAAATTCCTCCTGAAGGTTATGAATAGACTTAGAAATAAGAACAACAAGAACTCAGGAGGTGCGAGGGATTCAGAATCCCATCTCCAGCATCTACTGAAAAACATAATGTGACAATTTTAAAATAAACTCATTTCTGTTCAATTCAACAGTTGAGAAAGTAAGGAGAAAGTGAGGACTGCAGATGCTGGAGATCAGAGTCGAGATTGTGGCACTGGATAAGCACAGTAGGTCAGGCAGCAACTGAGGAGCAGGAGAATCAATGTTTCGGGCAAAGCCCTACATCAGGAATGAGTTTTGTGGGCCGGGGTCTGAGAGATAAATGGGAGGGGGATGAGGTGGGGTGGGGGGAATGTAACTGAGAATGCGATAGGTAGATGAAGGTGGGGGTGATGGTGATAAGTCGAAGAGGAGGATGGAGTGGATAGATGGGAAAGGTGATGGACAGGTCAAGAAGGCGGTGCTGAGTTGGAGGCTCGGGACTGGAGAGAGTTGGGAGGAGGGCAAAGGAGGAAACTGGTGAAATCCACATTAATCCTGTATGGTTGCAGAGTCCTAAGGCGGAAGATGAGGCATACTTTCTCCAGGCGTCAGGTGGTAAGGGGGTGTTGATGGAAGAGGCCCAGACCTGTATGTCCTTGGTGGAGAGGAAGGTGAAGTTGAAGTGTTCAGCCACGGGACGGTGGGGTTGGTGGGTGCGGCTGTCATTGAGATATTCTCTGAAATGATCTGCAAGTTGACATCCTGTCTCCCTGATGTAGAGGAGACCACATCGGGTGCAACGGATACAGTAGATGATATTTGTGGAGTTGCAGGTAAATTTCTGTCGGATGTGGAAGGTTCCTTTGGGACCTTGGACGGAGGTGAGGGGGGAGGTGTGGGTGCAGGCTTTGCACTTCCTGCGGTGACAGGGGAAGGTACCAGGAGCGGGGTGAGGGCTGGTGGGGGGTGTGGTTCTGACAAGGGAGTCACAGAGGGAATGGTCTCTCTGAAACGTTGATAAGGGTAGGGAGGGAAATATATCCCTAGTGGTGGGGTCTGTTTGTAGGTGGCAGAAGTGGCGGAGGATGATGCGATGTATCTGGAGGTTGGTGGGATGGAAGGTGAGGACCAGGGGCTTTCTGTCCCTGATGCATTGGGAGGAGTGGGGATGAAGGGTGGAGGTGCAGGAGTGGAGGAGATGGGCTGGGGGCATTGTAAACCATGCGGGAGGGGAAATTGCAGTCTTTGAAGAAGGAGGCCATCTGGCATTTTCTATGGTTGAATTTGTCATCCTGGGAACAGATGCGGCAGAGGCAGAGGAATTGGGAATAAGGAATTGTGTTTCTAGACGAGGTAGGTTGGAAGGTGGTGTAGTCCAGGTAGCTGTGAGAGTCGATGGGTTTGTAGTGGATATCCATGGTTAGTTGGTTGCTGGAGATGGAGATGGAGAGGTCCAAGAAAGGGACGGAGGTGTCCAAGATGGTCCTGGTAAATTTGAGTTTGAGGTGAAAGGTGTTAGGGAAGTTGATGAACTGCTCAACCTCCTTGTGGAAGCATGTGGTAGCGCTGATACAGTCATCAATGTCATGGAGGAAATGGTGGAAGATGGTGCTGGTTTGGCTGTGGAAGCTGGACTATTCCACATATCCAACAAAGAGGTAGGCATAGCTGGGGCTCATGCGGGTGCCCATGGCTACTCCTTTGGTTTGGCAGAAGAGTACTGTTTGGGTCGGTGTGAGAGGAAGAAGCGGAGGGCTTGGAGGCCTTTGTCGTGGCAGATGGATGTGTACAGGGACTGGATGTCCATGGTGAAGATAATGTGTAGGGGGCCGGGGAAATGAAAGTCTCATTTCCCTCCCCCACCTTATCCCAGTCCCAAGCCACACCCTTCTTGACCTGTCTATATTCTTTCCCATCTATCTGCTTCACCTCCTTCTCCGACTTATCAACATCAGCACCCCCATTTTCATCCACCTATCACATTCCCAGCTACCTTCACCCCAGCCCCACCCCCCTCCCATTTATCTCTCAGCCCCTTTGGCCCACAAACCTCATTCCTGATGAAGGGCCTATGCCAGAAACATTGATTCTCCTGCTCCTCGCATGTTCCCTGATCTGCTGTGCTTTTCCAGCACCACACTTTCGACTGAAATATATAAGACCCTTAGTGCTGGGTTTAATGTTTACATGTTTGGTTCAAAATCCTGGAACTCCCTCTCCAACAGCCTGTTGGTGTATTCTTTTTTAAACTTCACTCACAGGACGTGGGCAATGTTGGCTAGGTCAGCGTTTACTGCCCTTCTCACATTGTTCTTGAGAAGATGGTGATAAGCTGCTTTCTTGGTCGGCTTCAGTCTTTTTGATGGAGAGTGAGTTTTGAGATTCTGACCCAGTGAAACTGAAGAAATAGCAATATATTTCCAAGTCTGGATGGTGTATAACTTGGAAGGGAACTTGCAACTAATCATGTTCCCCTATAACTGCTACCCGTGTCCTTCTCAATGAAGGCTGTCTGTTTGGAAGTTGCTAAGGAGCCTTGGTGAATTTCTACACTGCTCCTTGTTGGCACTCATCCAGGCCTGCGAGGAGTATTTCATTACACAAGTGACCTTGTGGATGCTGGACAGATTTTGGGGCATCAGGAGACAAGTTACTCACTGAAAGATTCCTAGCTTCTGACCTAATGTTGTAGCCACAGACTTTCTGACTAAATAAATGGATTGCAAATGATTCAAGAAAGCAGCTCACCATCACTTTCTCAATGACAGTTATTATCAAGTAACAAATGTCGATCTTGCCAGTGACATCCACATCCCATAAGGTAATTTAAGTTATCAGGTGAATACAGCAACTATGCACTGAAATATTTTGGTACTGTACTCATCCAGCTTAAAGGAACAGTGCAGTCAACAACTTCATGATTTACATATTGAAGTGTACGTGTTTGACCGCTACAAGTTCCAGCCGTATTGACAGATTAATAACACTGAAGTTTATTAGTCTCACTGTTATTTCTATTCCAAAATACAATCAAGATATACTCAAACAGAAGCCCCATATGAAGTTCATTTTGATTTAATGCTTGACTTGTTAACTTGACACACTGAAAATTCCTTTAACTGACAAAGGTGTTCTACAGTGTCAATGTTCATCAAATCACCTCAAGTGTACTTTAAGCATGATTATAATGTGCACGGATAAACTTCAGATGTTAACATTTTTACAATCAAGGGAACAGGAATTAAATTACTTCCCTTATTCTCCCATACTTCAATTGACTGTAACAGGTTTTTACTTTAGAATTTCGATAGGGTGCATTTTACCATTTCAGTAGCTAGTGAACTAGTAACAGTGAAAATATCCCTGGATGAGAAATGTAAGTTATCTTGGAGACACTTTGTCAGTCCAGATTAGCAGTGTCTGGTGCCATAGCTTCCTTTGAAAATCTGGAGGACAGAGGGCAGCTCTTCCCTCCTCCAACATATTCGACAGGATCAAATCCCATGATAGAGTTGATGGAAGTTAAATTCAATTAAAATTGAATTGATGGCTAGTTTTAGTAAACATGATCACGGAACTATCATTAATCATCGTGAAAACTTGTCTGGTTCGTTCATGCCCTTTCAGAAAGGAAAACTGCCATCCTTCCCTTCTTTTCCTAATATATGACTACAGATCCACAGCAAGGTCCTTTAAAAGGGTTTAGTAGGTATTCAGTCCAAGGGCTAATAGGGGTATGAAACAAAAGATGCCAGTGATGTCATATCCCAAGGAATAAAAACAATTAAGTATCCTACTAAATGCATGCTGCACATGCAAAGAATTTTCTGAGCTTTTTTTCCCAGATTGAACAAAGAACATGAAGTGTATTGAAATTACATTTTTCCCTGAGCTAAAGAACAGCAGGGGTTAAATTTTCCCATATTTTTGGCTCTGTTAATTTCTGGGATTTTCCGACCATCTTCTGTTGCTTATCTTATTAATTATGTATCCAGACTTTGTGTGTCCTTCTCATTCAATCATGTGGTCACAGAGGTGGAACTGCTCACTGCTTTTGGGATCTTCTAGTGTTAATGCTATAGGCATTATGTTTAAATCCTAGCTGCTGCCACGGCTCGTGCTGTAAGCCTGAGAGTTCATTCAGAGTCTGCTCTCGATTATTATTGCAGAGACACGGCTGAGAAAGGGAAATTGACATTCCAGTTTATAGACAGCAACCTGGACATCCTGCTTAATATGTTGGAGAGAAGAGCTGCCCTCTGTCCTCCAGATTTCCAAAGGAAGCTATGGCACCAGACACTGCTAATCTGGACTGATCAAACCACCCAGGCAGTATAGAGTCCCAGGTGTAAAGAAATGCCCAGCAATGTAGAAAGAAGATCAATGACCTTCCGTATTCTGCAAGTGTAAGTGTCAACATCTTTTCCCTGTTATCTCACACTCACTAAGCCTGCTATTGCAGACAGAAACTCAATGGTTCCCACCTACTTCAACCTCCAAAATACTCAGGCTTCCGACTTTCTGCACTTTCTACTCCCTCAATGGGCACTGCTTATGAGCTCAGCTGCTCTTGCACCACCAATAACAGCTCTTCCAGCCACTTTTATCCCACTCAATTCATGATGCATTACATGAGAGCTAACATGGGCGGCTGATGTTCATGTGCTCACACTTTACAAAGAGATATTCCTCAAACATTTTGGAGCGATCTGATATTCATCAAGTGTTTCAGCCAAGATCTCCAAATCAGTGCAATCAACTAAGCTTCATTGAGTTGTGCTGCGTTGTTCTCCCATGACCTCCACTGTGCAATTATTCTTCATATGTTCCAGTACCTACCACTATTCTACAACTCATGTCCTCTCTTTCCTTATACAAGCATCAATGGCATCCACATGGCCTTTGCCCATAAAATACCAATCTCTCTACCCATTCACTCCATCCCCACCTCTGTGAAAGAAGCAACACATCCTTCAGAGGAAAGGCTTTCTCAGGCACCCTCTACTACCTCAGACCTCTTTCACCTCTGCCAGAACCCTAAAGATTAATCATGGCCCTCCCCAGGGATTAACTTCTGAGGACAGCCCTGAATGTGAATGACCGAACCCACTGACTAATGTCTCTACAACTCTATGACTGTATCGTCTGTAATCCCCAGACTTGTTGGACATGATCCGCAGGATTGACTATGGCCAATACTTAGAATGAATGGAGAAGAATCCCTGGACCCTGAACACAGCATGCACCCAAAAGACCAGCATCTGACTCCTGGATTGAGATCAGATGATGCCCTTGTGCGCTGGAAACTTCCTGACTGTTCATAGTCCCCTTTCACTTAATCAATGAGTATTCCCATTAAAATTTCAGACAAGGCTGTTAGATTGAAGCACGCATACTGTGTTTGTCACCTAAGCTGCTGGCACATTCAGTAAGTGTGATATTGACGAAGCACTGTGTCAAACATCAACATGTCCTCCACCATAACTGTTCGGAGCTGGCAAGCATAACAAGCTGCTTGGCTTTCTGCCCATGCTAAGAAACAAGGCAAGTCAGAGAAGTTGTGAACCTGTAAGTTCTGAAACAAACTGCAATGTGCTAAAAGGTAAGGCAAGTCAAAGCAGCTGTGAGCATCCAAATAAGTGCAAAGTGGGTGAGTACTAAGGAAGCAAGCTAAGAGCCCGGAGACTCAGCTCATGCATCTGCAAAGGATGCACATGTGAATGTCTGTCCCTGCACACAGAGTGACCTAGCAGGAACCTTGCAATCTAAGGTATCCATGAGCTTAAAATTTCAGTGATGAAGTGCAGAAGTCTCTTCTGAGTTGGTCTGAGATGGGACTTGTCAATGCAATGAGGCTGGTGTTTTGTTGGTGCTTCCAAACTCATAGTGATCTCCCCTCCACTCATAGACCCCAGCCCCTCACTGCCCGATTCAACCTGCTCTCTAAGATCCACAAGCTCAACTACCCTGGCCAGCCCATCATCTCAACATGCTCCTGTCCTGCTGAACTCCTCTCATCCTACCTCAACTTCATACTGTCCCCCTTAGTTCAGGCTTCCCACCTACATCTGTGACACTAACCACACCCTCCATATCTTCAGCAACTTCCAGTTCCCCGGCCCACAGTGCTTTCTCTTCACTATGAACGTGCAGTCTTTATACACGTCCATACCCCACAAGGACGGCCTCCAGGCCCTCTGCCTCTTCCTTTCCAACACACCCCTCCAGTGCCCCGCCACCATAACCTCCTCCACCTCGTCGAACTGGTCCTCACCCTCAATAACTTTTCCTTTAATTCCTCCCATTTTGTCCAAATCCATGGCACCTGGATGGGCCACATCTATGCTTACCTCTTTGTCGTTTATTTTGATCAGTCCCTCTTCAGTACCTACACAGCCACTGTGCCCCAACTCTTCCGCCATTACATCAATGACTGCACCGACGCAGCTTCCTGCTCCCAGACTGAACTGGAGCAGTTCATTGACTTCACCCACAACTTCCAACCCACACTCAATTCACTTGGTTCATCTCAGATATCTCCCTCCCTTTTCTTGACCTCTCCATTTCCAACTCCGACGACAATCTCCAGACGGACACCTACTACAAACCTACAGACTCACATAACTACCTGGACTACACCTCCTCCCACCCAATATCCTGCAAGAACTCAATCCCATTCTCCCAATTCCTCCGCCTCTGCCACATCTGCTCGGACAAGAAGACATTCCATTCGCGAGCATCCCAGATGTCCACCTATTTTGAACAATGTGCTTTTCCTCTATCTGTTATCCTGAGAGCCCTCCACCACACCACCTCCATTCTCCATTCCACCACTCTAAACATCCCCCAATGCAATTAAGACAGAGTCCTCCTTGTCCTCACCTACCACCCTCATCCAACACTTCTGCCAACACTAAATAGACCACACCGAGAACATCTTCTCCTCCCTACCCCTCTCTGCCTTCTGCAAGGACCGTTCCCTCTGACAGTCCTTGGTTCACATCACCTCTGCCATTGAGCTCCCAGGTTCCTTCCCAGGCAACCAGAAAAGATGCAAAACCTGCCGGTACACCACCACCCTCACTTCCATCTAGGGCCACAAACAGTCCTTCCAGGTGAGACAGAGGTTCATCTACCCCTTTTCCAAACTAGTTTACTGCACCAGGTGCTCCCGATGTGGTCTTCTCTACATCGGGGAGACTGAACGTAATCTCAAGGCACAGCTCACCGAGCATCACAGCTGGGTCTGCAGGGGTCGACTGGACCTCTCAGTCAGTGCCCATTACTATTCTCCTCCCCACTTCCTTTCCGAAATGACCATCCTTGGCCTCTTTCATTGCCAAAACAAATCATAGCACCTATTGGAGAAACAACACCTTATCTTCTGCCTGGGCAAACTACAGCCCCGAGGACTCAACATTGAATTCTCCAATTTCAAACAGCATCCCTCCTCATCCCCCGACTCCCCTCCTAGTCCCTCCACCTCCCTGCCACTGCTCCCTGCCACCATCCAGATCCATTCCTCCCATTGACCATCCAGGTTGTACCCTCTATCTGTCCCGACTTCGCCACCCTGTCTCCACCTCCTCCTTTATCTGCAGCACCCCCCACACCCACCCCAGTCCTGAAGAAAGGTTACACCTGAAACGTTGACTTCTCCAGCTCCTGATGCTGCCTAGCTTGCTGTGTTCTTCCAACCTTCTGCCTGTCAACCTCTGCGGAGGCAGTCACTGTTCATGGGCCATGCCATGTGGTAAGTGAAGGTTAACACAAAAGCCATGAGGAGCAAGTGGTGAGCTGCATTTTCCAATAACCACTCAGGATTTCAAACCAGAATGTGGCGCCATCTAGTATCTCACCTGCACCTTAGAGAATCACCAACTACATAGAACTGAGGTAAGATTACCTAATAAGGAGATACAAGTACATGAAAATAAAGTCTTCACCACATACTAATGAGATTCTTATCTACTGTAGTCATGAAATCCTTCAGGGGAATAGTGGATTTTCTTTCTCCAATCAAGAATTTCTATTCTCACCGTATTCTTCCAAATTTCCCACATTGGTCAAGTGCTTGAAAAAAAATCCCTCCATGGATAACATGAAATTATTCATATGGTCACACACATTCATTTGGCTCATACACAAACTAACATAGTTTGTGGCTTAAGATACAAAGCTTACAACAAATGTAGAGCTCCGAGAAGTTAAATCAAAGGAGTAAATGGTTATTTGTTCTTTGGTTGCTCTCAAGGCGATGAATTCGACATTGTCTAGTTTAAACATTTTCCTAGATGCAGTTGCATGGAAACAGATTTCCATATTTTAAAAGATCACCATTTACACTCAAATTTTGTTCAGAGCAGTTTACTTTTGCAAAACTGGACGCACCACTTCCAAAGAGAGAAAGAGAGAGAGAGAGAATTCTTGTCAGTTGAGCATTCATCTCTCTAGCATGACAAAGAAGTGGCTAGATTACTCTGCACATTTTCATTTTCTACAGCAATCAATTTGTTCTTGTTCACAACAATTATTGCTTCAAAACAGGTAACAGCATTTTGATGTCTCAGCTCCAAAGCACCTGAAAAGTTTCAGAATGGTTTGAAATGATAGGATATGTGCACCTTCCATGTTTGCCCAAGAATTTAATAATCAGTTGTTCATCTCATTCAGTGGATTGTAACATGATGTAATATACAATAGGCCACTGCCATGGCATCTGTTTAATAAAACACAATAGTGAATGATACTAAAAATCAGCACAGTGACCATTTCAGCTAGTTTTACAGAGGGTTTCTCCCAATGAGTTCTGAGGAGTTATCTTACACAATTGTCCACTGCATCATGCCCCTAGAGCAACACATTTGCGCTATCATGCATTCACCATCGGCAGAAAGGTTTGCTGCTGCTGCCATCATCTTCCAGAATTCATGCTATTGGCCAAGAACAGGCCTCCACAATTTCAGTGTGAGATTAGTCAATTGGAGATGGCTTATAGAGGTGAGTTGGCAGCTCATATTGCTGAATCAGCATCCAGTAAAATAAACGCAGGCACAACCAGCAATTCAGTACATGTTGAAAACTGCTTGATTGAACCTAGTCAGTTAGATTGTGTTAGTTCCTAACATAGTTGGATCAACTGGATGCTGTATAGATTATAAAAAGACAAATGCAATTACAAAGATATATTCATGCCCAGTTCCACGATTAGCAGATTGTGTTGGTAAGGTTAACAATGTCTCCTTACTTTCTAAAATTGACCCATTTAGGGGGTACTGGTATGTGCCACTAACATCAAAAGGCTAAAAAAAATCTACTTGTGTTACAACAAATGGATTAAACCAACGTTGAGTGACATATTTGGTTAAAGAATGACCCAATTTATTCTGAGGCATATGAATCAAAATGAGATTCATCACTGTGATGTTTAATTAAACAATGTTGTGGTACATAATAACACTTGGGAAGATCATGTGAGACAAGTTGAAGGCCTGTTTAAGCAATTATAGTTATTTGGTTTGATAATAAATTTCGCCAAAAGTAAATTCAACAAAGTAACTTACCCAAGACATATTGCAGGACAAGAATCATAGAATCCCTACAGTTTGGAATGAATCCATTTAGCCCATCAAGTCTACACTGATCCTTCAAAGAACCCCATCCCTGTAACCCTTCAGTTCTCATGGCTAATCCACCTAGCCTACACATCTCTGGACACCGCAGCCAATTTAACATGGCCAATCCATCTAACCTGCATATCCTGCACTGTGGGATGAAACCAGAGCATGTAAAGGAAATCCATTCAAACACATGGTGAACATGTAAACCTCAGACAGACAGTCACACAAAGCTGGAATCGAACCTGGGTCCCTGGCACTATGAGGCAAGATAAGTGCTGCCAAACACAACAAAAGTGAAAGCTCTAATATAATTCCCTGTTCCTAAAACTAAACAAGAAATACCAGAAATGTGTGCAAAATTCAAGCACAATAGTTGTACCTCTAACAAAATTTAAAGAAACAAGTAAATGTTTTATGGTCAGTAGAATGCCTGGTAGTCTGTGAAGTGGAAGACAATCCTCATAAATGAATCTGTGTTGGCCTGACTTGAGTTTTCCAACCTGTCAAAATGACAATTGATGTTAATGACTTGGAGGTTAATATAGTCTTGTTGCAGGATGATGAGTCAGAAATGGAATACTTTACCAAGAAATGAAACCAAAGTTTGAAGAAATGCTCTACCATAGTAAAAAAGAGTCTGGGATTGTTCTTGGCTCTTCAACAATTGAAGCCCATGTCTGATATGGTAACCAAAAAAACATTAACTTATTCTGGCCTGCATTGGAAAATCTAAAATTCAGAATGTGAGACTATTTAGAATATGTCTTTTGTTGCAACCATATAGTGTAAAGATTATTCGCAATGCTGGTCAAGATCATATAATTGCCAGTGCATTTTTCTGAGTGTAAATT
This sequence comes from Chiloscyllium plagiosum, assembly GCF_004010195.1. Classification (NCBI taxonomy): domain Eukaryota; kingdom Metazoa; phylum Chordata; class Chondrichthyes; order Orectolobiformes; family Hemiscylliidae; genus Chiloscyllium; species Chiloscyllium plagiosum. Next base: position 30,765,160 of record NC_057722.1, on the reverse strand, counting down.
GCTGAAATAAGTTGAAGGTTTGTGAAATGGTAACGTTGTAAAACAGGGGAGGAAGAATGAACTGATTCAATGCTTGTCTTTTGTTGTTTCTGTATCATATATTTTGTGATGCAACATATTTTTGGAATGGTGTTTCATTTCATTAAGGGTGGAGGGATATAAAGACTGTATCTTTTTACTTTTTCGTAGCTTGTGGAATGAAATGGGAAAAAGAATCGATTTAGAAACAAAGGATTGCTGCGCATGTTAAAAGCAAGTGACTTGACAAGTATTGTTTACATGGCTGTTTGTTCAAGCAGTCGTGGAAACCTGGTTTGCAGGTGAGTTGGAGTCAAGAGGTACATGCTAATTGAACTTTGACTGGCAACAAGTAGCTCATTGGTCTGTGATGCAGAGACCAGTTATTGTTGATTAAAACCTCTGCTTACCACCATCTATATTGCTCGCAGATAGCTCAACCACTTGGGAGTGTGAATATTTTTTACATAAACCGTCACACCCAAAGAGACAAAAGGAAGTGTTTTGTTCTGCATGAAAAAGCATCACAAGTCTGAAGATAGCCAGTTTATTGCCCCTTCTCTGAAGACTGGGTGAAAAAAGATATTAGTAAACAAAACCAAGCATAAGGCGGAATTGCTTCACAACCTGAACAATTATATTAGAATATCTTAGTAGTAATGTTGCTGAAAACCTAGGCAGTCAGGGTGCTTTGTATAGATATGTAAAAAACTCAAAGGTTAACACCAAAATTTCTTCAAACATTACTCTGTCAAATCCTTTCTATAAGGACAGGCACATGTACTCATTATAAAGCTGGCAATAGCTCCATGCCACTGTTGACAGAGAGAAAAACTCGGTAAAAACAATAACTGCAGATGCTGGGAACCAGAGTCTAGATTAGAGTGGTGCTGGAAGAGTTTAGACAGCATCCAAGGAGCAGTAAAATCGACATTTTGGGCAAAAGCCCTTCATCAGGAATACAGGCAGAGAGCCTGAAGGGTGAGAGATAAGAGAAAAACTCCACAGACATAGTAGCATTTACTATAGCATATTCTCGATTCATCCTTAACATTAAAAGAAAAACCAAGTAAATAGTTTGCTTTTGGAGTTACTCAGAAGATCTGATACTATTATTAAAAATTAGGACTTGCCATTGCTTGTGTGTCAGATGGAAAGGATTAACAAAATGCTTTGATATTTTATGGATTAATGTTTGTCAGAATGCAATCTATCATTAGATGAGTTGGAAAAGCATTTTTTTCAGAAAATTGCTCTTCTTGAGGCAAGCTAATTAACAAAATTCAATTTACTTTGCACAATCCAATTGAAAGAAGGTAGATAGAAATTGCTATTTGGATTTAGCTCAGAAGGACAGTGACAGGAAACAGACAGGTTTACTCAGTTGCATTATATCTGTTCTGGTTACAAAAGGTCAACTGATTTCTAGCAAAGTGAGTGAACTTGTTTTTGAGCTCGATGCAATAGAAAGTCCTTTGATTTATTCATTTCTTTATCCCAATTGCTGCCAGCTTCAGTCTGTGATTTTTCAGTACTGTGCCCAAGCTGATTGGTCTCATCCTATACACAAAGTACACCCATGAGAGCAAACATTCACTATTCATCAATGAGAAACTGGGTAAGAGTAGACTAGTTAGTAATGAAAGCTTGGGACAGAGGGCATCAATGTCGGTGCTGTACAGATTAGAAACTATCAGCCCATGATTAATTGTGAGAAATCAAGGATTGGAAATCATTGGGGAAAGGGAGAAACTGAGGAAGCAAGGAAAGGGAAATGATGGGACTGCTGTAAGAAGCTGCAAGACAGGAGCAACAAATGCGGATCAATAGTGTGAAACAAGAGAATGAAAAACATTCAGACAGCACCCTTGAAAAAATAACGATAACAGGAAACTGGGGGATAAAACAGATCATTTTTTGGTTTGGAAATAAAATAATTTGTACATACACATTAAACCTTCCTGAGATTTGATTTACACTTTGTGTTCATTTTGTTCATGTCAATCGGCACGGTCACCTGTGAACCCTCTCTTAATTACATATGTTAACTTTTAATGGCAGCATGTAGCCATGGACAGAGGGCAAGTTAGAACAGGATTAGTTTTCATGGTCAGATAACCATCAACAGTCACTGTGCACATGAATAAAGAATAGCCAGTGTGCCTAATTTGCACTACTGCTTCCAGAAAAAGAAGGGAAAAACAACTTAGGAAGAAAATTTGATGGTGAGCAATTGACTGAAAGTGACAAAAATATTTGTATTCTGATATTTGACTCTCAAATGATAGCAACAAAATTATAGGCCAAGATGATATGAATTGACAATTCCACTTGTTGGATCTGGAATCTCTGATGTTTGTAATATAAATATTGGCAAGGAGGCAGTTTATGGACATCAATCTCACAGACTATGAATTAAACATACCCCAGTATAAAAATGGATTAACTCTGCTTACTTTTATTTTTGTGTGACATCTTCAAAAAATATCACCAGGCTAATTATAGGGCAGCGAGACACAGCATAAAGCTCCTTGATACAAATTCAGCTGACATAGGTTGGAAATTGCTTTTCCATTCAAGTCAATGGAAACAAAAATCGGGCATAATGCAAAATGGGATTCTTGATTCAATATGAGTTTGTTCTGCACTACTAGTGAAAACCAATTTCATCCCCACCTATAAAAGTACAATATCAATTCACTCCTAAAAATGAAATGTTCCAAAGAAGTTTTATACCAAATTATTTTTAAGTAGCATATATCTTATCTGTATGAACACAAAAGTAAAATAGTGCAGATGCCGAAAAGCTGCAATTAACAAAATGCAAGGAATACTCAGCATGTCAGGTAGAATCTAGGAAGTAAAATGGAGTTAACAGCATTGGCTTATTGACATGAAAGTTTAACTGTCTCCACAGATGCTGCCTGAATGGTTGAATATTCAAACACTTTCTGACTTTATTAATCTTAGCTAGATCTGAATTTCAATGTCACAGGATTAGAAGCATCTTATTGAGCCTTCCAATTTTCATAACTATTATATTTTGGTGCACAGAAACACAAGGCAATTCTGATTTATTTTAATTGGAAGCTTTCATATTGTAGTTCCAAAATGTCACATTAAGTAACATTGTTTCTTTAGTAGTGAGGCTATGTTGAGGCTGAAGAAATTCTTTGGAGATAAATGCATTTTTATTCAAAATATGACCTTGAATATTCTTTATTCATTGTTAGCCTCCCAGACAGAAATGTTTCTGAGAGTGTGCTGATTGTGGTTTGCTTAAAAATGTCATGAAACAGGTTTGGATAGAACAAATCAGCTTGAGTACAAATGTCAAATTAAGGAATTCAATAATGTAGAAATTATGAGACCTAGTTAATTTTGCTAGTTTACATTCACAACCATCCAAACCTAATTGCACTTCCTTACAGCCTGGAGAAAAGATAATTAAGAGTAGAATTTGCTGAAGTGTTTAAATTATTAGGCAGCTGAGATAAGGTAAATCCTGAACATTACTTTAAAACAAGACAGGGTAATAAGAGCAGAAATTGCAATGATAAAATAGTGAGATTCTAAATTTAGTTAAGAAGCAGTAATAAATGCCTGAAATAATCTGGAAGATAAGACAGAAGTGGCAAGGATGTTGATTTTCATCTCCAGACTGTGAACATAGCCAGGCAATTAGACCAGCCCCAGGGATTGTTGGGGTTATTTCTGGAACAGGAGTTTGGAAAATCAGTTGATATCAATGCTTGGCCTTCATAATTGTGTCATCTGTGAGTACATCATCCGTGTCAGCAGGCAATGGCTGCTTGCCTGTTAAACTTACGTGGATTGGAGGCTGCTCCATATGACTTGCATAGATTAACTTGTTGCATGGTCTCTATGACGAGAGTCATGAAGTAAAAGAGGGAAGCTCAGAGGAAAGAAGGTGGAACATCTCTTTATAAAGTCTAAAGTAGTGCTCCTACTCCACCACAAATGTCATAAAAAAGATGAAACATATTTAGTTTGCTAGCCCTGTTTCCAGTTTCCTGTGGCCCTGGACAAACAGAGATTCCATCACAAATCCTCATGTCAGGCTTAAGATAAAGTAGCACTTAGCTTTTAACATTATTGTTGGAGCACTGTCTGAATATGGAGAGGTCTTCAGCAGTCTAAAAATTCAAGATCAAGTAGGAAATACAACTTCATAGAGTCATAGGGCAGATTTTCATCATGGGAAATTTTCCCAACCCCATAATTATCTCTCCTACCTGGAGAAGACTATTCACTCAATACCCATATCTAGGAAGTGGGCATGGCTTAGAGTGAGACCCATTTCCTCCTAAATCAAGTCCAAAGTGGCAATGAAAGTGGGCAGATTTCGAAGCTGGAGGAGAAAGTGATTTCGGAGCTGGTAGACTAGAAAATACGTGTTCTTTTATTGGGACATCAGCTCAGATCGAATCATGGATGCTTGGTCCTCACCCCAAACAGAAGCAGGTTGAACAGATGATCTTATTGGGAATGCTTGGCAGAACTCCAAGAATGATGACTGACCTCAGTTGAGCAGGAATCCTACTCCTTGGATGCTGCCTGACAGGCTGTGCTTTTCCAGCACCACACTTTTTGAATCTTTTTGAATACTTAGTTGAGAAAGAGTGCCAGATTTGTCTTATTGCCCTTTTTTTGCTTGGAAGAAGACTGTTCAATGTCTTTGTGTTCACTTGTAAAAGTTTAAATGATATGAAGTAGATGGAGATTTTGACAATGGACTTTCAATGCAGGTATTTGATTGCATCTTTTTGCATGAAAATGTCAATGTTTTCTATAAGGAGTGCTGCATGCATATTTGTTTTGTTGATCCATGATTCTAGGCTAGAATTGCCCAGTAGATCATGTCTCCTGCCACCGGCAATGAAAATCAGGAAAGTGGTGAGGGAAGGGGAAGTGAGAGGTTTCTGAAAAGGCCACCCCTTCAATGTAATTGACAAAGTCAGGAATGCCATCGACATCACTAAACAAGTTGATTAGAAATTTTCTAAAATTCAGGCCTTAGAGTCATAGAGAGTGCAGAAGAGTGCAGAGGTCCCAGCTTTTTCTTAATCCTCTGCATTTGGGAATGGTTATATTTTAATTTTAGCTAGTAGCACAAAGCTGACCCAGAAGAAGTGAAATACAAGAGCATAGGCAACAAGGAGTTCAATGCTAATTTCTTATTCTCAACATTTCTGTGGGCTTGATTCATTTGATTTAAGGATTAATCTTGTGAAGTTCCTTACTATGTTTACGCTGCATGCAACAAGGGAGACATTTGACTCAAAGCTAAGGCAAGTGGCATACAAAGGATCAATTGTGTACCAATCTATGCAGATCTGGGGTCCCAGGATAATCTTGGCATTGGCCTTCATTGAAATAGTCACAAGGAGCTCAAGATACCTACTTGCCTTTCATCTTCAGCTAATCAATGCATTCCAACACTGAGCTGGCTCTAATTAAGAGTCCTGATGGAGTCTGCAATGATTAAAAACATAAATATCGTCAGCAGTTTGCAATATTTTGTGGAGCATTCCTGCTTTAGTTCAACAAAAATGTAACTGTTTAAATAACCATGTGGAATTTCATTTTTAGCAACTTCTAGCAATTCCTTTAAGGATTGCTAATTTAGTGTCTCACAGAAACATTGATAATATGTGCAGAAGTAGGCTATTTGGGCCTACAAATCTGCACCACCATTCAATTTGATCATAGCTGATCATGCAATCTCAGTATCCCATTCCCGCCCTCTCCCCATACCCCTTTATCCCTTGATCCTTTTAACGGCAAGGGCCACGTCCAGCTCTCTCTTGAATATACCTAACAAACTGGCCCAAACAGCTTCCTGTAGGAGAGAATTCCACAGGTTCACAATGCTCTGAGTGAAGAAATTCTTCCTCATCTCAGTCATGAAAGGCAAGTCAAGGAAGATAGCCTTTGCTCGGAGTCCTGGCAAAGTAAGACAAGGGCAGTCTCCAATAACAGGGGTTGAAGAGCTTGGTCATGATCAGTCAGCCACTTAAGGCAGTCAGAGTTAGGATCCTCTCCTCATAAAGGGTGAAGAGCCAACTGTCAGTGGCCTACTGCCCATCACGGGTCTTTCTGCCTTTTGGGGTTGTTTTCCTCCTGGAATGAGCAAACATCAAGCATTATGGGAAATGGAAGTGGGTGGCACAGCTGTAGCTCTTGTTGTACATGAGCATGTGAGTAGGAAACACCGATGACATAAAGGAAATCCACATCTGGATGTTCCTTCCCAAGCCACTCGCTATCTTGACTTGGAAATATATCACCACTCATTCAGCTTTGCTAAGTGAAAATCCTAGAACCCCTTCCACGCAACATCTAAGAGGCAATTCACCACTAGCTTCCCAATGGCAGTTAAGGGAACCAAGAAATTCTGGCTCAGCCAACAAAGCCCACAACACACAAATGAACATGAAAACCAACAGCAGTCTGGCTGTTCTCAAGAGCCCGTAAAATTTGCAATAAACAAAAAAACATTGCTGACCTACAACCTCAACAGCCACCTAGACTAGCAATGGACATATTTACATATTTACATGTGGATATATTTCCATATTATCATATTAGACTGGCCTTTCAATAATCTGAAATGTGCTCTGCATTCATATCTTTTTTTAATTTACATGAAGACATTTCCACATTTACAATGTTGATCTTTTACTGGATCACTGACAGAAGTAAAAATCTTGCAAACACATAATTTGAGGGTCATACTACATCTTTCAGTACAGCATGGCCATAACTCACCTTAATGAACACAGGTAAAACTGATGCTGCAGTATTTAACCAAAGCATGTAAAAGGCATTAATTCACTGTACTTTACTTTTAAACTTCTTCTGTCTTCAATACACAGTTTGTAACTTTATGTATAAAATTCACTCATTGCTAAAGTCCAAGCACCTACATGACTGTTAAAAAAAAATCCAAATGGTGAGCTATCAATGAATCCAAAGCCTTGTCATTTGCCTCCTTAATAGAAGTGGGTGGGTTCTGGGCACTCATCCACTCTCATGAAGATGATTGAACACGGGAACAGAGATAGAACAGCTGGCCACACAGTGCTGCAGCCATTTTTAAAATGTAACATTACCATTTAGGTACATGTAAGTCATATTGTTCATGATTGTTTGTGATACCAGACAACACAAGATTCAGCTTTATTTAGAAAGATGGGGGTGGACCATTGCCTGAGACTTTGACAGGATGTCCCCTACTAAGTCACATATCCTCAAGAGGATACAAACAGAAAGATGTAAATATTGATCTTCAGCTAAAATTTAGTATCAACTTGGAAACCTATATGGAAATTATAAGCGCAATGCCTTTACTGAAATTGACAGGGAATTGGAAATAATCTTAGCAAACAATTTGCATGATTTCTCTTTGTTATTAGCCATGTAAATTTAAAAGATCAAAAAAGCATCAGTTAGGGTGTGTTGACATGGTTAATGCAATGCAATAAAATACAGCAAGCTTTTCTACAATGATAGCTGTTTCTGGATCTGTAAACTAATGATAGCAATTTATGATTTATCTGTTTGCGAACTAAGCCTAGGCACATGTGGCATATGATACTGCAAAGAAAGCACTTGGGAACTGTGAACCATTTATATAACAGCCAACGATCATTTATATAGCTGTCATTCCTAGAAAATGTTAGATAAATTAATAAACTAGTCCACACTAATTCAGTCTATCTTGCTTTCGAATTTAAGTTCCTCTGTTGCACTGAAATATACATCACCTATACATTGAAGTCTCCTGCTACATTAGTGAGGCTACAAGTCTTCTATCTAAACAATCCAATTAAGGCTTGGCCAAAGTACTTAGACATCCTAAATAGTACCTTTATATTTTATAGATCCTTATTCAGAAAATCATCTTTGAGTTTAAGGGCTGCAGTTTTTCATTTTCATGTGAGTTAGTGGTGTGTTGGCTTGGCTTTAAAAATAGCAAGCAACAGCTTCCTGCCCGCAGTCAAGAACTGGCATTTTCTGAAGGTTTGGGGTAAAGGAGAGGCTTACAAGCTCATATGCAGATATCCCAACATTGCTGGATTGTCAGTGGAAGGGGCATTTTATATCTTCCTATGGAGGTGAGGTGGTGATAGGTGACATGATTTACACCAGCACAGACCTGTCATGAAACAATGGTTCAACATTAGAAACTGTATGAAGGCCAAGTTCAAAAGGTGTTTGCAATTTCACACGCCATAATGAAATACTATATCATAAACTATGATTATAAAACACTGACTGATAATATGGATTTGATTTTAAATAATCATTAAATTACATGGCTATGGCGTAAAGTCCACTGAATGTGAATTGTTCCATGAACGTCAGCCTAACTATCTGCTTGGCTTTTTCCAAAGCTTTGACAGTGGCTGAACGTAGAGTCATAGAGCTGCACAGCACAGAGATAGACCCTTCAGTCCAACTCATCCATGTCAACCAGCTATCCAAAGCTGATCTAGTCACATTTTCCAGCAGATGGTCCATATTCCTCTAAACCCTTTCTATTCATATACCCATCCAGATACCTTTTAAATGCTGTCATTGTACCCCCCTCCACTTCCCCTCAAACTCGCACCACCCTCTTTCTGTGAAAGGTACCCCTTTGGTCCTTTTTAAATCTTTCCCCTCTCATCTTAAACATATGCCCTATAGTTTTGGACTCCCCTACCCTAGGAAAAAGAACTTGACTATTCACCCTATCCATGCCCCTCATGATTTTATAAACATCTCTAAGATCACCCCTCTGCTTCTGATGATTCAGGGAGAAATGCCCAACCTATTTGGTCTCACCTATAGCTCAAACCCTCCAATCCCATCAACATCCTTGTCAATCTTTTCTGAATACTTTCAAATTTAGTATCTTTCCCATAGCAGTGAGAGCAGAAGTGGAAGCAGTATTCTAAAAGTGGCATCACCAAAGTACACCACAACATGACGCTACAACTCCTATTCTCAATGCACTGACTCAGGCAAGCATACCAAATGCCTTCTTCACCACTCTGTCTACCTGCAACTTCACTTTTAAGCAAGTATGGTCCTATACCCCAAAGTCTCTTTGTTCAGCAACATTCCCTAGGGCCCTACCATTAACTGTGTAAATCTTGCCCTGGTTTTCCTTACCAAAATGCAACGTGTCACATTTATCTAATTCAATTCTATCTGCCATTCCTTGACCCATTGGCCTATCTGATCAAGGTCCCATTGTACTCTGAGATAACGTTCTTCACTGTACCCTACACCCCCAATTTTAGTGTCACCTGCAAATTTACTAAGCCCACCTCTTATGTTCACATCCCAAATCATTTGTATAAATGACAAAAAGCAGTGGACTCATCACCAATGCTTCAAATATACAGGCCGCAGTCCAAAAAACATCTCTCTACATCACCCTTTGTCTCCTACCTTCAAGCCAATTTTGTATACAATTCGCTAGCTCCCCCTGGATTCCATGTGATTTAACCCTGGGCTATAGTCCACTTATCCCAGGAAAGATGAATTCAGCTCAGTAGTTGTTGTTCATACAACCAGTGAAAACTCATTAAGAATGCTTGAATCCAAACTCAGGAAGTATGTTTTGAGGTTTGGAAGTATTTAATGAGGTGCAAAATTGTAGGGTCAGGATCCCATCTTCTCACTTCTGTCCAAATAGAAAGGAGTTACAAGTCTCACAATTGACCAGCATGAATATTTAACCAACAGCTGGCTGGTGAGTCTCACTGTCAGAATCACAAATTTGGGCTCCCTGAGGATGCATCATTCAAAAGCATTCAATGTCTGATCAGGATATACAGCATAACTGAGGTCCACTCTTCTCCACCTTTGTTTGAAGCCCTCCTACCAGCTCAGACAGCAACTTCGCCCCAGGACCGCCACCCACTCCTGCCCATACATGTGGTTCGAGTCCCTAGTCATTTTTTGGGGGATGAATCTGTGGTATAGGGTGGGATGGAGTGATGTGGAGGGATGGGATGTTGAAGGGGAAATGTGGAGGGTCCTTCTGGGACTCTGATTGGATAGCAGGTATTCAAGTAGTGGGATTTTCACTAACAGAGTCTTTAATCCTGGGGAAGGCCAATTACTTGCCAAATAGGTACTTTATATGGCAAGCCACCCCCAAAACAAGTGATGGCAGGCTCTCAGCAAGTTTCTAATTGATGGGTAAGACCTCCATTCACCCGCCTGAATTCCAGTTATGGATTCTGCTAGCAGGGACTCTTGAAACAATGAGCAAGGAGAATATGATCTTGGTAATTTTGACATTTGTGAGCTATTAAAAATTCTAAATGAATAATCATGCAAATATTTGTTGTTTTGCACAGATCTATGAGCTTTTCAAATCTTTTCCCATATTATTAAAGTGATTAAAAGTTCAGTTTATAGTAGACACCTGGTGGGTGAGTTGGAAGATATCAGGGTGAGAGAAGTTTAGGGATGAGGAGGGTAAGAGGCAGAGTGATAGGGAACATGAATTCACCTCTATAATGGGCTGATGACTCAGCAAATGGGATGGACCTTCAAGCCTTGTCATCTCAGCATTGGCCTACCTCTATCTCTGACTCGTACATGGTGTCAGAGACAGCAGGCCCAACTCCAGACAATTCCTAACTCACTCCCATTAAAGTAGCATCATCAAACATGCCAGACAAGTGGCAGGATCATGGCATCAGTTAGTTCCACTACCAATGTGAAAATCTGGCTCTAACATATAAGAAAGGAAATTGAAATTTTGCCCACATATTGGTCAGGAACTAAATAGAATACCAAACAAGAGCAGTATTATCTCAGATGTAGAATGACCCCCACTTTAGTATAGTCTTAAAAAACAGGTATAGAAAAGACATGTATAGAAAATAAGATGGACATGTTGAGAAAGAAAGAGTATTTTAAAGTATTCTCCTGAGCCTTATAAATCTATGAAAGTGTGTGAAATCAGCACAAAGCAATAACATGAATTGTTATTTTAGCACAGATATTGTAAAAGAGTACAACTGGTGGAAATAACTTCCTTGCTGAAAATATTACTTCACCATTCCTATTCTGAAATGTGCCAAAGGCATCAGATAAATTAATTCTGATAATTTTGACAACAGTAGCAAATGAAATAAACCAAATAACGAAAGTGTATTTGATGTATCAGGAGAAATGGTGGATCATTCACTAGTGGCACCTACCCATCATACAGTAAGAGAATTCTTGAATTATGAACACCAGCCCTAGGCAATGGGATAGGTACAAATTTCCATCTTCGGCAGTAGTCACTAATCAGGAACAATGGGACAGTAGACCAAATGTATACAACATCTTCTGGGTATTCCACTCACCAGCAGAGTGCTAGTTAAATTTGTATGTTTGGAGGGACTCCGCAAGTATTGGCAACTCTGTATTGATTTTGAAATTGGCTTCACTCTGAACTGCTGTGACAGTACAATGGGCGTTGATCCAAAATTGCTATGATATTATTTCTTTAAGACAGCTTCAGTTGTGTTGTCCATTATATTGGTGCAAACAGAATAGTAAATCTGACACAAAGAAGAATATTTTTGCCTTTTTAGTTGATATGGTATGATCATAACTAAAAGCACACAAGTTACTAGCAATGATGATCATAGATTATTTTGCCAAATTTAACTGCAGTTTAAATTTAAAAATTATAATGCAACCTGATATACATAAGTGTAAATGTAAGCATGATAGACTGTCATTACTTATTGCTAGTAATAACATCCAGACATTGTTATGATCAATTTGGCAGAATGCACTGTCTTTCTCTAGTTCCATTAGTCCACAGGTCACAACTTAAATTGAACTTTTCCAGTTCCTAATATGGTCAATTTTATACTTCCACTACATTTTACTTAGACTAAGAACCAGTTCATTTAGCAAATACAAAATCTGTAATTTGTTATAAATCAAGACTTATTCTCTAAAGGTACAGTACTGACTAACACACAGTTTCTAAATTGAAATATCAATTTTTACCCCATTAAATAACTCAAATCACATGCATAAACATACACACAGTGAGAAGAAATGGATTTCTCTCTGCAGAGATTCAGGTAAGAAAATGCTCTTGACCAATAACTCTAATCCCTAAATGTTAAAAAGTTGAGGTTTGAAATGTTCAGATACGTGTTGGTCTGACAGATGCTGCTGAATACTTGCAGCTGTTGGCGCACCCTTAGTGATCATTCAAGAAATATTAACAAACTCTTTCAGAGGTTTCTCAAACTGGGCCAGAGTTTCTGACATCACTCTGGACCCTTTTGCAGAAACAGGAGACACAAGGTGGGAAACTTCTCTCTTTCAGCAAGCTTTTCCCCATTGCACCAAACAACTTCCAAAGCAAAAACTGAAAACTGACAGTCATAAACCTAAATAGGTGGTTACGAATAAACAGAAAGAAATTAGACTATGCACAAGACTATCAAGAAGTACAGTGTTAATGTCTTATTGTTGATCACTTAAAAAGAAAAGTTCAGGTATTCACAATCAGAAATGTATTCAATAGAAAAGCTTAATAGTACCATCTAAATTTCTCAGCATCACATCAATCAACATTCACAAATATATTTTGCTTGGCAACTTGCCCTTAGTATAATGGCACTAATGATCTTACGAAAAATTATCGACAGCAATCATTTCATTGCACCTGATCCATTTGGTTTTGGATAATACATTTTTTCATCCAGAAGAGGTGGATGTCACTGGCTGGACCAGCATTTATTGCCCATCCCTAGTTACATGGAAACATAAGAAAATAGGAACAGCAGTAGGTCATTTGGCTGTTCGAGCCTACTCCACTGTAAAACATGACCATGACTCGCCATCCTGCTCAGTACCCTATTTCCATTTTCACCTGTATCCTTTCATGCATTTAGCCTAAGAAGCATATTTGACGCCTTCTTGAAAAATTCAATGTATTGGCCTTAACTGTTTTCTGTAGTCGTGAATTCCATAGGCTCATCACTCTCAGGATGAAGAAATTTCTCCTCATCTCAGTCCTAAATAGTCTACTTCATTTCCTTTGACTGTCATCCCTCTCTCTGTACTCCAGACATCTGGTCATCAGGAACATCCTTCCTGGATTTCCCGTCTAATCCTGTTAGAATTTTATGAGATTCTATAAGAACCCTCTCATTCTTCTCAACTCCAGTGAATAAAGTCCTAATTGATGCAGTCTGGCTTCATACATAAGACCTAAATCAATCTTAATTGTCCTTGAGTTGGTGATAATGAGCTGCCTTCTTGAATTGTTGCAATCCGTTTATTGTAGGTACACACACAAAGCCATTAGAGAGAGAGTTTCAGGACACTGAAGGAATGGCGACATTTTAGTAAATCAATATGATGAGTGGCTTGGTGGGGAAATAATAGCTGGTGGTGTTCCTATGCATCTGCTTCACGTGTCCTTCTAGATTGTAATAGTCTTAGATTTAAAAGGTACTGTCTAAGGAGCTGTGCCAAATTTATGCAGTATGTCTTCCAGATGATGCACACTCTGATATTGAGCATTAGTGCTGCAGGGAGTGAATGATTGTGGATAAGATGCAGGTCAAGTGGGCTACTTTTATCCTGGATGACATCAAGCTTCTCGTTTGTTGTTGGAGCTGTACTCATCCAGGCAAATGGGGAATATTCCATCACACTCCTGACTTGAGCCTTACAGATGGTAGACAAGCTTTAAGGAGTCAGGAGATGAGTTACTCACTGCAGAATTCCTAGCCACTGGCCTAGCTATGGTATGTTTACAACTAGTACAAATTTTTGGTCAATGTTAACCCCAGGATGTTGATCATGGGGGAGTTCAATATGTCAATGGTTTTGAATATCAAGGGCAAAAATTATATTCTTACTTGTTGGAGATGGTCATTGCCTGGCACTTGTGTGGCATAAGTGTCACTTGCCACTTGTGAACTCAAGCCTAGACAGTGTCCAGGTTTTGCTGGAATATTTGAGGAGTCATGAATGGTGCTGCACATTATGCAATTATCAGTGAACATCCCCACTTTTGACCTTACGATGGAAGGAAGGTAATTGATGAAGCAGTTGAAAACGGTTGAACCTAGGACGCTACCCTGAGGAACTCTTGCAGAGATGCACTGGAGCTGTGATGACTGACCCTCAACAATAACCTCTTCTTGTGTGCAGGAATGATTTCAACCAGTGAAGAGTTTTCCCCTGATTCCCATTGATTTCAGTTTTGTGGGGTTCCTTGATGCCACACTTGATCAAATGCAGCATTGATGTCAAGGGCATGCATTCTCACCTCTGTTTATACAATCACCTCAAAGCATTCATCCTCAACTCCATCGATCCCTGCAACTACCAGAGGAACAAAAATCTTTTTTTTTTAAAAAGCCAATTTAGGAAAAAAAAGCAGTGACCTATTGATCTGCAGCTTGCCACTTTCTCAAATAAATTTAAATCTCCTCGGTGTGCTAGCAGTGAATTTAACTAAGTGTCACGTTCATGTAAATTATACTCGTGTATTTCAGTTGGATATAATTTGACTCTTCCATTAATTTAGAGATCTCAATCAAAACCTCAAGAGATTTTCTGGAGTAAAAGCTTTAGCTCCGTCAGACAATGTAAATGTTCTTTCCAACTACTGCCATCCTCAATGCTCAAGACAGAAGAGTAATGGAAAGCTCACTACTTATCTGAATGGGTGCAAATGCAAAAACACTCAAGAAACTCAATACCATCAAGGATAAAGCTATTTGCTTGATTGTCATTCCTGCCACCAAAATCAATATCCAACCTTTCAACATATGATGCAGTTCGGCAGCTCACCAAGGTGAAACTGACACCACCTCTCTGCTCTGCAATCTCTATCACTAAGAAGGACAAGAGCTGCAACACTATAAGGTTGTCTCATCAGCTGTTGCCCCTTCAATACACCCTTACTTAGTTGTATATCACTATTCCTTCAATGTTTCTGGGTCACAGTCATGGGGGGCATTAATGTCACAAGACTGGACTGATTCTCATGCCACCTGGAGAAGATAGGGATTGAGACTACATGTGCCCAACCATAGACTAAGAAAAAAATAGACAACATGTGAGAAATTTCCAAACTGGAAACACAAACTTGTGAAGAAAACAAATTGAATAAGGCAACAAGACCTTCATTTTAAAGATCCCTTAAATATCATTTAATATAATGCCATTAGGCATTTGAAAAGGAAAGACCAATATTGAATTATCAGCTCCAAATCCGTACCTAATTAAGATAGCCAATGTGCAAGTCAGTGAAAATAGCAGAGTCGCCAAAAGTCAGGAATTTCAAATATTACTTCACTCAGTAGAGATTTCTATGAAAGCAAGAAAGACATGAGAATTTTCCCACACATACAATCAGTTTTGAATATTAGTTAAACCAGGCAAGAAATCAAAAACATCTGATAATCACATACTCATCGCTAATCCCCAAGATTCTAATAGAAGTGTTGATAATTCTTTTGAAATGATTCTTGAGCCTTGTGTAGATCTCCAGCTGACTGCCTGTTTAATTTGATATGCAAAAGCCATAAAATAAAGAGATTACTAAATACATATATAATCTATTAGATTTAGAAAGGCTGTTGAGTGACTGAAGTAGGCATAATTGTCACACAGTCTGATTGTGGAATTGGCAGATATTCTCCTTATGAGTGCAGCCCTCTGTAAAGCACGTAGTGCCAGATTGTTGAATAAAGGGAATCTCATCAAAGTGCTTTCATTTGAACAGGAGAACCAGGCATGGCTCAATGACCTCTTTGTTATTGCCAAACAACTATTACCTGTGGTTACCACATTGACCAGTATACAAAGGGGATGGGGACAAGAAAGAGAATGATTTATTAAAATATTAGCATCTCCTAAACATTTTTAAATGCTTAAAGTTCTTCTTCCAGAGGAGTGTCATGTTTACATTAACATTCAAACACTTTCGCTCAATCTTAGAAACTGTCAGATGGTTCAGTTAAATTCCATTGAACATAATTGTACTGAAGCATTACTGTTGCCACATAATTTATTGGATATGAGAAATATATTCTTCAATTGTAATATCCCTCACACTCCAAGATTGTCCTAGACTATTATTGTAAGTGAACATTAACAGGTTTTGATAAGGTAACTAGTTGTACAGTATAGTAAGAGAAGAAATATTGTAGAATCTTACATAATCAGGCTCCAGATTCATGTCACCTGACATTACAATGACATATTACCTTTCGCAAATGCTCAGTTGCTATTCTTTGAGTCAGGGTATAATTAACCATTAACTGTACATTTCATCATCTCCAAGTTCCTTTTGTTAAAGCATTTGATCATGAACATTTAACTCTTTACTCCCACTTTGTCCCTTCCAAGAGTGTCTAGTTTTAGACATTAACCTCCAACAGCATTTTCAGCTCTCTTGGAAGATTCGCAGGATACATGAGGTCCCTTGTCATTGTCTAGAATGGTGAATACACAGTAGGAGTGGATCGATACTTCTCTGTAGCTAAGTACATTTCTGGAACCCCTGGAGAAAGGGACAATACATTGCTGAAACAGTATCGATTGGAGGTTTTTACATATTACCACGATCAGCAGATTGCAGGTGATCACCATCTTTAACTTGGGCTTCCATCTCAATGATTGCTAAGAACTTCAAAATAAATCTACAACTTACAACATGTGGCAGAAAGAAACAGGGAGTGACAAACCGGTGAGCCAAACACCAGCGGTTGGGAAAGCGGACAGCACAGTAGTTCAGAGCTTAGCACTGCTGCCTCACAGCGCCAGGGACCCAGTCTCAATTCCAGCCTCTGGTGACTGTCTGTGTGGAGTTTGCACATTCTCCCCATGCCTGAGTGAGTGCTCTGGTTTCCTCCCACATTCCAGTGATGTGCAGGTCAGGTGAATTGGTTATGCTAAATTGCCCATAGTGTTAGGTGCATTAGTCAGAGGGAAATGGGTCTGGGTGATCTGTTCTTTGGAAAGTCGGTTTGAACTTGTTGGGCCGAAGGGCCTGTTTCCATGCTGTAGGGGAATCTAATCTAATCTACAATAGATGATGTGATATGCAGAACATGCAGAAAATATTAATGGGATTGGACACAGTCAACACAGATTTATGAAAGTGAAATCACATGTGACAAACCACCTGAAGCTTTTGACAATATCATGGGACATGTGAATATCAGCCTTTAACTTCACTCTGAAGTAGAAAGGTCTATACTAATTTGCGTTTGATTTGCTGAGCTGATGAGGTGGAAAGCAAAAGAGATCCACCTGAAAAAAATTGCAATGTTAAATGTTCACAGCTGTTCACAGGACCAGGAAAGCCAAAGAAAGCAAACCACATCACTTTACATCCTGAAAGAAAGCCAATGTGTCTGTTTACATCCTCTTCCAATGCTGCCAAAAGAAAAGATTGAAACTGATTCTATGTTGAAACAAGGGATTACTTCACCTGTAACAAAACCAACAAGCTTATGCTTCAGGATGGTCTCAGTACTATACCCAATGGATATGTCAGAATCTGCATAGATCTTATACAGCTGAACAAATCAGTTGAATGCAAAGTTCAAACTATGTTGTCTGGATGGGAGCTTAGCAAAATTTGGAAAGAGTCCAATCTTCAAAAAGTGAATGAAAATAGTGTTTTTCACCAGTGTTGTATGAGTGTTTCATTCTGAAAGGGAGGAATTAACTAAGCTTCACCTAATATGATGTTATCACAAGCACTTTGTGTGTGGAGTGTAGCTCTGGATCTGGAAGAAGACAGGTTCACCATTTAGTTGTCCCCATGATCCTATAATCATGTTTATCATACCAATATAACTTGCACCTAATTGCTATCTTCCAATAAGCTGCACCTTAACTAAGACACAGTCTTTACTTGCAGGACTCCTTGTGGTTTTTCTCTCCCACCCACACACAATAAAGCTGGCCCTATCAATCCCAAACTAAAGGGATGATCATGACAGCAGATCTACCTTATGGTGGTTAAATGGCTAATGAACTCTGACAACACAATGAGCAGAAGTGACGATTTATCATACACAAACTACCCTCAATGGTAGCTGACAACATTCATTACTGCTTTTATAATGTTAAGTTTAATCAGATTAAGTTTCACCATCTAATAAGCACCAGGAATCTTCCAAAAGACATTGTCAAGCATCTTGAAAGGATGAGTTCATATATCTTAGGGTGATGTCCTGATTGACCCACTCAAACCAAAAGCAAGACTCACAGTCAGCAATCTCAGAAGTTACATGACACCAGGTTATAGTCCAACATATTTAATTGAAATCACAAGCTTTTGCAGCGCTGCTCCACCATCACTCCACCTGATGAAGGAAGAGAGCTCGGAAAGCTTGTGATTTCAAATAAACCTGTTGGACTATAACCTGGTGTCATATGACTTTTGACCTTGTACATCCCAGTCCAACAGCGGCACCTCCATTTTGGAATCAACAATAAATAAGAGCTCCTCCAGCTGATTGTCATATCGGTGTGTAATACTCCCAACAGCCAGTGGGAGGTGGAGGAAGGGCTATGTGGACAGTTTATGAAAAGGTATAAGAACAACAGGGTTCTGTGGTGTGTGATTTTAAATTCTTCTATATTGATTGGTACTCCCTTAATGCCGGGACTTGGATGGGAGAGAATTTGATAGGTGCATCGAGGAGGGGGAATCATATGGAGTCCAACTAGGGAAGAGGCCATACCAGACCTGATGTTGGAGTTTGAAGCTGACCAGGCAACCAAGGTTATGTGGGGGAGCATTTTGGGAAGGGAGGGAAGGTAGAAGGTTCAGGAGTGTCTTTATCTGCCTAATTAAATCTCCCTTCTGCCTCCAAGCTCCCCACCAAGGAGATCAGAAGATCCCTTTGCAACGATGACTTTTACACATCTCGCTGGGTGTAAGCGCTTTGGGACATCCCTGAAGTTGTAAACAGTGCTATATAAATCTAAATCATTCCATCTTCCAATCTATTTGCAGAAAGAGCATAAGATCTGCTTGAGTTACATTTTGTGAAATGTACTGTTCTGATCTATATTTGTGCTGGATTAGATGTGTCTAGGAAAACATGGCCTATGAATAGCCTAACAAGTATGCCTTAAAGGGATTGCTGCAGTCTACAATCAAACAGGTACTTTTAAAAAAAAAACTGAATAGGAATCATTTGCTACCATGCTTCTCCTGGCTTCAGATTTTTTTTTTCTCTCTCCTTTATCCTTCTGTGAGATGTGGAAGTCATTGGCAAAGTCAACATTTGTTGCCCATCTCTTGGTGCCTTGGAACTGATTGGTTAACAAGGCCATTTCAGAAGGCAGTGAAGAGTCAGCCAAATTTCTTTGGGCCTGGAGTCACAAGTAGGACAGACCAGGTAAGGGTGGCAGATTTCTGTCAATAGACAGTATTAGTGAACAAAATAGGTTTTTATGGAAATTAACAGATTTTATGGTTGCCATCAGGCTAGGTTTGAAAAAATAATTGAATTCAAATCCATCATCAGCCAGGGTATGATTCAAAATCATTTCACCAGAACATTGCTCAGGAACTCTGAATTACTAGCAAAGCGCAATTAGCACCATGCCTCTCTGTCCTGACATTTAAAAAATGGTTATACCCATATGCTGTTGTCAAACTCTTTAAGTCCCTATAAATAAACCCTGAGTCCCAATGTCAGTTGCTGAGACTTGTCAATTCTAATGCAAACACTGGTTCCCATGCCCAGATCAGTGTCAACTCAAAGCTCAGTGAAACACCAGTTTAAGATAAAATAAAGTGCTAGAGAAGATTTATCCTAATTCAATTCAATCATTTAAAATCATTTTTGGATTCAGTATGATTGCAGGGATTAATCTAAATTCCAGGATACTACAGGCATAATAACTGTCCAGTATGTTATCTTATTGTGGAAATGTTATTTCTCTGGGTGCATTGCCTGTAAAGTTGTCATTTGTAGAATAAGCATCACATAAACAGATAATCCCAAATCATTCTCAACATTTCCTCCCAGACATAATTTTAAGAAGTAACATCTTGGCAACCCTTCATCAAGCTATGTCACTGCAGCTCATCATTTTCCTAGTTTGTGTTACTTTTTCATGACTGGAAAAGCATTACATTCACTCACCAATTTTTCCTAGTCTTCAATATGTTTATGCAAAACTAGATTGTTGGGCAGACATCAAACTCAGGCCTTAGAGACTGAAATCATTCTACACAGCTTCCACTTAATGGTTTTTCATATGACTTCTCAGACAACACTTCTCTCTTGCAAGTCACAATGCTTTTACTAATTAAATTCATAATCTATTTTTCTAGTTGAGTAATTCTTTTAAACCCACTGTTGACTCATACTACTTGCTCCCATCTTAATTCTTCAGCCTTTGCCTTTTGTAGTCTTGGTTATGTTACACACCCTGAAGACAAAAGGAGTATTCTCGGAAGATAATTTATTACAAATGAACAAAAGAAAAAAAGTATTTCAAACTTCTGTAGGGACTGCAATTTCCACCCTTTACAGGATCACCTGATCTGGACTAAAGCTATGCTATGACGGTTATACTTTTCAGTTTGTACTTAATTGAACTGAAGACATTTTTTTTAATCTGTGGGAAACGAGATTGCACTTGCAACTCACTATTTTAAAAAATTCAGATCAATTTACAGCAATGTAATTTTTCATACATATTGGATTGTTTAGTTGCCAAAATCCAAATGTATTATTCCATGATAATATGTAATTTATTATGTAAAATTCCATAATTTAATTTAGACATGGGCCCAGATCTTCCTGCCTCCAAAGAAGCAGAATATTGGGACACCTTGGAGGTCCAACACATTGTTTACATAGGAATTACTCAGAATGTTCAAACTCTCTGAAGAGTTCCCCATTTTGAAGTTAAAGTCATACACTTCATAGGGTCCTGACTGATTTGTCTGAATACACACCCAGGAAAGGGGACATAGCTTTTCTTCTATGTCTAAACCTGGATAACTGTCTGAAACCCTAACTCCTCATGTGACTACCTTCTCTCTCTGCACCACACAAACTCCCATCCCGCCACAATGTGACCATCCTCTCAAACTAGCCAAATTGCCTTGCTCATCACCACTATCAAGCCCATCCCCAACCCCCACCTCACCCCCCCCACCCAATAGTGGCTATCCCCCAGTCAGACCCATATTCACTTCACAACCCAATCAACTTCAGCTTATTATTCTTCAATAACCAAGTACCTCTACCCCTAGTCTGGAATTCTAATCAATCCCTCCGCCTCCTCCCCCACCCAAATCCCACTGACTTCACACTCATCATTGAATCATTACCCCTCCTGCAAACAACTGGACTTTTGGGCTGGACTTTATCAAGATTGGTGAGGAAATGGGATCCTCACAAGTAGTTCAAAGGGGAGATAAGCTGGGATGGAATTAGAAGTTTAAAAAATGGGAAATGTGCAGAAGAAACAGAGGCTCAATAAGAAAGAAATGTATTTAGCAAGGCTAAATGGAATGTTTTTAATGCGAGGAGTCTGAGGAATAAGGCAGATGAACTGAAGGCACAGACAGGCATGTGAGAGTATATCAAAGTTATGACTGAGAGTTAGGTGGAAGATAGGCAGAACTGGCAGCTCATCATTCCTGGTTATTGGATATTCAAACAAGAAAGAAAGAGGGAGATTCATAACATTGATCAAAGAATCAATTATAGCAGTGAGGAAGGATGATATCTTGAAAGGATGATTAAATGAGGCTTTATGCATAGAAAGAAAAAAAAAACACTTTGGGTGTGTACTATCATGCCCCAAATGGGCAGAATGAGCTGAGATAGAGAAACAAATATATGAGGAGAAAGTGAGGACTGCAGATGCTGGAGATCAGAGCTGAAAAATGTGTTGCTGGAAAAGCGCAGCAGGTCAGGCAGGAGAATCGTCGATTCTCCTGCTCCTTGGGTGCTGCCTGACCTGCGGCGCTTTTCCAGCAACACATTTTTCAAACAAATATATGATCAAATTTCAAGCAAGTGTAAGATAGTAAGTTAGGAATTATAGGAGATCTTGATTACCAAAATACTAATTGGGATAATTTTAGTGTACAAAGTAGGGTGGGAAGAAAATTCTTAGTTAGCATCCAGGAGAACTTTACTAGTGGTACATAGAAAGCCCAGCAAGGATGGGGCCAGTTCTAGACTTAATATTTGAAAATAGGCCCGGGGTATAGGTGGATCCAGGGATCTCCACCCCGCAGTCTTCAAAGCTCAACGTCCCCAACCTCAAAGTGACAACTTCTATCGTCTTCCCAAGTTCTGACAAAGAATTACTGGACCCAAAATGTTAACTGGGCTTTCTCTCCGTACATGCTGCCACACCTGCTGAGTTTGTCCAGCAATTCCCATTTCTCATAATAGAAGACCTATGAGTATGAGAGCATTTTGGAGACAGTGACCATAACTCAGTTAGATTTAGGATAATTATGAAAATGGATAAAGATGGGCTGGAAATCAATGTCCTAAACTGGGGAAAGGCTAATTTTATAAAGATATGATATGATTTGGCCCAAGTGGACCGGAAACAGCTACTTGTGGATAAAAATGTATCAGAGCAGTGGGATAGATTCAGGGAGGAAATAATGGAAGGATGTGGCAAATATGTTCTTGAAAAGAAAAAAAATTAGAGCCAGGGTATCAAGTGGTATTAAGGTTTGGATTAAGTAAAGAAGAATCTTACACCGATAGTTAGGCCTAATATAGCAGAAGAATATTAAAATGCAGTGGGGAACTTAAAAAGGACATTAGGAAACCAGATGGACTGTATGATAGAGCATTGAGTATGAAACAAAGAGAAAGCTTTTTTTTTTCATTTATAAAGAGGCAAAAGAATACCTAAGAAAGGTTTGGGGCCCATTAGGGATCATAGAGGTAATCAGAGTGTGGACCCAGAAGATGTGGGCAAGGTCTTCAATTAATACTTTGCATCAGCCTTTGCAATAGAAAAGGTCAATGTGGATAGGGACATCAGGATGGAGGTCTGAGAAAAAACATATGGAGAGGAAATGCCAGTATTTTTAGAGGCTTTGAAAGTGGATAATTCCACAATTCCAGATAAGAGTTATCACAAGATGTTGAAGGAGGTAAAGGAGGAGATATCAGGAACCTCAGTATGAATTTTCAAATTCACTCTGGCAACACGCAAAATGCTAGAGAACTGGAAGACTGCAAATGAAATGCTGGTTAGTCCACATTAACTGCATGATGTTCTGATCACTACATTATAGCAGGGATGTGATTGTATGAGAGAGGGTGCCATGGAGATTTACCATGTGGCTGCCTGGGCTCAAGGATTTGAGCTATGAGGAAAAATTGGATTGGCTGGTGTTGTTTTGCTTAGAGCAACAAAGAGAAGACCCGATAGAGATGTATAAAATTCTGAGGCAAATGCATAGAGAGAATGGAAAGGTACTTTTTCATCAGGGAGAAGTGAATAACAGTGGACTATATGTTTCTTTCAAGAGATAGAAACTCTCATTACATTTAAGGAATATTTAGATATTAAATTGCAGTGCTATAGCATCCCAGGGAATTGGGCCAAAAGCTGGAAAATTGTTGACCAAGGTATACATGATGGGTCAAATGGCCTCATTCTGTGCTGCAAATGTTGATGAGGCTAGCTCCTATCTCTCCAATACTTTCCATTGTCTACAAGTTATGAGTATGATGGAAAACTTGCCTGGATTGTGAAGTGGGAGATGGCACAGGGCAGGGTAGAACTAAGCACAAAGACACACAGATGGCCACTGAGCCATTGTTGGTCACTTGACCCACAAGATGGCCACCAGACCACAATATAGAGAAAGACAGCAGAGCAAACACAGACGCTGCCTGGGGCTACCAGAATGCTAGCACAATGCACTCACAGCCTAGTTGATTAGTTTAAGTCGGGTGGGGGAGAGGATATACATGAGTAGCATATACTGACCAATGAAGTATCTAGATCTAACCAACACCTTTGATAGAATTGCTAACAGTTTGATACGGACTCAATACAAAGTACTAATAGCGAGGGCTGCAGTCATCATGCTACTCAGGAAGAGTGATTAACGCCCATTACTACAGTAATGGATTTCCACACAGACATTGAAACTGACAATGTCTGTGCTGAAACTGACAACGACCGCACTGAAATTAACAAAGTCTGTGCTGGAACTGACAATGACTTCATCAAAACTATCAACAATTCTGTTAAGTTTACAATAACCAAACTATGTTACAAAGACAATAACCTCATCACTGACCTATTATATTACAAAATGTATAAAAGTATCTTGACATGTGCTCTGGGTTGAGAGATGAATCGCAGTTGACCACTGTGCTATTGGTGTGTCTCTCTCTCTCTCCCTGGAGCTCTGGTATTTCCTTGTACAATAAACTCTGTCGTTGAACCCTGACTCTGAGGCTGGTGATTTTCCTTGCAACAATTGGTGCTGTGAGCAGGGTTCTTATTACTAGCCCCTGATCGAAGACCACGATTGGGGGGCCGGGGTATGGATCAATTTGTGTTTGCAAATGGGAAGAGTCAGACCGGGCCAAAGACACAGTTTAAAAGGTTTACCGATTGTAATGTCTAACTTACTACATTAATGAGTTAAAAAAATGTAAGTGCATGTCTGTGGAGAATAGGTGTTAACTGTATTAACTGTTGTATGAACCTGCTGCTTGTGCTGAAACAGCCAGAGGACAAGGTCGTGCCTGTCTCAAAGACCCTGCCCTAAACCGGTTGCTAAGAGGGATAGCCCCACCACCACACACCCCCTCCCTTCCCCCACACGAAGGTCGGGATTTGAAGTGGAAATTGAGGCACCAAGAGCACTAGGAGCTGTGAAGCACAAGTGGCAAAGTCAAGTAACATTGGACTCTGTAGGGGCAAGCAACGCAGAGTCCAGTTGGAGTTTAAGTTAAAAGTTAGATGCTGTTTGTATTTGTAATTTCCAATGTGGTGAGCAAGAGGAGCTGATCACTTTGACGAAGAGCCAAACCTCAGTAAAGCGCACGTTACCAAGGTGGGGAGTGTGGACACTGTGAGTAACTATGATACGCTGTCAGTCCATAGTAGAACAACAGAGCTTGAACAGTGTTGGTTGCTGGGAGGGTAAAGAGTCCCACAGGTAGAGAGCACACTGGGCTAAAGGTAGGTTTCTGGGCCCATCAGGAGGTGTTGAGTCAGTAGAAGTGGCCGGGAAAGTAGAGGAGTCCAGCTAGAGAGTATACCCTATTGAGCTAGCATTCCCAGCCAACCGGTAGATATCGACTAGTGGTGGTGGCCGGGAGGGTAAAGAAGTCCCACCAGTAGACAGCACACCTTGCTAGGAGGCTGCTATGGCCGTATGGACGGTACTGGGACAGAATTATTGGCCGAGGGTAGAGAAGTCCCCACTGGTTTGGAACACTTTACTGTTGGTGGTATCCGGGGTACACAATCTGCTAATTGGCTGATCAAAGTTTTAAGAGGGTTACTACAGGTTCCCTGATTGAGAAATGCAAGGCAGGCAGACAAGGGTTGACAGAGCAAATGAAGAAAAATGGTTGGGATCCATCCCAGACATTAGCACAACAGAGATGAACAGGAATGGAATAAAAATAAAATGATAGGGGTAATGTTAGTATACCAAATAGCAGGCCTAATTGAACAAGTGAGTGCCTCCACGAATGGGTGGAGAAAGAACCAGGAACACGTTAAAGAGCTGGAGGACAGAATACAAGAGGTAGAGCAGGGAACAATGTAAAATACTGCAGCCACTGCAACAGAATAGGACACATAGAAGCAGTGTGCTGGGAAATGCATGGGGTACTCCCAAACCCGACCCAGAACACCACGCAACCACGGGAGTCCCGAGGTCAGCAGAGCTGACAACCAGCTGTCCCCATTCATGAGGGTAAGGGAAAGGTGGGAATTTATGTGCCCGTAGTAATAGGAGGGAGGAAATGTGAAATGCTAGTAAACACAGGAGCGGTTGTATCCATCACAAACTTACCCTTACCCCACACAAACAAAATGATTCACTTAACTGGGGTAGGAGGGGATAAAACACCAGTTTACCTAAGCGAAACTACCCTCCTAGAAATAAACAATGTATATATCCCCATGAAATTCTATGTATGCCAAAATAATGAGGGCACCATAATGGGCAATGATCTCATGAGAGAATATAATGTTCTAATCGATTATGCAAAGGGAAATTGATTTGGCCCAGACAGCACGGCCGAAAGACTGAGATTGGGAAACTTACAAGTCACCTTGAAACCGTTAAAGTGGCTACAGTCACCAGTAGGGACTGGAACCTCGAAAAGGGGGGATTCAGATCCATCTCTGCCTCTGTGACTAGAGCATGGGCAGTAACAAAGTTAGATACAGGTCGAGTTAACATAGACCCGATAAGGGTTCCCTGACCAGAGCATAAGCCCCACCGGCAATACCGAATAAAACCGAAGCAGAAAAAGCAGTTGTGGCGATAGTAAAAGGACAATGAACAGGGAATCTTGAAAGCAACGAGGAGAAAGTGAGGACTGCAGATGCTGGAGATCAGAGCTGAAAATGTGTTGCTGGAAAAGCGCAGCAGGAAGGGCTTCCTGAAGAAGGGCTTGTGCCCGAAACATCGATTCTCCTGTTCCTTGGATGCTGCCTGACCTGCTGCGCTTTTCCAGCAACACATTTTCAATCCAGAAAGCAACCACAAGTACAACTAATTCCCTGACATGGCCAGTAATAAAGCCTGATGTGAGCCACAGGCACACCATTGATTATACAGAACTAAATAAAGTCACCCCCAAATTGCACCCCATTGTAGCAGACCCCTCCACCATTTTAAATGGCTTGCCCCCCGAACACAAGAGTTTTACTGTTTTAGGCATAGCCAATGGGTTCTGGTCTGTCCCGTTACACTCTGAGTCCCAGAATAAATTAATAGTTAGGGATACGGGAAAACAAACTCAGCTGAGGGAATTCTAGACATGGGAACACACAACTGTGGGGAATAGATGGGGATGAAGATAGGGAGAGAGTAAAGGATACACCCCTAGACACAGCTGAGGAGACTCTCTTTGTGGACGGGTCACGAAAATATGTAGCAGGGTCGCCCGGAAGGATGGACTATGGCAAATGGTAAGTTAGAAACAGTTATGTCTGGAAGGATTGATGGAAGTCAGTCTGCACAGGTAGCAGAACTGGTAGCACTCACCAAAGCACTGGATCTAGCAAAAGGAAAAATTGTGAATATATATACAAACAGTCAATATGCCGTCGGTGTATCAATGACTATATGGTGGCATGGAGTAGAAGAGGGTTCATCCCCATGGGGGGAATTCCCTATCAGACACCAATTAAGAATTCAGGCACTATAGCGTGCCAGTAAACAGCCAAAAGACGCTGCAATAATAAAAATAAAATCCCATCAAAAGGAGCCAACAAAAGAGAGTCCAGGTTGGCTAAAATTCAAAGGAAACCAGGCAGCAGACCGAGCAGCTCAGAAATCCCTGGAACAAGAAGCCATTGATGTGGCTGCAATAGCCACTATTGAGTTAGCAAAAGATGCTATCCAAATTCAGCAGCTACAGGAGGACACCCTGCAGAAAGAGAGCAATGGAAACTGCAGGGGGCATTCAAAGGGGAGGATGGTGTCTGGAGGCGAGCAGACAAGGTGGTAGCACCAATGTATATACGGAACACACTGCTTGAACTGCACCACGGGCTCTCCCATAGCAGTAGAGAGGCCATGATAGCAAGCCTGGGGAGAGAGTGGTGGTGGAAGGGAATGGGAAGAGATGTGGCCTAGTACTGCCGCAGATGCATGGTTTGTGTGCAACATAACCCAGGAGACCCATAAAAGTTAAGATGGGACAGCAGCCCAGACCTGGGGGACCCTGGGAACACCTTCAGATAGATTTTACAGGGCCACGACCACCTTCCCATGGGAAAACATACTGCCTGGTCATCATTGACCAATTCACCCGGTGGGTAGAGGCATTCCCAACCAAAAGCTGCACTGTGACCTCTGTGGCCAGAATATTAGCAAAGGAGGTAACCCCGAGGTTGGGGGGGTACCCCTCCAGATTGACTCTGATCAAGGGATATATCTTACAGGCAAGGTCATGAAGACTGTCTGCCAATTACTCAGCATTAGACAAAAAATTCACATTCCTTATCACCCCCAGAGCTCAGAGATGATAGAGAGAATGAATAGAACACTCAAAAATACTTCCATGCACCCCTCAGGCAGAACATGGGCTGAATCGCTGCCAGAGTCTAGATTAGAGTGGTGCTGGAAAAGCACAGACGTCAGGCAGCATCCGAAGAGCAGGAAAATCGATGTTTCAGGCAAAAGCCCTTCATCAGGAATGAGGTAGGGAGACTCTGGAGTGGAGAGATAAATGGGAGGGGGTGGGGCTGGGGAGAAGGTAACCAAGAGTATAATATGTGGATGTGGGTGGGGATGAAGGTGATAGGTCGGAGAGGAGGGTGGAACGGATAGGTGCAAAGGAAGGTTGGAAGGTAGGACAGGTCATGAGGATGGTGCTGAGCTGGCAGATTGAAACTGGGGTAAGGTGGGGAGAGGGGAAATGAGAAAACTGGTGAAGTCCACATTGATTGAAGTGTTGAAGTGTTCCGAGGCGGAAGATGAGGCGTTCTTCCTCCAGGCATCGGGTGGTGAGGGAGTGGTGGTGGAGGAGGCCCAGGACCTGCAGGGCCTCGGCAGTGTGGGAGGGGGAGTTGAAATGTTGGGCCAAGGGGCAGTAGGGTTGATTGTTGCGGGTGTCCCGGAGATGTTCCTAAAATGCTCTGCGAGAAGGCGTCCAGTCTCCCCAATGTAAAGGAGACCGCATCGGGAGCAATAAATGACATTGGTGGATGTGCAGGTAAAACTTTGATGGATGTGGAAGGCTCCTTTTGGGCCTTGGATGGAGGTGAGGGGGAGGATTGGGCGCAGGGTTTGCAATTCCTGTGGTGACAGGGGAAGATGTCAGGAGGAGAGGGTGGGTTGTTGGGGGGCATGGACCTGACCAGGTAGTCATGGAGGGAACGGTCTTTTTGGAAAGTGGATAGGGATGGGGAGGGAAATATATCCCTGGTGGTGGAGTCCATTTGGAGGTGGTGGACATGTCGGCAGATGATGCGGTTTATGCGGAGGTTGGTAGGGTGGATGGTGTGGACCAGGGGTATTCTGTCCTTGTTGCGGTTGGAGGGGAGTTTGAGGGCGGAGGTGTGGGACATGGATGAGATGCGTTGGAGAGCATTTTCAGCCACGTGGGAAGGGAAGTTACGGTCTTTAAAGAAGGAGGCCATCTGGTGTGTTCTGTGGTGGAACTGGTCCTCCTGGGAGCAGATACGGTGGAGGCGGAGGAATTGGGAATATGGGATGGCATTTTTTCAGGAGATGGGTGGGGAGAGGTGTAATCCAGGTAGCTGTGGGAGTCAGTGGGTTTGTAAAAAAAGTCAGTGTTAAGTCGGTCATCATTGATAGAGATGGAGAGGTCCAGGAAGGGGAGGGAGGAGTCAGAGATGGTCCAGGTGAATTTCAGGTCAAGGTGGAATGTGTTGGTGAAGTTGATGAACTGCTCAACATCCTCTCAGGAGCATGAGATGGCGCCGATGCAGTCAGCCATACTAATGCAATTAAGAGCCACCACGAACCAGTCAATGGGGCTAACACCATATGAATTAATAACTGGGCAAGCAATGCAATTGCTGGAGACAATAATCACAGGTGGCACCGATGTGGGTTCACGAAAAGACAAAAGTCGGCAGCATGTGATAGAATTAAGCACCCAATTGAAAGGGATGCGGAAATCTGTAATTGACAAACAGGAGAAAAAAGAACAAGGCAGGGGAACTCAAAATCTTCCCTAAAGTCCCAGCAACAGGAAGCCACATCCCGGTGCAAGCACTGCCCGACAAACCAGGCTTTGCTCCAAAATGGAATGGGCCATACAACGTGGTAATAAATGGGGACATCTGTACCTGCATAGATATTAAAAGAAAAGGCACATGGAAGCACTGAACCCAACTAAAACCGCTTAAAGACTCCTGTGACCAAACTAATGATATTGACATTCCCCAGGTGCAGACAGGAACGGCAGACAAGACGGTGATCACGGGGGAGTACCGAAAACACAACAGAACAAACCACACTGAAGCACAACTGCACGTCCTGACAAAAACAAAGACTTTGACTGATAACTTTATTTTAACTGCCAAATATATATACCTGAATGTATTTCACTGTGTTTATGTATCGTGACTGTCAGGACCATGTCTATAAAACCCACCCAAGTTTGCATCGAACTGAACTGTCTGCTACCTACTGGTGCAATCAGTAGAATCCCTATTTGTGGCCACCCCAGTGTGGACCTCTCGTGACCTGTATACAGTAGACACCTCGGGAGTGCCGTGTGAGGGGCAGAAAGGAAAATACAAACCAGGACTCCAGGGAAGACATGTGCAGCTGGGCAGGACCACCAGCCCATGGGGTCAGCCCCCCAGTCTAGGGAAGGGACGACCCATTTAAAACCCGGTAATTACCCACTCTGTTTCACAAGGCAGGAATGGGGATGTGTTTATGCCCTAGTTCCCAAAAACAACTCATGCGTTGAGATACAGTGCACTTATCAGCACTGCATAGTCACTAGGGGACAGTTTATCTGCACCTGCAGCGAGCAGACATGCTTGAATTTGGCCACGGGCAGACAATTCATATGTGGTCAGTGCAATGGCACCCATGTCAGCTCTGCCACATTGACATACCCGTTTGACACTTACCAGCTCGGAGAGAGGTGGTGGGGGTGTGGGGGGGGGTGTTACCCAGGGGATCGGGGTGACATGGGTCGACAGACAGATGGAAGGGCAGGATAATTTCTGTTACCAAGCAGCAAAGGGATTTGTTTTTCTATTTAAGGGGATTTAAGCGACAGACACCCCAGACCTGTTCGTAGCAGGGACAATTGCACCCCTTACTGTACTATGCCCCAGTGGGGACATATTCAGAGAAGGATAGTGACTCACTCCATCAGTCAGGAGTTCTGTGCTGACTGGCAGGTCTCTAACTCTTTGGGGTCATCATTGGGATATGGATTCTTGGGATCTCTATCTTTGGAGGGCACAGCAGGGGTTGTCACCGCTAAAAAACAAAATTACCTTGTATGTGGCCTTTCATCTCAGATACCTCAAAAGCTCTGGAAGCATTTCATACAGAACTGCCTGAACTCAGACTCTACATACAGCAGACACATTACGTGGTGGATTATCAATTAGCACAGCAAGTGGGAGTTTGTAGAATTATTGGTGACAATTGTATCATCCATGCTATTGATGCCGCTTATAACATTACAGAAGCCATCAAGAATATCAGAGACCAGCTAGATAATTTTTGACAGGGAGCCACAATTACAGACAGCTGGCTAAATTGGTTGCTAGGTAAATCTTGGGGACCCTATTTGGCACATGGGATAGTTCTCCTCATTGCACTCATGCTGGTATTCTGTGGGGGCCTCAGGTGTTTAAAGTTCTGCTGTAAGGTGTTACTGCTGAGAACTGTACCAGCAGCGAGTGTCGCCACGGAAGACCCCCCTCAAAGAAATTGACACTCCATGATACCCCTCGGAAGGAGGAGCTCCTAGAGATGATCTACCTCTACATGTGAATTGGGTGGTCTGCGGGAAATGTCCGAAGTCGCCTCCTGACCACAAAAGGGGGAATGAAGTAGAAGATGGCATGGGGCAGGGTGACACTAGGCACACGGACACACAAGATGGCTGCTGAGCCATAAGTTGGCCACTTGACACACAAGATGGCCACTGGACCACAATATGGAAAGAGACAGCAGAGCAAGCACAGTTACTGCTTGGGGCCACCAGAATGCCTGCACAATGCATTCACAACCTAGTTGATGAGTTTAAGGCGGGTGGGAGAAAGAATACACATGAGTAGCGTACACTGCCCCTGAAGTGTCTGTGTCTAGCCAATACCTTTGATAGAAATGCTAACAGTTTGATAAGAACTCAATACAAAGTGATTATAGCTAGGGCTGTAGTAATCATCCTTCTCAGGAAGAGTGATTAGCGCCCATTACTATAGCAATGGATTTCCGCGCAGACATTGAAACTGACAATGTCTGCGCTGAAACTGATAATGACTGCGCTGAAATTAACAAAGGCTGCGTTGGAACTGACAATGACTGCACCGAAACTATCAACAATTCTGCGATAAACAAACTATTTTACAAAGACAGTAACCTCATCACTGACCTATTACAAAATGTATAAAAGTATCTTGACATGTGCTCCGGGATGAAAGAAGAATTGCAGCTGACCACTGTGCTGTTGGTGTCTCTCTCTCTCTCTCCCCAAACTTCCTTGTATAATAAACTCTGTTGTAGAACCCTGAATCTGACTCCGAGGCTGGTGATTTTCCTCGCAACAATTGATTGCAGCTTCATAGCACTGAAGCAGCTCAACACCATCCAGGAAAAAACTGCATCATCCACCGCAGACAACATCCATTCCCTTCAGGATAAAAATCACAAATTCATTCAGGTCTACTCTGCCTAAAGGCAAGTGCTTCCTCCAATTTCCTCTGTT
Source organism: Chiloscyllium plagiosum (assembly GCF_004010195.1). NCBI lineage: Eukaryota > Metazoa > Chordata > Chondrichthyes > Orectolobiformes > Hemiscylliidae > Chiloscyllium > Chiloscyllium plagiosum. Next base: position 30,732,464 of record NC_057722.1, on the reverse strand, counting down.
AGTCTTTCATCGGATGTGGGGGCAATTGGCAACATTAGCATTTGCTTCCCACCTGTGTAATTGCCTTTGAACTCCATGGCTTGGTGGGCCATTTTCAGGGTAGTTAAGAGTCAATCTTGGCCCATAGTCACATGTAGTCCAGACAGGAAAGGAAGTCTGTAATCCTAACCCAAACAGACATTAATGAAACAGAAGGGTTTTTTCACAAGAGTTGATGATAGTTGCCTGACTCCCAGTACCGAGACACACTGTCAATTCTAGATTTATTAACTGAATTCATAATTTTGCCAAGTGCTGTGTTTTGTTTTGAACCCATGTCCCAGAACATTAGCTGGGCCCATTACCATGCCATAGTCTCCCAGAAGCCCAGATTTTTAACTATATTGTTTTCTTTGTTCTATTTTTGTGAGTGGTGATTTGCCACTGTCCTCCACACTCAGGGGCAGAGTGAAGAGGCAAGTGCCAAGACTATTTCAGCCAGAACAAACATTGATTCCATATTATTGGCATTAATCTGATCCACACACACAAGCTGAGCTAAACAGCCTCATAACATTAACAGCAGAAAAGTACAAATGTGGTACCAATTTTATTTCATTATCTATTTTTCGGATTGACTAACAGAGAATAAGAGTAAATAGTTTTTTCTCGTTCTCATTGATAGTCTCTTACTAGTTGGGTACGGCAAGGACCAATAGTTGGGAGCCCCAACTCTCTGTAATATATATCAATGTTCTGAAGACGGGGACCGAATGTAATATCTCCACTTTTGCAGATGATACAAAGCCACATCAGAATGTTTGTTAAGAACATGAAAAACAATGAAATAGGAGAGAGGTAGGGAATCAAGCCTGCTCCATCATTCAATAGCACCATTGCTGATCTGTAACCTCAAATCTACTTTTCTATCCAATCCCCATGTTCCCTTGACCCTTCTAAAATGTTAAATCTATTGATCTTGAATACACTCAGCTATTCAGCAGTTACAACTGCTGTTCAGTGACTATTGTCACAGAAAGCACTTGCCAACAAAGGTTTGCAGAGCAATATTGTGCAACCATGAAAAATGGACATCAGAAAAATATATCCAAGCATTTTCAGTTAAACAGAACATTGAAGAGGATGATTAGCTACTTACATTTTCTGCCCTCAGAAATGCCCTCATTCTCCCCTCTTCTCTGTTCCATACATAGGATGGCAGAAACATAAAACATGCATTTTGTCAAATTTGAGATTATAAACAAACGGTGCCATATACCTTACCTCCTTGATACTTCACACAATATTTGATAATTTATTGTTTCAATAAAAGAAACTAAAAGAATCAATGGAAATGCAGAGTGAGCAGAAAAAATACACCGAAGTTGAGTTATGACTGTGTTGAATGACAGTGGAGGCTCGAAGGGTTGTTTGGTCTTTACCGACTCATGAAAGAATTTGATTAGTGTACATAGATTCAAATATCAGTCAGCATATTGCATTCAAGAACTAGGAAATCTCCTTCTGAAACATCACAGGCCACAATTACTGTCAAAATTACAATGAAACTAATGGCTCTTACGATTACTTACAAACATTTGATACACTAAGTTTAGGCAAGAGGAGATCTGTATACTGCGTGGAAAGCTAAACATTGTTGTTTGAGTTTCATGACTCAACCCATAGGGAAATATAAAGGTCTTAATAGTTTAAAAATACAGCTTATTTTACGACAGAAATCTGAAAAAAAAAGACTAAGACTTGCTCTTTCCAGTCAGTAAATGACAATAGAAGAGGAAAGAGAAATTAAAAATTTATTAACTTACTAAATCTTAATGATGGAATAAAGTTGGCACAAGTATGTTATGTGCAAAGTTTAATATTAATAGCATGTTAATAATTAAAACTTCAACATATTTAATTTTCTTTCACATCTCCAATGCAACACAGTGTGTAATATTAGACTACCATTATAGAAATAATGTCATCCATTATAGAAATAATGCTATTAGCACAGTGTGTGGAGTAGAATTGTTATCAGTTGTTGAAAAATAAAATTAATGCAATAGACAATGGGGTGGTGAAATAAATTTAGAGGTGGCAAGATACTTTGGTCATAAATTTGAATTAATATATACTGCTATCAATTTATAAAAGCCATAACAGATGCATTCAAATTTATTTCTGGTGGTATTTTAGAAGTTAATATTTTAGATATTTAAAGCAGGAATGACTTTTACTAACTTGCAGCTTTTAAGTTCCCCTTGTATTAAGACCTACATGATAATATGCATTTTTAAACTCCCTGCTTCGAAGAACATATATCAAAAAATGTATTTTATGTGATCTCCAAATAAATAAATAAAAAATTGGAGTCAGTAAACAAATCCTATGTCCACAGAATTACAGGAAAAGTGGACAAGGGGAGAGTAAAACATTTAAAAAGAAACGACAGTGTGTACTTTACAAATTCAAAAGGAATCAAGGAATACAAGCAACCTGAAACTGGGAATTTCATCTTCAGTTAACACAGAATAAAGCATGCATATATTAACTACATACAAATGTAATGTCATTTTATTTTTACACTCTATTGCATTTGACATTTGTAACATTGATCATGCTCTTGAATTCTAGAAACTGCAGGCTCTTTGCATGTGCTCCAGGAAGTCAATTTACTCATTCATATTCCTAACAGTGACCCCTTTATCTTCCAAACAACAGACGTGGCTTCAGATAAAATCCACATTGGAGGTGATAGGGGAAGAGTGGGAGTGGGTTGTTGTGGAGAGAAGATGGGTTTGAAATGTTTAAAGATAGATAGATAGCTGCAAATATGTATTTTCAATGACACAAATACATTGAATAGAATCAGTCTTTATAGCTCAAACGTAACCTAAATTATCTTACCATTGAAAAGTCTGGAGCCTCTTACAAACATTCTAATCTTCTGTTCTGTAATCCGCTAAGTTTCAATTTCAGGGAGTTCTTAGATAGTTTCTCTCAGTGAGATCTACTGACTTATTCCTTACAGCTATCCCTGACACCATATCTCTTCTGTTGTGCTCAACACTGCTATAGTAGCCTGCTCACATGCTGTTTTGCAATTGTCAACAATGAAGAGATAAGGCCTCCTGGGATTTCCAATGCAGCACCCTATTGAAAATGCAGTTGTGCACCAGGTCAAGTGCTGATAGTCTGGATCTGCCCTTTTCGGTTCCTATATGCAAGAGCAGAGAGACCTGTGTGGAAATGTGCACAGTTCATTGAAGGTGGCAGGGGATGAGTAGAGAGCAGTTAATAAAGCATACAGTGTTCTCAGCTTTATTAGCAGGGACATGGAATGCAAGAGCAGGGAGATGATGTTGAATTTGTTCAATACACTTGTTAAACATCAACTAGAATATTAATACTCAGGAAGGATGTGAATGCACTTGAGAGTGCAGAAGTGGCTTACGAGAATGATCCCAGGAATGAGAGACTCCAGTTATGAGGATAGACTGAAGAAGGTAGGACTGCTCCCCCTGGAGAGAAGTTGGCTACGTTGGACTTGATAGACATCTTGAAAATCATGAGCAGGTTGGATAGAATAGCGCGGGATAAGCTATTCCCTTTTGTAAAAGAAAATAGAATGAGTGAGCATAAATTTAAAGTGATGTGTAGACAAACAAAGCAGATATGAGAAAAAGCTTTATTTATACAGTGAGTAGTTAGGGTATGGAATGAATTGCTTGGAAATGTGGAGGATACAGGTTCAATTGAAGTATTGAGATTCGAGAAGGCATTGGATGTTTATTTGGATAGAAAGAGTATGTAGGGATATGGAGTCATAGAGATGCGCAGCATGGAAACAGACCCTTCACTCCAACTCATCCACGCCAACCAGATATGCTAAATTAATCCAGTCCCATTTGCCAGAATTTGGCCTATATCCCTCTAACTCTTTTTATTCATGTACCCATCCAGATGCCTCTTAAATATTATAATTGTACCAGCCTTCACCACTTCCTTTGGAAGTTCATTTCACACATGTATCACCCTCTGTGTGAAAACATTGCCCGTTATGTCCCTTTTAAATCCTTCCCCTCCCACATTCACCCAACATCCCCTAGTTTTGGACTCTCCCAACCCAGGGAAAAGACCTTGTCTATTTACCCTATCCATGCTCCTCATGATTTTATAAACCTCTACAAGGACACTTCTCAGCCTCTGACTGTTGAGGGAAAGTAGCCCCAGCCTATTCAGCCTCCCCCTATAGTTCAAACCCTCCAACCCTGGCAACATTCTTGTAAATCTTTTCTGAACCTTTTCAAGTTTCATAACATCCTTCCTCTCACAGGGAGATCGGGATTGCATGGAGTATTCCAAACTTGGCCTAACCAATGTCTTGTACAGCCACAACGTGATCTTCCAACTTCCATACTCAATGCATTGACCAATAAAGGCAATCATGCCAAATGCCTTCTTCAGCACCCTTTCGACCTGTGACTCTACTTTCAAGGAACTGTGAATCAGTACTTCAAGGTCTCTTTGTTCAACAACATAGCCCAGGACCTTACCATTATGGGTGTAAGCCCTAGAAAATCACAGCAAGTCAGGTAGCATCTGAGGAGCAGGGAAGTCCATGTTTCAAGAATTGCGTTCTTCATCAGGAATGAGTGGGTGGCCCAAGGGGGCTGAGAGGTAAATGGGAGAGGGTGAGGCTGGAGGTTTGGGGGGGAAGGTAGCTGGGAATGTGATAGATAGATGAAGTTGGGAGTGAAGGTGATAGGTTAGAGAGGAGAAAGTGAGGACTGCAGATGCTGGAGATCAGAGCTGAAAAATGTGTTGCTGGAAAAGCGCAGCAGGTCAGGCAGCATCCAAGGAGCAGGAGAATTGACGTTTCGGGCATAAGCCGATCTTCAGGAAACTGAAGAAAAGCTTATGCACGAAACGTCGATTCTCCTGCTTCTTGGATGCTGCCTGACCTGCTGCGCTTTTCCAGCAACACATTTTTCAGATTAGAGAGGTGACAACCTAGGAGGGTGCAGTGAGACAGAGTTTCACTGAGTTCTTTGTAGGGGGAACAAGAGAATGTCTTCAAGGTAGGCATCCTTGGAAGATATCACCTTCACCCCCACCATTATCTCTCTGTTTTTTCAGCACCACACTTTTCAACTAAGATCTCCAACATCTGCAGTCCTCACTTTCTCCTAGTGTATAAGTTCTGCCCTGATTTGCCTTTCCAAAATGCAGCAACTCACATTTAAACTCTATCTGCCATTTCTTGGCCCATTGGCCCAACTAATCTAGGTCCTGTTGTACTCTGATGTAACCTTCTTTGCTGTCCACTACATCTCCAGTTTTGGTGTCATCTGCAAAATTATTAACTATACTTCCTATGTTTATATCCAAATCATTTATATAAATGATGAAAAGCAGTGGACCCTGCACTGATCCTTGTGGCACGCCGCTGGTCACAGGCCTCCAGTTTGAAAAGCAACCCTCCACCAACACCGTCTGTTTTCTACCTTCCAGCCAGTCTGTATCCAAATGGTTAGCTCTCCCTGTATTCCACCATGAGGAATTTTGTTGAACATCTTACTGAAGTTTATACAGATCATGGCCAACACTTAGTGGAGGAGAAAACAAGAGATTGGTGCTGGGTAATAGAACTGGTACAGGCACAATGATCCACTCTGCCCACTAATAATTGTGTGTCTGAAGAATTGCTCCAGTGATGACTGTGAAAGGAACATTAACTCCCCCTTTGCCACAGTCCTAGTGATTAGGTACAGAGGAGGCAAGACATAAACCTTAGCTTTGGCCACAAATGCCCCTGGGAGTCACCCACTCGAAAGTCCAAAGACAACAGGGTCCAATTTGGTCACGAATAATGCAACTCCTGCAATATTGTTTTGCAATGCTCAGTCATCTCCCTCATTTACATGTTGTGTTGCTTTCTTCATGATCAAGTGAGCTCCCCAACTGCCCTACCACAATACTGGTCCTTGATAAACCTCGGAGAAAGTGAGGACTGCAGATGCTGGGGATCAGAGCTTAAAAATGTGTTGCTGGAAAAGCGCAGCAGGTCAGGCAGCATCAAAGGAGAAGGAGAATCGAAATTTCGAGCATAAGCCCTTCTTCAGGAATGAGGAGGGTGTGCCAAGCAGGCTAAGATAAAAGGTAGGGAGGAGGGACTTGGGGGAGGGGCATTGGGAATGCGATAGGTGGAAGGAGGTTAAGGTGAGGGTGATAGGCCGGAGAGTGGGTGGGGGAGGAGAGGTCGGGAAGAAGATTGCAGGTCAAGAAGGCGGTGCTGAGTCTGAGGGTTGGGACTGAGAAAAGGTAGGGGGAGGGGAAATGAGGAAGCTGGAGAAATCTGTATTCATCCCTTGTACCTTCTTGACTTTCACTGGGCAGACCGGTACCCCCCGCCACTCTTCTGGAATGACTTTGGGCCGTCCCCCGATCAACTATGAGAGATAACCTCTTCTGATGAAGGTACACACCTCTGATTGATATCTGTGCAGTTTTCCCTAATTGACTGACTGCAAATTCACAGAACAGTTGACGTGGACCTGCTGGACTGATTGTTGCACATTTCCTGAATAGTGAGGGTGCAAACCCACTGTCCTTGGATTCTTCAAACCATCAACTAATCATGTCCATGTTGATGGACTGATGTCAGACATTGTGTTTAACTAACTGTATTGGTGGTCACTTAGCTCAGTTGGCTGGATGTTGATGCAAAATGATGCCAACAGCATGGGTTCAATTCCCACACCAGCTAAGGTTACCATGAAGGACTTTCCTACTTAACCTCCACCTTTGCCTGAGGCGTGGTTAGCCTCAGGTTAAACCTCCACCAGTCGTCTCTCTCTAATAGGAGAGCAGTCCTATAGTTTGGTAGGATTATGGTGACTTCACCTTTATTGGTACCCTCGACTGAAGGCTGTCACTTTGGACATAATTGAGAACATCTCTAATAGACATCGGAGCAAGGAAATTTGGTTGAAGCACATGCAGTATGTTTATTGTGTAAGCTGCTAGCTTGTGTGGAGGTGTGGCTTGACAAATAGCACAATGTCATATATAAACATGTCCATTCCCTTGATTGATCATTGCTGACAACCTTGACAAGCTGCATGGCTTTATGTCACGAGAAACAGGAAGACAGAATAGAAGTGTGGTGAGCCTTTAAAGTGGGTAAGGTGGCAAATCACAAAGACGCAAGGCAAAGCACATCCAGGTCAGCATCAAGTGAGTGAGTGCTAAGGGAGCATCAAGGTGCCATGAGGTGCACACTAGTCCAATCCATGAGATGTGTACTTGTCCCTACATGCAACGTGACCTAACAGCAGCATTACAATAAAAGGTGTCAATGTACTACGAAGTGAAGCTCTAAATTTGAAGAAATGCCCTGATAATGTGAAGATGCTGTTAAGTATCCAAAGCCAACCTCTGTGGATGCTCGGGGAAGACGTGTGGGCAGTCATCTATGGACTATGCCAACATATTGTCCCTACGTGCAAAGAGCCTTGGCAGCAGCATTGCAATAGGAAGTTTCTGGTGCACCTCAAACTGAAGCACTGAAGTGCAGAAATATATTGAAAGTGTGTAATAGATGCATCATAATGATGTGATGAGGCTGATACTTGTTCAACACCAGTCTCCACGGACTGGGAGGAATGCAGGCAGTCACTGAAACATTCCTGAGACAGCGGTAACTGTTGTCCAAGGTGGAGGCCTGGAGAAGCAATCAATTAGCGAGTTGAAAGTGCCAGGTACTAGCTCTGACTTGCATGTCGGGAATTGTCACTGTCTGGTTTCTCTCCAGTGGGTAACAAAATGCAAAACTGGAAAATGTGAGGTGGGATTAGGTACCTAATGGCAAACAAATACATGCATACATGCCTATCACCGCTCACTAATGAGATTCTCATCTCATCAGTCAAAATTTGACTTCAGAAGTGGACTATTTCTTCTGGATGTCAAGTATCTCATTTCTGCTGAGCTCAACGTATTTTCCCAACTGACTCACCATGACCCATGTTGTTTTGGGGCTGGGAAAATTCTGCCTTATGTTTTAGTGTAATAGTCTCAATTTTGGTAGCATCATTTATTAGAGAATTGAAACAGTGACATCCTCTGAAAGGGATATGATTTTGCCTCTTGGATCACATCAATAACATTATAAAATGTTGCCAGTATAAAAATTGGTCTAAATTATTTCAGAAGAGCTTTTCTATTTTTATATATCGGTTTTGAAATATTTTAATTCTGTGCTCAATGTAATTTATGGCAGATTTTCATTTTCTGCACTCATGGAAACACAATTGCTTTAAACTATTATTTCAAGTTTAGTCTTACTCTGCATTCAGTCCTGTCTATGTCGCTTAATAAAACTTGCAGTGCAATAAATTCCGGGATACTTCTTTGGCGGGCATATTGTGGAAGGTCCTGCCTGCCCCTCTCAATGGATATAACAGGTTCTCCGGCTCTATTTTAAAAAAGCAATGGGATCGCCCAATTGCCAACACTACAATACTAGGTGCTTCAAAGTACCATGTACTTTTCTGACAGACTTCCAAATGTAAGTAAAGATGTCTTGTTACAATTCTATAAAATCATAGCAATGAGAAATAAGAACGGGCAGTGGGCTGTTGGGCCCCTCAAGCCTGCTCCACCATTCAACAGGATCACAGCTGATCCTACATTCCTCATGTCCACTTTCCGAACCTTTCTCCATAAACTTTGATTTCCCTACTGATCAAGAATCTATCTCAGCCTTAAATGTATGTAAGGACTCTGCCCCCACAGCTCTTTGATGTAAGGAGTTTCAAAGACTCTCAACTCTCCGAGCAGAAATTCCTCCTCATCTCAGTCTTAATTTGGCACCCTTTACTCTGAGACTACGCCCTCTGGTTGTCGACTCTCCCATGAGGGAAACATTTTCTCAGCTTTTACCCTGTTAAAGTCCTTAAGAGTCCTATATGTTTCAATGGGATCACGTGTCATTCTCCTGAATTCCAATGAGTGGAGTCCCAAACTGCTTAATCTTTGCTCATAAGACAATCCCTCCATGCCAGCAAACATTCCAGTGAACCTTCTCTGAATTGTCTCCAATGAAATAATGTATTTTCCTCAATAAGAATATTTGCTCATGGTATTCCAGATGTTGTCTTTACCAGCACCTTGCAGAGTTACAGTCAGACTTCCTTACTCCAACCCCTTTAACATAAGGGCCAATGTTCCATTAGCCTTCCTGATTACCTGCTGCACCTGTGTTTTGTGCACAAGTACCTCTAAGTCCTTTTTGTGTTGGAGCTTTCTGCACTTTTTCTCCATTTAAGTAATTCTTGTTCTCTTGTTTTCTCTTCCAAACTTAACAACTTTACGTTTTCCCACAATTTTCTCTTTGCCAATTTTTTTTACACTTACTCGACCTATCAATATCTTTCTATAAACTGTAAACTGCAAGGGGGCAGGTTGACTAATGGGCCTAGTTTTGGAAGTACCAGTGAGGTCAAAAGAGGGAAGATGGAAAACATGGAAAAGAAGGGAGAGAAGACTAACAGTAAACATAGAAATTGTCACCTCCCAAAAGGCAAGAAAGAGATACTGGTAAAATTAAATTGTATGCATGTAAATGCATGGAGTGCTGGAAAAACACAACAGGTCAGGATGAAGGGCTTATGCCCAAAACTTTGACTCTCCTCCTCCTCGGATGCTGCCTGACCTGTTGTGCCTTACCAATGCCTCACTTTTAACTCTGATTCTCCAGCATCTGCAGACCTCACTTTCTCCTGTAAATGCTTGAAGTATAGTGAACAAACCTGGAATTGGAAACAGAAATTGCTCTAGGGGGTAATGACCACAGAAGCATTGACAGAAACTTAGCTCAAGCCCAAACAGGGATGGACACTTAACATCCTGGCAAATATGGTTTTTAGTTGATTCGGGGTGGGCAAGAAAGGAGGAGATGCAGCAGTCTTAGTCAAAGATAATATTATAGCCCTTGAATGAGATGCAATTCTTTAAGTAGAATCTATGTGATTGGAGGTGAGAAACAGGATGATTGCAGTGACCTTGTTGGATATCATAGACTTCCAAATAGTGGGGAGGATGCAGAAGAAAGCAGTTGTAGGCAGATTATGGAAATCTGCAAAAGGAACAGTAAAGTGATACTTTGCAATTTCAATTATTCAAGGGTAGACTGGGAAAAAAGGTAGAGTGTGGAATATGGAAGGAGAGAAATTCCTGAAATTTGTGCAGAAGGATGAAGCTGTGTTGGATCTGCTCCTAGGAAATTAGGCAGGCCTAGTGGAAGGTCAGAGTGGGGGAGTGTTGGGAAATAGTGACCATAATACAATAAGATTCAATGTTATGTTTAAAAAAGATAAAAGTCTGCCAAGATCCCAGACTGGGGTCTAAAAATTAAACTGACACCAGTTGATTTGAATCGCATTATGCTTCATAAAATAATGAACAAAAAATGAGAGACTTTCAAAACAGAAGTGAATAGAGTGCAAACTAGGTACATATCCATGAGAATCAGATCCAGGGTATCCAAAGCTACAGAAGTCTGCATGAGTAAGGCTATTAAGCAGAAAAGGAAGAAAAAAGACACATCTGATGCATACTGGAATAACAATAGCAATAGAAATCAGGAAGAGTATTAAAATATGGGAGAGAGGATAAGGCTGGAATAAGGAAGGCTAAAAACATGAGAAAAGGATGGAAGGCTGCTCTAAAGAAGATAGTAAAAGTTTACCCTCTTCTTGCACACTGTTCACTTCTCTTTTGAAAGTCTCCCATTTTTAAAAAATATTCACCATAAAAGATTAATGAAGGATAAAGTAGGGCCCATAAGGAACAGTAGGGTAAACTGCTCTCTGAAGCAAAGGGTATGGCAGAGGTACTAAATTAATATTTTTCTTCTGTTTTTACCAAAGTAAAAGTTGGTAACAATGGCTGAGTTGAAATGTGGGTGTTGAGCTACTGTGCAGTACAATGTTATATAAAGAAGAGGTGTTAAAATGGCTGACAGTACACTAGGTTGGGAAGTCACCAGGCTCAGATAGGATGCATCCTAGATTGCTGAGAGAGGTAAGGAAATAAATCGCGGAAGCATTGATGGAAACTTTCCAGGCGTCTCTGTCCTAGGAGACTGGAAGACCTGTTGCACTCTCAGTACTGATCCCTGTGGAACCCCACTTGTTATAGGTCACCAATCTGTTCAAAAACCCTTTATCCCCATACGGTTTCCTACCCATTAACAAATTCTCTATTCATGCTAATATACTACCTCCAAGGCCAGTGGCTCTTACTTTATCATAATCTTTTGTGATGTACCTTTTTCAATGCCTTCTGGAAGTTAAATGTGACACATCTACGCATTAAATAAAACAAAGGACTATGGATGCTGGAGAACCAAAACAAACAAAACATAAATTGCTGGAGAAACCCAACAATTCTGACAATATCTGTGGAGAGAAAATAAAGTTAACATTTTGAGCTTTCTTCAGAACTGAACATAAGGGTAACATCATATATTGGCCCTGAGATTTAACAGATAAGACAAACCAAAATCAGAGTGACAGGCAAAGGAAAACATCTTCACTGTTTGTTTTATATCATCGATGATACTGCTACTCTGGGATTGGGCAGTTGTGAAGTGCTACAGCTGATCTCACTTAACCATGAGATGAAGGAGACACATTGAGTTTTAAAGATAGTACATGAAAGAAAAATGCTATTCAATCAGAAGCATAAAGGATTTGATTCAAATGTTTCCAGCGTGTTTCAATGAAATGTTGAGATCCTTTGCAGATTTTAAATATCATATTGTTGATTCATAAAGGAAACCAATGATTCACCCCTAAAAGTACTAATAGAACTAAAAAGAAAACTTGAAAGAGAACTCCAAGAGATGAAAGAAAAAATGATAGCTAGAGTTTCAGAGCCACAAGATTTTGCCTCCCAATTCCATCATTGTGAGAACATTTTTCAAATGGACAGATATGAATTTGACTGAATTCCAAATCAAGCCACAAACCAATTTTCCAAGACTGGAAGAGACCAGCCAGCACTGGCATGGGCTAATGTTTTCATGAAGCTTGATGCCCGACATGGCTAATGAAATGTAAACTTTGATGACAGTTCACTGTTAACAACATACAACATTTTATGATGGTACAGGGTCCTGCAACTACTTTATGGCCCTAAAGTGAACAAGGATATGCTCCAGCAGAAAGTACAAAAAGGTATATAGAGGTAAAGGAGCTGTCAATATAACTGATATCACACAGATCTATATTTCCACTTAGTGGAAAAGATCAACCCTTCCAAATGTTTGGAAGCCATTGAGGGAACCAGGGTATTTGGGATCAAACTAAATGTAAACAAATGTATTGTGGAAGCTACATCATGGAACTTCTTTGAAATTATGTTCACATCTGGCAGAGTCAAACTGAGTCCTGAAACTGTCACAGTGGGGAGCACGGTGGCTCAGTGGTTAGCACTGCTGCTTCACAGCACCAGGGTCCCAGGTTCGATCCCAGTCTTGGGCAACTGTCTGTGTGGAGTTTGCACATTCTCCCTGTGTCTGTGTGGGTTTCCTCTGGGTGTTCCAGTTTCCTCCCACAGTCCAAAAGATGTGCAGGTTAGGTGAATTGGCCATGCTAAATTGCCCATAGTGTTGGGTGCATTAGTCAGGGGAAATGGGTCTGAGTGGGTTACTCTTCTGAGGGTTGGTGTGGACTGGTTGGGCTGAAGGGCCTGTTTCTACACTGTAGGGAATCTAATCTAATCTCTGAGCTTGAAGCTTCAAAATGGTATATTTTTGTATTACCGAGCTCTGTTTACCTGGTATCTGTTATTGTTGTGTCAACCAGAACCATCTGAGATACCTTGGATAGATTCATTACCACCAATCATCCTTAATGGCGCTAGTCTAAGTTATTTAAGGAAGTGGGGAAGTATACGCACAAAAGGTCTCTGGCAGTAAAGAGCACAGTCTTGATAAATAAAGTAGATTCATTAGATAGTATTTAATATCTAGTTATATTACATTGGAATTACATGACAGTACCTTTTAAGACTCCAGGCTATACCAAAAAGTAAATATATTACTATTAGCCACCAGATTTAGCACTGAACTGGAATCAAACTAGAAATGGTTAGCTCAATTCAAGAACAGGCCTTTGAATCATGACTGCCAGAGTTTATCTCAGAATACCAGGTGACCCTTTCAGATTCTAACTGTCTTATACAAAATAAAGCAGGAACAGACTGAGAAGATTCTTTTGTTTTATGCAGTACATGACTTTTCCATCCCTCACATTTGAACACACAAAACAAAGCTGCAAAGGCTGATGAGCAAATATGTTGGGTACCGGTGATCAGAATCACATTGGTCAGTGTGTTGAGTACAGGAGTTGGGAGGTCATGTTGCAATTCTGCAGGACATTGGTTAAGCCACTTTTGGAATACTGCATGCAGTTCTGGTTTCCTTGCTATAGGAAAGATGTTGTGAAACTTGAAAGGGTTAAAAAATTATTTACAAGGATGTTGCCAGGATTGGAGGGTTTGAGTTACAGGGAGAGGCTGAGGAGCCTGGGCTATTTCCCCTGAAGCCTCAGAGTTTGAGGGATGATCTTCTAGGAATTTATAAAATCATGAGGGCATAGGTAGGGTGAACAGCCAAAGTGTTTTCCCCAGGGTAGGGGAGTCCAAAACAAGAGGACAAAGGTTTAGGGTGAGAGGGGAAAGATTTAAAATGGACCGAAGGGGCAACATTTTCACGCAGGGGATGGTGCAGGTATGGAACAAGTTGCCAGAGGAAGTGATGTAGGCAGGCACAGTTACAACATTTAAAAATTATCTGGATGAGTATATGAATATAAAGGTTTTAGAGGAAAATGGGGCCAAATGCTGGCAAATGGACGAGATTAATTTAGCACATCTGGTTGACATGGATGAGTTGGAGTAAAGGATCTGTTTCCATGCTATACATCTCTATGACTCTATACAAGAAGTTTCCATAAACTCAAAGGAGGAGTATGTGATGAGACAATCCTATCACATTGCAACAGAAAGAATCATGCCACTTTACAACAGGACCAGGAGTAACTCAGGTACAAGATGGAAAGTTGATGACTTTCACATCCAAAATCCTAACATTGGCTGAGACAAGATATGCCATTCCTATGAAGAGACCTTTTGACAATTCTATGTAGATTAGAGAAATTCCATGCATACCTCTATGGAGAAAAAAGAATCATACTGGAAAGTGATCATTGATTTGTGCTGCAAGAAAAATCTGTGTAGAGCATCAAGAAGACTGCAAAAGAAATACTTGAGATTTTAGAGTTAAGATTTCACTTGGAATACAAGCCAGGAAAAGAAATGTTACCTATCTCACCTATCACCAAGTAAGAAACACAATAAATTTCAAAGTGATAGATACTTTCACCTTACAAACATGATATCCCCAAACTTGAGTCAAATTAGAGGTGAGAATGACAATGTTGGAGAACTCTTTCAGCCAGTATCTGGGGAGGGCTAAATAAAGGGGAGTAGTTATAACCAGATTTAAAGATAATATTGATTAATCAGCTGTGGTATCTCACTGGGAGATGGTGTTCTGCTGGCTAGATTCAAACTAATAACTCTGGAAAGAATGCTGAAAGGACAAATTGTACATGCACAAGATCCAGTGCTGAGTACCTGCGACCCAACCAGAATTGAAACAAAAACTATAAAGTCATGAGAGAAAAAGAAATGAGGAGAAACAGAACGTGTACATGACCTACCCCTCAGCTGGAAAAGCGGAAAAGATCATTAGCAACACCAGCATCATTATTAAAAACAAGATAACCTGAGCAACATCATTATCTGGTGAAACCTGAGCAACTCCTACAACACTAGGAGCTAATCTTGCCTGGGTAATAATTGTCATCATCAAAGGAATACTGAATCCACAAGATGGAGGCACAGCATCCCATTGGTGAAGTAATATTGTAAATAACATATTTGATAAAAGTAAACGAGTATAAAAAGGTTTTGCTGCGTTCAGCTTCATTATAACATTTGATTGTTGACATTTAATTTAATCATAGTACAGAAAAGTTAATGATTGCAACTGACTTATTGCTAGGTTATATTGATGGATGAGTTATGTTTTGTTGTTTTATTTGAAAATTGTTAGGAACTATATTGCTAGAGACAAGTGAAAACACATGTATATCCTGGATGCCACATCACTCAGTTCTGCACTACAGTCAGTGTACCAACCTGACCAATCAATCATTCTGAAACTCATGGTGACATCCAGGAAACACATCCAATGAATCATGGCTACAATTTTAGCCCTTGGATCAGGTAAGGGATAAAAAGTGTGTTGGAGATTAATATTGGAGCAGAATTCTATTTATCAGATGCACAGTGTGCCTATGCCATTTTAAGAAACACCAATTCACAGTGTGAAGGCCTTACCCACAGTCGAAATGAGATTCCAAGAGCTGGGATTTGAATATGTCATTTAGCTCCTAATGATTTTTTTTAACCAGCCGAAGGGACAACAGGAGTGACCCTCTGGACCTAACAAGGAATCCTCAAGCCTCTGTTGCCTCAGGCTTTCATTTGGACACAATCCTGAATTTTTCTGATTCTTGGCAACAGCTATATTTCCCACTTGTCAGCTCCCACTCACTAACACTGAGTGATTAACATTAGCTTTGTGTGGGAATCAGGCTGAATGCATTTCTTGAAGGTCCCCGAGGCAATTTGGCTCAAGCATCACAGTGGCAGTCCTGACTTAAACCTTGATGGCCAGTGACCAGAGTGAAAGTCAGGAATTTAGTTTATCATCTTTGTTTATTTAATATGTCTATATATGTAATGTATTCATGATCTTGAATATCTGACTCATTCTGCAGTAATACAATACTTGTGATTTCTAATGCAGCATTATTTGGTTCTGGCAATAGTGACAGATGGCACTCGTATTTTGTCTGTGCAAAATTAATTCTAGCCGACGATATTGACAGAGTATAATTTCACTGAATAATGCGGTTTTGATGCTAGCATGTAGTGGTACTCTAAAGAAAATATGTGCAGCTATCATGATAGCCGCATATAAAATTTAAACCACAAGTGAAAAATTTATTCTTATCATTGTTCTGATTTCAAAGCTAAAAAGTTTTGAATTAAAATCTTTGTTGATACCAAGTATGTATTATTGATGAACAGTCGACATAACAGTACTTGCCATCTTATCTGTAATATCTATATTAGTATTGATTATAGGTCGGATTTTGTTTTAGAGAGAGGATACATTAACAACCTGAATCTTGCAATCTTGGTAGCAGTGACAGACTCAAATTAACTTTCTGACATGCCTCTGATATCTGAGGAAGTCTTGATACTCACACACATCGCACACTTGCATCGGACGTTTACATTTCCAATAATCATTTTTTACCCTACCCAGATTGCTCTATGATACCTGATAACAATGGGCTAAGATGGTAAAGACCACCACAGACATGGTATGCTTGCCATACACTTCTGGTTTTTACAAGGATTTAGTTAAAGCTTTGCCTGGTTAGGGTAAAGCCAGCTGAGGAGCGTAGCTTACAGTAGTTCAGGTGGAATGTCAAAGCACTCTAGCACCACTGGAGCCCTGGTATCTTTTCGCATTCGCTGGCCTGGTTACAGCCTGCCCAGGATGTCTAGATTAACAGGATAGAATGAACAATTGATTTATTCATTGGATTCATTGGATTTATTCATTCTCCATTGGATGTGTAAGACTTACATAATGCAAAGATAACCTCCCGCTAATTTTCATCCTATTGCAAATACTTTAAAACCTTTCTCTACTTTCACCCAATCAGTAAGTGCAAGGGGCTCATGAACTCTTTAATACTAAAGATCATCGAATCAGGTGTCTGTGCCACATCCCTCCTCTGCTAACCCACAATACCAAACTTCTTTTGAAGTTCCTCTCAATGTCTTTCTTCAGATTCTTATTCCTGTCTCTCCTCATCCCCTCTTTGAGCTTATCTTGTTCCTGAGATCTGCCTCCTGTTGCTTCATCTCTGTTTCCATTGAAGTGCTGACCATCCAATTTATTAACCTCATGAAGGATTACTGACCTGAATCTTCTGATCAAAGTAAAGCTCAAATAAAGTGGATGGGCAGGGGAGTTGGGGAAAGAGGCTGAAAGAAGATTAGATTACATTACAGTGTGGAAACAGGCCCTTCGGCCCAACAAGTCCACACCGACCTGCCGAAGCGCAACCCACCCATACCCCTACATTTACCCCTTACCTAACACTACGGGCAATTTAGCATGGCCAATTCACCTGACCTGCACATCTTTGGACTATGGGAGGAAACCGGAGCAAACCCACGCAGACACGGGGAGAACGTGCAAACTCCACACAGTCAGTTGCCTGAGGTGGACATTGAACCCGGGTCTCTGGCGCTGTGAGGCAGCAGTGCTAACCACTGTGCCACTGTGCCGCCCACTAAGGGTGAAAGGGAAGCTGGAAAGGGGTATGAAAAGAAAGAACTCTCCAAGGAACAAGCTTTATGAGTTTGAAAAAAAGGTTATTAATTCTTACACTTGCCCAAATTTAAAAATAAATATCTCACATATTCATTCACACACATGCACACACAATGATTGGCTGGCTACAGGTAAAGAAAATGCACTAAAAAAATCATAGTTAACTCAATCTTAGGTTCATAATCTCTAATCTAGTGAAGGGCAAGATTGATATCTTGAATGACATTGATGCTTTATTAATGACATGAAAGAATAGCAAAGTGATGCTTTGCAACTGGTTGTGGGGTTTCCTGTATTTGAATTTCAAAGTAGTTGATTCTGAGGTAAACTGTAACTGGGACAAGTTTCAGGAATTAGTCTCCCTATTGGGATCTCTAAGGTATTGCTGCTAATTACTTTGGCTATTTAAATTGCTCACAGCAAGTCTGAGGGAACTGATTGCAAATTGCTTCTAGCCAATTTTATAGGCAGTCAACAACATGGCTCCCTTATCATGTGTTTTTTTAAGTTCAGAGTCCTTTCTGAAATAATGGATCTTGTGTTCTGGTTAACACCTTACAATTAGAGACAGGCAATTTCTTTGTTTTTGAATGAAGCATTCAATTTGATAATACACTTTCACTTTGCTTAGAAGGAAAAGGCATTGCTCCAATTGGTTGGAGATGTTCTTTTTACCCTGAAGACAGGCGCATAGTTTTAATATAGAAAGTCATGTGATTCTCAGACAGCTATCTTTTCCAGCCTTGTTTAGCCATTTTTAAAACATGTCTTGAGGGAAAGTCCATTATACACTGGTGCAGGACACATTCCATATCACAGATGGATAAATATATATTCAGGATTTCTAAGCCATATTACTTAGTTACAGTCTTCTAAACTGTATAGACTGAATCACTTATTTGGTTATGCATGAATATGTACTGAATGCAGTATTCAAGCTATTTACTATAAATATAGTTATATATTATGTGGGGGTCAATTTGTTTAGCTGCAATCCCCATTTGATCTCTGCTAATTTAGAAAAGCCATCCTCCTTGTCTTGCATCAGAGTGACATTCCTCAAGCTATATAACTAGCTGTCTTTCTCTCTCTCTTCCCCCCCCCCCCCCCCCCCCACTTTGTTCACAACAGCTATTTAGTGGAAATGCTCATTATAAATTCAAAAAAAGTGAATTTCAATAAGTTTTTGTTAATATTAACTGTGGTATGAGAAACTGAAACTCAAAAGAATAGACTTCATTCAAAAGACACACAAACATTTTTGAAAGAATTGAACACTTTAACCTCTTCCTTACATGTCACTAACCACTATTTTTTAAAACTAGTGTACTACTGACAAAGAAACAAAAAATGCTTTGAAAATGAAATTAGACAAGTGAGTTAATAGAATAAAACGTAAAGTTTGTCTTGCACAAGACGAGAATTGTAACATTTGAATTATTTGGATTTGCTTGCTAATCCAAAGTATATCTTAACACCTACCTGCACTGACTTGAATTTATCCTTCACAAAAAATGTCTGCAATTTTAAATTTGACTTAAAACTTTCTGGCCTTAATTGATGAATATGGTAATGTGAGTTGTTTTCACTCGCATCCAGTTCCATGTAAATGGAAATAAATGAGGGGTACTGAAAACATTATGATACTGACAACATGGTGAATAATTTTTTTAATATTCTGCAGGAAAACCAAACAAAGAAATGAAATGGAATTTAAATCAGCCATGGCCTTGTTCAAATAACATCTTAACTATTCTATCATGAAACAGATCATGGAAATAGTAGCAGTTTGCAAAAGAATGCAGCTGTAAACTAATAGTGATTTTCATGAAAATTATTTATTTAATTGACCGATTAATTAAATAACAATTTCTAAAGAGATTAACATTTTAATCATGGATATTTTTTCAGTTTCATCCTCTCTCTTCAATGAATTCCTAAACACAATGGACAAACAGAAACTGAAATCTAACTGACAAATCTCAATCACCTGTTCTCTGTCATTTGTCTAAATTTACAATTGCAAATTTATCATTCCACTAGTGCAATGAATTCTTCCTTTTTATAGATCTTCCTGGGAAAGTGACTTAAATTATTAAATGTAAGAAGAAACTGATTCTAGAAAGGAATAGTGGATATCTCCTGCAATTGATCACATAATGTATCTACAACAGTATTTGAGTAAAATAAGCTAAACATACAAAACAAGTAGTTTATTTGTGAATGTTACTTCAAGATTTTCCCTATTACTTGTTATGAAAGCATCATCTTAGTTGAAATTCAGATAATCAGATCATTTTAAGTTGTGCTTTACGATTTCCACATCAGGTAATCAGTTGAAATCTACATTCATAATTCAACAAATTGTGCTGTGTTTTCAATTTGATTCATTATAACATATTGGTCATGTATATTCATAGGTAATAAGAGTTCAGATTCTAAATGAACATAACACTTTTCACTAGCATTAAAAGTTACACTTTGAAAAAAATTATTCCTGAGACTATGTTTATGAGCCCTATGTACTGCATACCCATTGGCTCTAAATATTACTACACTCTCCAGAATAGAAACTTCCACTGCACATCCACACTTTTCTTATACGGGCTATAATCCATTCATCCAGTTGGACAACTTCTGTTGCAATTTTGAGAAAGCCACCGACTATATCAGTGCTTCCACAATGTTTACTTATATCCACACCCAAGGAATTTCCAGCTACCTCTCTTGATAGTCCAATGAACATGTCCATTCCATCTTCCACAATCCTGCTCTCACTCCTTGCCTTCCTTTGCAAAACGATGATGTGTTTGCCCTTTCTCTCAACTCATTACTCATGCACTTCTACTTTCAATGAATAATCCTCTACCATTAATTCAACTCCAGTGCAATGCTATAACCAAAGACAGCTTCCTCTTCTCCCCATTTTCAGTATTCTATTGTATTATCCATTTCTAGATTAAAACAAATGAGCTGAAGGGCACTCATAGGGCTTTAATGTAAAAGAAATGAATCATATGATATACATAATTTCCTGTGATAACATGTTAGCATAAAAAATATATTTAAATAATTGTATTAAACACCTTGAAAAATGCAATATCATAACATTCATTTCCATTAATAACAACCCCATACAGAATATTTTAACAATAAAATGCATATGAACAAACAATTCTAATCCGTAACAACAATTTAACAACTATGACAATATTTACATAAAACATTGACTAGCAAGAGCAATTGGAATAGTTTTAAGGTTTGCATTTGGAATTGCACTGACCATCAGCTGCCCTTTTGATCGTGACATGAGTTTATGTTGCTGAATTATCTATCCTTTCCTTTTGAAGGTTGTCCTCAGTTGTTTGTTGACTTATTGTTATTTCTTCATCTGCAAAACGTGCGCAGGTACACTTAGGCGATGTTGGTTCAAGGCCTTGTGCATGCGTACAGGCCCCAAAGTTGAGACTGATTGCTTCACATCTTGCACTACTTAATGTTGGCCCTTCATATGAACTGAGCACTTTACGCACATTACAAACCTCTGCTTGGAATTCTCATCTTGCTTAATGGTTTTAAGATCCTCACCCTCTAGCGAGTGCATAGTGACAATAACTCTACACCACCATACATGTCATACATGTCTTCCATCTTATCTTGTTTCTGATGTAATCAGTATGTGATTAAAAATGACTGGGTGAGATTACAACTTGGTCACGTAGCTCTCAACAGTTCACTAAGCAGAATCTCAACAGGAGATGACAATCTGAAGAATAATAGCATAGCATGAAGATGCAAGATTACCCAGTTTCTAAACATTTCTTGATCAATGGTTTAACAATCCTGATCAGCTTTCACACATAGTCTGGAATAGTTTTTCTTTGTACTATGGGTTCTTCAGAAAAACATAGGAATTAGGAGCCCTTCATGCCTGCTCCACCATTTAGCACGATCATGTTAATCTTCTCTTAGTCTCAACTCCACTTTCCTGCCTGTTCCCCATAGCTTTTTATCCCACTTCTCTTCAGAAACACATCTATTTTTTTCTTGAACCCGTTGATTGATTCTGCCTCCCTTGCACTCTGGGACAGTGAGTTCCAAAATTTCATATCCCTCTGAGAGAAGTAGTTTCTCCTCATCTCAGCTTTGAACCTATCTCCTCTTACTCTATATCTATACCTCTTGTTCGAGACAGTCCCATAATGGGGAAGCTGTTCTACATCCACTTCATCGATCCTCTTTAGCTTTTATTATAACTCAATCAGGTACCTCCCTTCATTCTTCTGCACTCCAGTGTGTACAAGCCCAAGATATTCAAACACTCCACATACAATAGCCCTTTCATCCATTAATGACTTCTTTTTCCACCAGGGCATCAAGGGACCAAAAGTAGTACCAATAATACCAACTTGTGTACTCAATGTCCTGCAAAGCTTCTAAACAAATAGAAATTTGTAGTGACATTAGTAATGTTGTCTACCCACAGTGAACTTACCAATAGCTGTCTTTGTTCATGGACATCACAATCTAGTATGAGATTGGAGAGGCTCTTCCTGTTGACCAACTTGGTGTTTTTGACATGCATCATAATCTTTAACTACTTGGTCAATGTACTTGCTGATGTTGTCCACAATTGTAATTTGAAAGCAAAGCTTTCTTAGTTAAACCCTACATCATTCTGAAATTGTACCTGTATAGTTTTATGGCTAGATTTCTTTCTAGTGTACATTTTTCTCACTCCAGAATTTGTCAAAGTTTTCATGTTTTTGGGTGATGTTTTTATTTGATAAATTGGATCTCTTATTGTCATTGTGTTTGTTCCACAGTAACAAGTCATCTAATTTATCAATCTATTTATTAAAT
The DNA here is from genome assembly GCF_004010195.1 of Chiloscyllium plagiosum. Lineage (NCBI taxonomy): Eukaryota > Metazoa > Chordata > Chondrichthyes > Orectolobiformes > Hemiscylliidae > Chiloscyllium > Chiloscyllium plagiosum. Next base: position 30,710,062 of record NC_057722.1, on the reverse strand, counting down.
ATTCCTTATTCCTCCATTTACAGTAATCATCTTCTTATTTTCAAATACTGCTATAATATTCTCCTTGTTCTTCTCAGTTACATGGTCCAAATTATTAGAGTCATATCTGCACCAACAGAACACATATTCAGAGCATCCTCTCTCTTCAGTCATTCACTTCTTTGACATCAGATACTGGAGCTGACACAACAATCTTATCTCTTAATTTAGAAGGTTATACCAATCTTCTCTTCAATATTTGTTTAATAGTTATTTTTATGGTCATGATCTCAGCAAGCATAACATTAATATTATGAACTCCCTGATATTATTTCTCTAATTTCAATAAAAATGGTACCTTCTCATTGGTTCACAGTGATATATCCACTCCACAAGTTTTACCATTTTTTATCCTTTAATATTCCAAACCTTGACTGTCTATGCCTTTCATGTTGGCCCAGCTCAATTTTAGTTTTAAAGTTTAATTTGCCTATTTTACACCAAAATTCTTATTTAAGTGTGTACACAGAAGAGTTGAAGGGATACTGTCAAAAATTCAGTAAGAGATCACTTTCTACAAAAAAAACTCCACAAAATCCTTTTCATCGCAGAGTTCAAAAACATTTTAAACTTCCCAACAAGAATGCACCTCAAAGAACAGAGAGAGAGAGAGACTGGGTCTAACCACCACACTGACTGATAATTATTAAATGATTCTCAAACACTTGTTCCAGAAGAAACACATCCTAGTCACATGCTTGTTGTCAATCATCTGGCAGGATCAAAGGTCATAACATCTCCAGTGGTCTCTGAGAGGCCCTTTGAGATCAGGGAGACCAAACAGCTACAAGAAAAAGTGCCTGGCATTTTCCTAGACTATGTGGTCACCTGGTCTGTAACCAGAAAAGTTCAGCCCTTAAGGCTGATGAGGCTCTGCAAATAGAAAAGCCTCTGGTCTGGTTATCTGAAACCTTTCTTTTGGGAGACCAGGAGGCAGTAAACAGGATACCCGTAGTAACAGCCCAACAAGTTGACCCACTATTTAAAACAATAGCTTGGACTGCTTACGTGGAAGCTGAGGCACAATCAGTCCCCAAGTGCTATTGTATTCAAAATGAAGTGTTGATCAGGAAATGGAGAAGCTCTCAAAAACATGTAAAGAAGGAGTGGGCAGTGATCCACCTGGTAATGGTGTTGCCAAATTACCATGAGCAGATTTTGCAACTTGATTCCAATGACTGAGTATGTCCACTTAAACCTCCAACCTCCACCACAGTTCTAGAAGGCTGTAATAAGATATTTCAGAACCCACACAAAGGAAATCTGTCTTTGCAACTCTAGAATAGGCTATACCAATGTTGAGACATGCCATTGGAATTCTGAAATGCCCAGACCACCTTCCAACGTTCAATGAATCAGATAGTTCCAGGCTTATCTGATTGAATGGTGTATCTGGATGACATCCTAGTTTATGATGAAACTTGGGAAGCACATTTAAAGCAACTGGAAGCCCTCTTCAAGAAAATACAGTCAGCTGACCTAGTAGTCAATGTCACAAAGAGTGAGTTTCCCAAGACCCAGTGACCTGCATAGAACATGAACAAATCAAGAATGAGCACTTCCCAGGACTTCAAAGATATAAACAGTAACAATGTTCCTTATTTCCTCAATAATTTGGAATACAAAGAGCTCCTTGGAAATTTGAGAGTCTGACCAATGGTTTGATCCAAATTTCAGTACAGGAGGTACACTGTTGACAGACCAATTACAGAAAAATGAAATAGACTGAGAAATGTCAGACTTCGGAAAAACTGAAGACTCATTTTAAGAAGCAAACTTGTGCTTGAAACTCTGAGATTCAAGTAAGCATTTAAACTAGCCATTAATGTAAATGACATTAGGATTGGGGCTATTCCTCCTTCAGGAAGACTAATATGGAATGGAGAGACTAATTATGTACTTTTAAAAAGTTTGCGATAACTGGACACTTAGAAAACAATGGTAGGATTGGGCAAAATCAACATGTTTGAAAACCTAATAGAGCTTTTGAGGATTTAACCAGCAGAATAGATAAAGGTACCCAGTAGATTTTCTTGTAGATTTTCAGACAGCTTTCAGTAAGGTTGACATAAAAGGTTAGTTTAAGAAAAAAACAAGTTTAAGACACGGGATTGGGGTAATATACAGACATAGATTGAGAATTAGTTAACAGACAGAAAACAAATGATCAGAATAAATGGGTTTCTCTCAAACTGACAGGTGAAATTAATGGAGTACCGCAACGATCAGTGCTTAGATTCCAGATATTCACCATCTAAATCAACAATTTGGACAGGACTACTTAAAAATAATTTGTCTAAGTTTGTTGATTGCACAAAACTAGGGAATAATGTAAGTTGTGAGGAATATTTGAAAAGTGGCTTTAAAGGGATACATAAATATGGCAGGAATATATTGTGGAGAAGTTTATCCACTTTGGTCAGAGAAACAGAAATGCAGACTATTTCTTATCTGATTAGATTAGATTACCTATAGTGTGCAAACAGGCCCTTCAGCCCAACAAGTCCACATCGACCCTCCGAAGAGCAACCCACCCAGACCCATTCCCCTACATTTACTCCTTCACCTAACACTATGGGCAATTTAGCATGGCCAATTCACCTAACCTGCACATTTTTTGGACTGTAGGAGGAAACCGGAGCACCTGGAGGAAACCCACAAAGACACGGGAGAATGTGCAAACTCCACAGAGGTGGGAATTGAACCCGGGTCTCTGGCGCTGTGAGGCATCAGTGCTAACCACTGTGCCACCGTGCCGCCCAATGAGAGAAATTGGAAAGTCTTAATGTTCAAAAAGACTGGGATGTTCATTAGTCATTGAAAGCTAACACGGAGGTTCAGCAAGCAATTAGAAAGGAAAACATTATGGTGGCAAGAAAGTTTAAGTACAGGAGCAAATAGATCTTGCTGCAATTGTTTGGTGCACTTTGAGACCTCGCTTATGTGAAGTTTTAGTATTAACGTAGAAAAGGTACACTCACCATAGGTGCAGTATATCAGAGATTTACCAGACTACGTCCTTGGATGGCCAAAGTTAAAACTCATACGACACCAGGTTATAGTCCAACAGGTTTAATTGGAAGCACTAGCTTTCGCAGCGCTACTCCTTCATCAGGTAAAGGAGCAGCGCTCTGAAAGCTGGTGTGCTTCCAATTAAACCTGTTGGACTATAACCTGGTGTTGTGTGATCTTCAACTTTGTGCACCCCAATCCAACACCGGCACCTCCAAGTCTTTGAATGGCAGGACTGTCCTATGAGGGTTCAACAGGGTTGATGCAAGATGGCTGTTTCCATTTGCTAGGGGATTCTCGAACCAGTGGATGCAGTCTGAAAATAAGAGATAGACCATCTGTAACTAAAATGAGGAGGAATTTCTTCTTGGAGAGCACTGAAATATTTGGAAAACTGTACACTAGAGTATGTGAAGGGTTGGCAAATGGTGCATAAGTGTGATGATGTAGAAAGAACTCTGCTCCAAAACAAAATGGCACACTCGTCTGTGCAGCTGATTTTGTCTTGCCAACTTGCTTCAAATAAATTGCCCAAATAAATTGAGGTCTCTCCTCACACCAATACTATCCAGATGTAAGAGTTGCAATACAGTTGCAATGTTTATTGTAGACTGTGGAATTGAGTGTCATTTTTAGCTTTGATCAATATTATACTAACAATATCACCACTTTGAAATATTTCTTTCTAGTTTAATACAAACAAAGCTGAAGGGAAGCAGAGAGTTTGAACACAGAGATTTAATAAAAACTTGTTGCTAATTCATTGTGCAAAAGAACAGATTAGTATGATATTGTATCATTCTGTGATGACATTCATGTTGGCATAAAGACGCAGTTAAATAATTATATTTGACACTTGCATGAAACATTCTGATGGGTCTGTCCCACCATCACGTTCTGATTCCCCTTTTAAACACTTCCATTACCTCCTCCCTACTCCATGCCAACTTGCTATTCAGGTGCAGGAGATGGAAAATCTGTCCTTTAGCTTGTGCCTATCCAGCTTCCAGAAAACGCCCTTTTCAGGTGAAACAATGATTTGCTTGTATCTAAAATATCAGTGTATTATGTGTATTTCAGACAATGTGGTCTCCTCTAAACAGGAAAGACCACAAGTACTTAGGATGATCATCATGGAGAATGCCTTCTGTCAGACCCCAAATGTGACCTTAAACTTCTGGCTATCTTTTTACTTTACTTTTTTCCTCCACTCCTACTCCAGCTGAGAGTCCTGAGTCTCCTATAATCTTTTACAAGCCTAAATTGAAGCTCAAGAAACAACCAGACTTCTCTAAATCAGGCATCTCAAAGACTTTTGGACTCAATACTGAATTGAAAAATTTCAGATTATAAACACGTATCAGTTTTTTGAACATCAATTATCTATAATGCACGTCCTATAATCTTTCACAACTCCAAAAGGCCAAACTTTGGGTTTCTTATTGGCCTATTGCATAGCCCTTTGCTTTGAACCATATTCTTTTTGCTCTTTAACCTCTCCTGCCTTCCATTTATCATAAATCTTCATTTTTGTTCTTTTCTCCTCTCTCTCGACCTGACCTTCCCACCATGCTCTTCTCTGTCTTTATATTTGTATAAAATCTGTTGTCGCTGTAACCGTTGCACATTCTCATGACCTATCATCAACTTGAAACATCAATTCTGTTTATTTCCCCACAGGTGCTATCTTATTTCTGTGCATGCTCAGAACGACATAGAGTCATAGAGTCATAGAGATGTACAGCACAGAAACAGACCCTTCAGTCCAACTTGTCCATGCCAACCAGATATCCCAACCCAATCTAGTCCCACGTACCAGCATCCAGCCCATATCCCTCCAAACCTTTCCTATTCATATACCCATCCAGATGTCTTTTAAATGTTGCAATTGTACTAGCCTCCAGTACTTCCTCTCCCAGCTCATTCCATACACATATCACCCTCTGTGTGAAAAAGTTGCCACTTCAATCTCTTTTATATCTTTCTCCTTTCACCCATGTTTTACGTTGTATCAAACAATATACAATGAACATAACAAAATTCTTGGACTGGTGAGTAAACTATCTGATTAGACCTGATGCAATAAATACAAGGAGGATATGCAAACATCTTATACCAGTTTGCTGATGTCTACTTGATCTGACAGCTTTTTCTTCTTGATAAAGGTGTGTGGAGTAACTGTGAAATATCTACTGGTATGACATGAGCTGACATGTTTGGTGTATGTTGATGAATAGACGCATCACTGGGGAAGCAAACAGTGTAGACTGCACTATTTGTTTTCTAGATTTCTTGCATTACTGGGTAATAATAATAGGGCAACTGAAGATGTTGAGCGTATGTAAAATTAAAGGTAATATAGTAATCAAAGGCAAATTTATTCAAAGAGTGAGAAAAGCCAGGGATTGCTCACAGTACAGTGATATTTGATCAAAGGAGCTGATGTATAATACAATGTTATCTTTTCAGCTGCAAATGGCAAAAGTTAGCAGAACAAATGATTTTACTTTAAGGCAAATCCTTTGTCTTTAAAATGTGTACGTGAATCCATAGTAGAACACTCATTTATATCTTTGTTAACAAAGCAGTGTTGCCCTTGGGTATAATCTTCTCTCTGGCATGGAACAGTTACAATTTTATTCCTGATTGCTAGTGATTGGGCCAATTCACTCCTCTAACTTGGTTTAATTTATCACAAAGAAACATAATTGAGCTATTACTTCTTCCTATTGCGTTGCCTTTCTCTTTCTTCTATTATAAACTGAAATGAAGTTTGACATACAGTTATCATGGTCAGTGGGGAATTAGTTTACACTCCACAGTTATGAATCCAATTGTTCTGCTGAAAACTTCAAAGTCTGACCTATTGACAATAATGCACAATGGAGTAGGTCAAAAGGAAAGTCAAAATTTTGCTGCATGTTTAACAATCTTAGAAAGATAATGGAAAATCTTTACACATGAACATTTATTTTGCAATTACGTATTTTTGAAATAACCACACAAAGAAGTTCTTGTCCCGAGCAGAGTGCTCTTCTAACAAGAATAAGCCTGGCTCTTCAAATCAAGGAATTTCTGGCTCTGATTAGAGAAAAAAAAAGAAATTCTCCTCTAATTTTTCTGAGCAATGCTCCAATGGATGATCCTTCAAACCAATCCAGTGTAGCAAACTTCAGAAATGTAGTACAGAGAAGCCTTGCAAAGGCCAGATTCTCTTTTCTGGCTGCTGTGATGTACAAGTAAATAGGGAGTTTAAATGTCCCAAACCTTGTCTGAAAAGCTGCGGAGACAAGGTAAGTGTGTAAAGGTGGCTAAGAGGGTAATGGGGGTTAAGTTAGTCATAGAGTCAGAAATGTACAGCATGGAAACAGACCCTTCAGTCCAACTCATCCATGTCAACCAAATATCCTAAATTAATCTAGTCCCATTTACCAACATTTTTCCTTTTCCCTGTTAACCCTTCCTATTCATATACCCATTCAAATGCCTTTTAAATGTTGTATTTGTACCAGCCACCACCACTTCCCTGACAGCTCATTCCATAAATGCACCACCCTCTGTGTGAAAACGTTGCCCCTTATGTCCCTTTCTAATCTTTCCTTCTCACCTTCAACCTATGTCCTCTAGTTTTACACTCCCCCAGTCTGGGGAAAAGACCTTGTCTATTTACCGTATCCATGCACCTCATGATGTTATAAACCTCTATAAAGTCACCCCTTGGCCCCCAATGCTCCAGGGAAAATAGCTCAAACCTATTCCTCGTCTCCCTACAGCTCAAACCCTCCAACCCTGGCAACATGCTTGTAAATCTTTTCTGAACCCTTTCAAGTTTCACAACATTGTGGGTGGCATGGTGGCACAGTGGTTAGCACTGCTGCCTCACAGCGCCAGAGACCCGGGTTCAATTCCCACCTCAGGCAACTGACAGGCGACTGACTGTGTGGAGTTTGCACGTTCTCCCCGTGTCTGCATGGGTTTTCTCCGGGTGCCATTCTAAATTGCTTGTAGTGTTAGGTAAGGGGTAAATGTAGGGGTATGGGTGGGTTGCGCTTCGGCGGGGCAGTGTGGACTTGTTGGGCCGAAGGGCCTGTTTCCACACTGTAAGTAATCTAATCTAATCCTTCCTATAGCAGGGAGACCAGAACTGAACACAGTGTTCCAAAAGTGGCCTAACCATTGTCCTGTGCAGCTGCAACATTACTTCTCAACTCCTATACTCAATGACCAATAAAGACAAGTATACCAAATGCCTTCTTCACTATCTTATCTACCTGCAACTGCATTTTCAAGGAACTATGAACCTGCACCCCAAAGTCTCTTTATTCAACAACAAGTGTATAAGTCCTATCCTGATTTCAAAAATGCAGCACCTCACATTTATCTGGATTAAACTCCATCTGCCACTCCTTGACCCATTGGCCCATCTGATCAAGGTTGTGTTCTACTCTGAGGTTCTCCTGTTCTACACCTATAATTGTGGTGCCGTCTACAAACTTAATAACCATTCCTCTTATTTTCACATCCAAATCATTTATATACATGCCGAAAATCAATGGACCCATCACAGATTGTTGTGGCACAATGCTGGTCACAGCTCACTATCTCCGAGCCAGTTCTTTATCCATATTACTAACTCTCCCCATATTCCATGTGATCTAATCTTGCTATCCAGTCTACCATGAGGAATCTTGTCGAATGCTTTACTGAAGTTCACATAGATTACATCCAAAACTCTGCCCTCATCAATCCTCTTTGTTACTTTGTCAAAAAACTCAAATCAAGTTTATGAGACAGGATTTCCTATACATAATGCTGACTATACCTGATCAGTCCTTGCCTTTCCAAATACATTAAATCCTGTCCCTCAGGATTCTTTCCAACAACTTGCCCACCACCGACATCAGGATCACTGGTCTATAGTTCCCTGGCTTTTCCTTACCACCTTTCCTAAGCAGTGACACCACATTAGCCAACCTACAGTCTTCCAGGACCTCACCAGTGGCTATCAATGTTCCAAATATCTCAGAAAGGGGCCCAGCAATCACTTTCCTAGCTTCTCTCAGATTCTCGGGTACACCTGATCAGGTGCCAGGGATTCATCCACCTTTATGCATTTTAAGACGACCAGCATCTCCTCCTCTGTGATATGGACATTTTTCAAGATATTGCTATTTATTTCTCCACATTCTCTATCTCCCATGTCCTTCTCCACAGTAAACACTGATGCAAAGTGCTCATTTAGTATCTCCTCTTTCTCCTGCAATTCCACACATGGGTTGCCTTGCAGATCTTTAAGGGGCCCTATTCTCTCCCTAGTTTCCCTTTTGTTCTTAATGTATTCATAAAATCCCTTTGGATTCTCCTTTATCCTATTTTCCAAAGCTATCTCATATGCCCTTTTTGCACTGTTGATTTCCCTCTTAAATATACTCTTATTGCCTTTATATTATTCTAGGGATTCACCCTCAATCTCTGCTGTTCATACCTGACATATTATTCCTTCTTATTTTTAATCAAAACTTCAACTTCTCTCATCATCCAGCATTCTCTACGCCTAATAGCCTTGCACTTCACCCTAACAGGAACATACTGTCTCTGGACTCTCGTTATCTCATTTTTGAAGGCTTCTCATTTTCCAGCTGTCCCTTTACCTGCATCATCTGTCCTTAATCAACTTTTGAAATTTCCTGCCTAATACTATCAAAATTGGCCTTCCTCCAATTTAGAACTTTAACTTTGCGATCCAGTCTTTCCTTTTCCATCACTGTTTTAAAACTAGTAGAATTATGGTCACTGGCCCCGAAGTGCTCTCCTACTGACACCTCAGTCACCTGCCCTGCCTTATTTCCCAAGAGTAGTTCAAGTTTTGCACCTTCTCTAGTAGGTACATCCACATATTGAATCAGAAACTTTTCTTGTACATATTTATCAAATTCCTCTCTATCCAAGCTCTTAACATTATAACAGCCCCAATCTATGTTTGGCAAGTTAGAATCCATTACCATAACGACTCTATTATTCTCACAGATACCTGAGATCTGCTTACAAATTTGATTCTCAATCTCTCGTTGACTACTGGGGGAGGGGGAGGTCTTTATTACGATCCCAATAAAGTGATCCTCTCTTTCTTATTTCTCAGTTCCACAGAAATAACATTTGTGGACATATTCCTAGGAATATTATCCCTCAGTAAACCTGTAATGTTATCCTTAATCAAAAAAATAAGTGAGCAGGGCATCAGTGGACAAGGTGTTCGAGTTTCAGCTGGTTAGGTGGGGAGTTGGGTGAGATGGACAAGACGGTCAGTGGGTGGGGGATTTGTCATGTCAAGTCATGTTGGTGGTAGTTCATTGTTTCACTGGAAGGCAGGAGAGTAGTTATGTGCTGGGGTTGGATCAGATAGTGTTGGATTGAGGATATAGTAGGTCAGCGTGAAGTCGGGGTCATGAGGGTTGGCAGGTTTTGGCAGCTTTGGGTCATAGGAATAGTTGTGCGAAGTTGTGCGAAGTCAGGGGATAGTTGGCAGGGTTAGTCAAGTTATCGAGAGTTGACCTGCCTAGTATCTTGTAGTTCAGTTGGGAAGAGACCCAATCTCCCAAAGGTAGTTCAGATTCATCTGGTTGTTTAAATGGGAAATTGTTAATTACCACATTGAACAAAAAAAACAAAGAATAGTACAGCATAGGAACAGGCCCTCTGGCCCACCAAGCCTGCATTGGCACATGGCACCTTTCTAAACTAAAGAAAAAAATAATGTATAAATCATTACTGAAGAAGTGAGGGATTTTGACTCATAATACACAATTTAACAAGATTATGCATCCCCAAGTCAATAAGACTGTTCAGTTAAAGCAAAACCAAATTAGTTCTTGCCAGGTAAATGCAGTAAAAGTCAATTAAGATCATCAATTCCAATGTATAACTGAACAAGAGTACTAATGGCACAATGGCACCAATCAGAAACAATTGATTTTTTTTATTGCATCTTGCATGCAGAAGTAGTTTGGTAATCACAACCATTTCAGCAGATTTTATGTTAGAATAGGGGTCTAATAGCTGATTAAAGCACAATGTGCAGTTCAAGTCTTTAAACAGTTTGGATCCCCTAATTCAGTGTAAAATATGCTGGGGCTTCAATTATTAATATTAGGAGATGATGTTCATTTTTGAACCGTATGATTTTAATCATGCTTTATATGTGTCCTTTATTGCAATTTATATTGTTTAATCTACTTAACATAAAATAGCAAAATGGAAACATAAAAGAAGCAATTTGAATTAAATACTTGTATTAGAATTACTGTCAACATGTTTATTTTATTTGAAGTGTGAAGCAGTTTTATTCCCAAGTAACTTATGATATTCTGTCATTCAGATTGAGGTGAATAACCTTTAGTTGAATTCAAATCAGTGCTCTTCTTTCGATTCTAATGGGAAGAGTATGTTTACAATGTGATTTCTCCATATAGAATCATAGTTATCAGTGGAAATATTTGTTTTCTGCTGTTTTATTGGAGACTAAAGTAAGCAACAAATAGCTGGTGCTGTGAACTCTTGTGAGGCTACCACTTAAATTCACATTATTATCAGGTTACTAATTTATGAAAAGCAAACCTCTCATATGCTAATGCATTAGTGTGGTTTATATTGTATAAGAACATTAAAAAGTCCATTCGGTGCAATAAACCTGCCGACTCTTCAACAAAATATATCTTATGTCTCGACTCCTCTTTCATACCAGGTCATCACAGCCCTCAACTCGCTGATATTTAAATATCAACCTCCCTTCTTTTAAAATACTACCAAAAATCTAGGCTCCACAGCTCTCTGGGTTAGAAAATTCTAGAAATTAACAACTCTCTAGGAGGAAAAATTCCTGTGCATTGCAGTTTTAATTAAGTGTCATCTTTTTTCCTGCAAAAATATTCACTGCTTTGAGAATTCCCATCAGTGAAAGCATCTTCTCAACATCTAACCAGTCAAAACCGCTCAAACGTCTTACGTTTCAATAACATCACTCAACATTTTTCTAAACAGTAGTGAATAAAGCCTAACTTGTTTAGCCACTCTTGGTAAATCAACCCTTCATCCCAGAAATCAGCCCAGTGAATCTCTTCTGAATTGCTTCCGATATCCAGTACAGCCTTTCTTAATTATGATCAATACCTCCACTATCTCTGCAACAATATGGAGGAACTGGTGTTGAACTGGGGTGTACAAAGTTAAAAATCACACAACACAGGTTATAATCCAACAGGTTTATTTGTAAGCACTAGCTTTCAGAACACTGCTCCTTCATCAGGTGGTTGTGGAGTATTAGATCATAAGACACAAAATTTAGAGCAAAGGATGAGTGTCATACAGTGATATATTGAACAAACCTGGATTGTTAAGTCTTTCATCTTTTAAAATGCAGGTTTCAGTCCATTAATATGTAAATCTCAGAACTTCTTTTTAGTCACCTTGTTGAGATAACTTAAAGTTTCATAACAAAAGGTGACATCCCAGCTCAGACAATACATTAAAGGTGTGAGGTCAGAGTCGGTCTGTATCCCAATCTTGAGTCAGACTCAGCGCTCCAAAAGTTTGTGATTTCTAATAAACCTGTTGGATTATAACCTGATGTCGTGTGACTTCTGAACTCCTCTGCTGGTGCTGAGACGTAAGACACCAGATCACTGCATTATCCTGCCCACCAGAACCTCTGGGTCATTGATCTCAATATGGAGCACAAAATTTCTCTTACCTGCCATGTCTGGGACAAAAGTCAGAAAATATGCAGTGCAATTCTGGACAAACAGTACTTACCCAAGCCTTTTAAAGATGGAGCTGGCACCAGGGCTGCTGGTATACTTTGGGATATGGCAACAGCAGTGAGATGTTCTAGGAATGGAGAGTAGTGGGGTGAGGCTTGCATTGGGCAGGATGGTGCCATTGGGGTATAGTTGGTAGCTCATCAGGGGATCTGGTTAGAAACAGTGAGAAAACTTGCTGGGCCCCATGACAAGAAATCCTCTATGAAACTTCATAAACTGACACTTAGCCAAACTAAATGGTGTGGCTTCCCTCTACCACACTTGACAGAGCAGGCCTTGTATATTGCTAACTTAAAGGAGACAGCAAATATCCCTTTTGATCAAAACTCCAGTCTGTTCATACTACATGAGGAGCAGTGGTGTGGCCAAGATGGCAACAGGAGAAAGTGAGGTCTGCAGATGCTGGAGATCAGAGATGGAAATGTGTTGCTGGAAAAGCGCAGCAGGTCAGGCAGCATCTAGGGAACAGGAGAATCGACGTTTCGGGCATTAGCTGAAGAAGGGCTAATGCCCGAAATGTCGATTCTCCTATTCCCTAGATGCTGCCTGAACTGCTGCGCTTTTCCAGCAACACATTTCCATCCAAGATGGCAACAGCCTAAGCAACTAGGCCTAACCTAAGATCGAACAAACAATTTCTGCAAGCAAGGCCTGATGGAATGCAAAGAGGCCCAGGTTACCATAAAAGCAAACAAGGATTAGCCCAGACCTGACTTTCATATTGAATAGGAGTCCTTGACTTCAACAATGGGAGAGTCATTATGATTCAAAAAAGCATTGGGAAATACTCAGCCAGAATAATAGGGAGAGACATTACGTTTGTCGATTCCCCAGTTTTGACCAGACCCCTTGGCAGCATAAAGTAATCATATCTTGGAAAAGGGTGGATATACCTGGAATAACCTGGTTTAACCTCATTTGGTGCTTTGATCCCACCCTGTAACCCCATTGGCTGAAGCCACAGAACATTCCTGAAGGGGTCAGAAAGGGAGTTAAGAAGGAACACATAGCAGACAATACCTCAGCAAAAATTCAGCTGGTGAAGACTCCATGCAAGATTCACCTTCTGATCAAGAAAACCCTGAGTGCTTTATTGAAGGAGCTCAGTGAATTGGATCCAGCAGCCAAATGAAGCTCACCAGAATGGGTAGTATCTCTGTTTTTCAGGCAGTCAGCCTAGTTTGTGAAAAATTAACTCAATTTGTGTAAGAGTTGTTTCTTTCATTTGCAAGCATTTTAATAAAACTGTTTGAACTGCAGTCCTTGCTTTTTTTATATGTAGTAGAGCCCCTGGGTAAATGCATTTTATGAGTAATAAACTGGTCAAAATGTCTGCATAGATACCTTACAGGCAACTGTGGTGAGGAATCATCATACAATATGGGTATCACTCCATGTTATTACAGTTTCAATATAGACAACTGAGGAGAAAGTGAGGACTGCAGATGCTGGAGATCAGAGCTGAAAAATGTGTTGCTGGAAAAGCTCAGCAGGTCAGGCAGCATCCAAGGAGCAGGAGAATCAACGTTTCAGGCATAAGCCCTTCTTCAGAAGAAGGCTTAAACCCGGAACATTTTTCAGATATAGACAACTGAGCACAGCAAAATGTGTATGGCACTGTGAAGATGTAATGTCACTCTTCACTGAAGCCACTCGGCAATCACTATATTTAAACTCATTGATCCTTGTGTGGTTACTGTCTCCTGGTTTGTCAAGTTATGGAATGAAAAGGCTGTATAAAAATCTCCACAGATGATGTTTCAATGTCTTCTACATGGAATCTAAGACAATTTCTTCTTTCAAGCTTTTCATTTGAAAATACAGTAAATAACATGCAATATATTGTCTTGGATGATTAGATTAGATTACTTTACAGTGTGGAAACAGGCCCTTCGGCCCAACAAGTCCACACCGACCCGCCGAAGCGTAACCCACCCCTACCCCTACATTTACCCCTTACCTAACACTACGGGCAATTTAGCATGGCCAATTCACCTGACCTGCACATCTTTGGACTGTGGGAGGAAACCGGAGCACCCGGAGGAAACCCACGCAGTCTTGGATGTGCTATTCCATTGAATATTAAGTTAAAATTCATATTACCATCTCCTCTTGCACTCTGCTTTTCCTCATCTTCCTGCTCAAGTAAGTTGGGGAGATGTAACTTTTAATGTGGATGAATTAACAGCATAGGGAAATATTTAAATATTAGATGCATGCAGCATCTTAGTAAATTATTTTAAAACTATGTTCACTATAGATATCTGCATGCTTGCTTATAAAAGTTTATGAATACAAATATCGGTCACTAGTTTAGGAGTACTATTAATATTGTTGTGACATCATGCATGACTTGCATTGGATCATAGTCAATATTGATTAAGGCAAGTTAATGGCATTGCATAGAAAAACAAATCACATTCCCCACATACGCAAAGCATATTCTTTCATCATTAGTTGTACTATTGCTAATTAATACATAACAACTACATGATTTGCTGGTACTAAGGTTGCTTCCAGAGTCCTGTGCAATTTACTGTTCATAATAATTACATGTACCCTTACTCCAGTCGATTGGTGCAAAAAGATGGAATAAGCTAGCTAGAGACAAATAAAGGAAGTTTTTATTGGTACAAAATGTAATTATAATTTTAAGGATTATTGATTACATGGTGACTAAAAGACTAATGAAGCAAGCAAACAGACAGTATGTTATACACATTTAGTAATTACATCCCGAAGTAGTGTCAAAAGGGACTGCGGAGCCAGGCTTCTACTAAGTGTTGAATGCTAACAATGCTGTAAATGTTTGGCTTTTAACTTTGAATTGCTAAAGTGTGCATAAAAGAATGCCCCAATAGACCTTTGTTCATTGTGTACAATTTGATGAAGCATGCATCAATCCCAGCAGAATGTTTCCTCAGCCTCAAAACCATGTTTCCTCATGTTTCAAGAGCAAGGCCATTGGCACTAAGCAATTCTGAAATTCATATTTATGCAGTCTTTAGTTAAAATTCCATACAAGCACTCCTTCTGATGGATACAGGGGCTGTATAACAAACATTGCTCCCATGAGCACTTCATTAACAGGCAGTCCTGTCTACAGTCCTATCGGCACTTACATTTTACTTTACTAACAGCATAGCCATGAGTAGAGGCTTCCTACTAATAGAAGGCTAACATCAATGCAAAAGGAATACTTGCAAAGCTACAAATAGTTTTACC
Source organism: Chiloscyllium plagiosum (assembly GCF_004010195.1). Taxonomy (NCBI): domain Eukaryota; kingdom Metazoa; phylum Chordata; class Chondrichthyes; order Orectolobiformes; family Hemiscylliidae; genus Chiloscyllium; species Chiloscyllium plagiosum. Next base: position 30,694,970 of record NC_057722.1, on the reverse strand, counting down.
TTTTTTTCTGAGTGTGGATGCTATGATTGACAATCTGCCTGTGTCAATTCCAGTGGAGGTAGGGGGGAATGTTATTTTGGGGCTTTCACCCCACATTTATTTAGCCTGGGACTGAACGGATTTGGGGACAAAGTAGCTTTGAGATTGCCTTATCTCCTTAAAGGTTCCCTTCATAGTTTGTGAGAAAATTTGTAGCTCGGGTGCTCGTTGTTGTGGTTCTGTTCGCCGAGCTGGGAATTGGCTTGTCCTATAATAGTAGTGTTTTCCCAGTCGAATTCATGTTGCTTGTCATCTGCGTGTGTGGCTACTAAGGATAGCTGGTCGTGTCGTTTCGTGCCTAGTTGGTGTTCATGGATGCAGTTCGTTAGCTGTCTTCCTATTTGTCCTATATAGTGTTTTGAGCAGTCCTTGCATGGGATTTTGTACATTACATTGGTTTTGCACATGCTGGGTATCAGGTCCTTCATTTTGGTGAGTTCTGGCAACATGAGTTCGACTGGGACAACACTACTATTATAGGACAAGCCAAACAGAGAACAGCCAGGGAGTTCCTAGAGGCATGGCACTCATCCACAGATTCAATCAATAAGCATATTGACCTGGACCCGATGTACCGACCACTGCAACAGACAGCTGGAACTGACAACCGGAAGCGGCGAGACAAACCACTATAAATGCCGGAGGAAACATCACAGAAGCGCTTCGCAGGAGGCTCCCAAGCACTGAGGACGTCACCTAGACAGGGGACGAAACGTCTGCAACACATTCCCAGCTCGGCGAACAGAACCACAACAGGTTCCCTTCATATTAAAGTAAATCTGCTGTAATGTCCTGAAAGTGGTTGGCATATAATTTTGCAGGACTGCAGTTCAGTCAAAGGTTGAGTCAGCAAGGGAGAGGCCTCCCCAGTTCAGTGGGAAGCTATGGCTGCACAATTGGCCAGAGGAGACTGTCACCAGAGTGTCATCCTCCTGGGAATGTGGCTGGGAGGACAGATATCAGGCAATTTGACGCAACAATCCTCCTTTCCACGACATCAAGGAGTTAAAAGCTAGATGAGTAGGCACACAGATGATCTTCCTGACCCTCTGTCAACTAAGGATGTTAATTAGCCAATGATATGATAAACCAGTCTGTCAGTTTGAGGGGTGTGTGGGTGCTGGGTGAACATGGGTGGTGGTGGAGCTGGGATTAGATGTTTTTGCTCAATCTGCAGTAATTTGTTTAAAACTGAGGGACATCACATAGCCATTCTGGGTTCCATCCTCTTGCCCTTGCTCATGACCACCCAACCTTGTCTCCCAATGACTCCCAAACATAGAAACCATTCATCCAACCCCATCCTAAACAGCAATCATTCACTAGCTGCCTCTTTGATCTGGTGAGCCTTCTGAACAAGGTAAGTTGCAGATTCCTCTCCACTCAAACTTTCTGTTTTCAGACCCAGCTAAAAAATAGTACTTCTTGTTTCTTCAGAAGACAGGAGGCCATCAAGAACATGGAAGCATGCAGCCATGGAGGTGAATGCATAGTCTGAGAATATGGTAACAGTGGCAAGGAAAGTTTCATGACCTCTCACAGGTGGTCATGGAGAATTAATACATCTTCTTATCACAGCTCATCTCCCATTCACCAACAATCTCTCATGATTCTTAATGCAAATGCTATCTGTCTTCATTCAGGAGATCGCCCTGGTCCTCAGGATTTTTTTCTCTCTCTCTTTCTCTCACACACTCTTATACTCATTGGGCCCATGAGTATATCTAATGGCCTTCCTAATTTCCTCCAAATCCTCATCCTGAAATGTGAGATCAGTCACTGTTATCTTTCCAAAGTTTTTGGGGTGTGTTTGAGGTGCTTTCCTGACTTTTTTGACTTTTCGGGATCTTGAAAAAGAGTATTGTTTGCAGCCAACCAGGAAGGTCAGAGGAATTTTGAAACTATCTGCGGATAAGATCCTGGAGGTTAGGTGTCGTTGGTGTTGTAATCACCTTGGGCTACAACATGGCATGGACATGAAGCGCAGTTTGCAAAGAGGGAACACTAAATGTAGAAGGAAAAGGAGGTACAGCAGGGAGCGCTACAGAAGGTGTAATGTGCCAAGGGTTTTCAGGGAGCCCTGCTCTGTCCTCCACACATAAAAGTTACTGAACTGTGTCCCCTCATTATTTGTCCTAGAGCCACACAGTAGTGAAGGGGTGGAGCTGTCAGTGCCATTGAAGTCACGTCACTTTCAACAGCTAATTAAATGCACCCTGTAAGGAGCCATAGTCAACACTTCCCAGTTCACCACTCATGCATGGTGGAGTTGACGAATTGTCTCTGTGCTCAGACAAAGACATTTCATCAACCCTCCCCTTGAAGGACAACTGGGGCAAATAAATTTGCCGGGTTAGTGGGATTCCCAATTCCCACGGACCATATTGATGTAACTTATAGTAGTTTCACAAACTAACACAAAGAGCTACAGGAGCCATAAGCACCACTATTAACTATCAATGTGTGACAGTGTCCATTACAGCATATCAATGACTGCTCACAATCCATGCAGCAACCTCTTCAGACTGAGATAAACAGCCAATCATTCTGTTGTGAAGGTCATCATCTAAGAATAATGCAGATTTTCTGACACTGTTTTAATACACATGATCATGTGGCATAACTCAAATTATTTTGACTTTGAGTTCCAATTCTGGTGCTATATAAGCACCAAAAACCATCACCAATACTGGGAAACTATTCAACAACAATAGTGTGCCTGGGGGTTCTCTGCTTAGGACTAAATATATTGTGATCAAACAGCTTTATAGCCTTTCTTTGCTTCTACTTATCTCTGCAAATCAATTATGTGTAAGTATTGATTCTGACACAGTTTCATTTAAGGATGAAGAATGACTGTTTGCCCCAAGGTGACTGATTTATCATAGGACCTAATCAAGCAAATGGCATATAACAGGCACTATGAAAGGAAAATATTGAAATTTAAATGAGGCATGTATTATATGTTGGAAGCTTTAGTATAAAATTTGTAAGAAGTCACCAGTTTTTTTTTAGTAATACTGGTCATATGTCTGGGTAATTTCAAAAGGGAAAAGAATAATTCATTGACGTATGGTAACATACATGTACTGATGGCAACTTGTGTTTATCTGTTAGCATTTGAAAAATAAATGCTGTACTTTATAACTCTCTACTCAGGTAATGGTGGTAAATGTTTAGTTATAACTCATAAGATTAAAATCATAGAGGCAACATTGAATCATTTAGTGGGATGAGAAAAAAAAACCCTATCAGCTTAATTAGAATTGAGAGTACTTGTCTTCATGGAGGCATCTTTAGTAAATGTTTTCGAGTGAATGATGTTTTCATCACAATGATACCACACAACTCAGACAATAATCAGCTTTGTCATGAGTTACATTACTGTATGTTAATCAACCATTAAAGACTGTTCAGTGATGTTTTGGCAAAATAAATGTAAACAGTAAAAGGTTGACCAGTAAGTTCAACATAAAGGCTTGTTAATTTAGGGAAAAAAAGTGTCATTGTAGATGTTGATGTACTAGGGACAGAAAGTATAAAAAGGCTTATATTATAGCAACAATCAAAATCAAACAAAATATCATGGGTTCACTTCCACTCGATAAATAAATTACAAATAATTGGGCAATAACTAATCTGCTTTATTGAATGAGTTTGGCACATTCACTGGTTGATTGTTTCATTATGCAGCTACTGTTGCCCAGATCCATTATAATGATGAACCCATTCCTGGGATCTGAGACATTTTTGGTAAGACCAAAACAGCAGGAATATCTATTTTAATTTTTTTTATATAATATTAAATGTATCATGATATTGTTTACGGTAAATGAAAGCAAATGTTTACTGTTATTGATATTTATTTTCTTCAGTCCACATTGGTGCTGAAATCTTAAGGTCTACAATTCTAACATGCATTATTTGAAAGCATGTTTTGGCACATAAATAACATTGAGGGGTTTTATGCTGAGCAGAATGTCTCGTAAAAGCATTATTGCTTTTTTACAACAACTTTAGGATATTAAAATATGTCCACACTGAAAGCATTCATATTATATTTATTCAGTGACCAATCAATATTGAGGACATTTAACGCTGTATTCAGTCTTCAGTTAGCCACTCTGGAAGAATACTTTTAGTTCATGTTTTCATGATTTCACCTCCTCCCTCCCCCAACAAAGTTGCAATGCATAAAGATCACAAATATTTTCAGGAGATTTCTAACAAAGGCTTAAGTTCCGAAAGAGAATGCGTCTGCAGACAATCAAAGTGCAGTAGTGACTGAAAAATGGCCTGCAGTGGTCGAGGCAGCTTGACATTGACCAGTAACAGCAGGTAACGGAGTCTATTGGGAATCAATCAACAGGAAAAAGATTGAATGTCAGCAAGAGAGATTGTAGGTAGACAGAAGTAAGTCATGAAAATATAAGTGGAAACCATTTGGTGGAGGTATTGATCAATATCCAAGCACACACTGTGTCTCCTTACAATTCAAAACAGAACCAGGATTCTAGAAATTAGGACACAAAAAGAAAAAATAAAATCATTGCAACTACTGGCAGAAAACCTGATCAATCAAAGACAAAGTGTGTTCACGGGGCAGAATATTTCCATCACAGAAGCAATGAGCCTGGAGGGTGAAAGACATACCAAATAGGCAGGTACTGAGTATACCTGAAACCCTTATTCTTTCCACCTCCTCAAATTTCAGCTCAGAATCCACCTTCCCATTCTGCTGCTAGCACAGACCCTTAAATGGTCAATTAATTGACAACTTAAAATTCAATTAAGGGTCTTTCTTACCTGGATTACAATCACCTCAGCTCTTTGTGGGACAAAAACAAAAACACCTCTTTGTGGACCAACCAACAGTTAGGCATTACAGGAAAACTGTCATTTGGTATGCTTTGTGTCCTTGAACCGCACTAATTTGTATGCAATTGAGGGATTGGATATAGGGAAGGGCCAGCAGCTGAGAATCAACGTATAGCCCTTATTTCTGACCCTTTGCCCATGACTTCACAAAACCCCTTCCAACCGAAAAAGCACTTACTTTATACCTTCTTTACTCTCAATTTTGGTTGTCCTCCCAACAGCTGCCATGACCTTTTTGGAGTGCTATTGAATTCAAGAGGTTCTGGACTCTTGATTGGCTACAAACTTTTTTGCCCAAGAGTTTGATTTCAGAGAACTGCCTGATGTGAGGAAGATAAGGCAGGCCTCGTTCCAAAAAATCAGCTCAGATGTCTTGCCACTTTTTCAGCAAGTGAGCAAGACACTCAATGAAAATAAGAGATTCCATCCATTGATAGCATTAGTGACAAAGAGCGACAATAGCGCGATAATGATTTGGAGATGCCAGCGTTGGACTGGAGTGCGCAAAGTTAAAACTTGCACAACACCAGGTTACAGTCCAACAGGTTTACTTGGAAGCACTCGCTTCAACCACTAGATGAAGGTGCAGTGCTCTGAAAGCTAGTGCTTCCAAGTAAACCTGTTGGATTATAACCTGGTGTTGTGTGATTTTAACTTTATAATGCGATACATTTATTCAAACATGGATATAAGAATTTGGAGTGACAAAATGTGGATGCAAATGTGGCATTAGAATAACTACAGGAAATCAAAACATGGAGCCAAAAAATGCACATGGCACAAGGCTTTTAACAAATAAAGGGCTAAGACTACACCAAAATATCAAAGTTCAATTGTACTTGATTTAAATTTTACACACAATCCATATAAAGTAAAGTTTCTGTAGTTTTGTGAAAATGTAGTCAGTTTCTATAACACAAATGTCAAATTTCAAAACTATTACCAACACCACTGACTTATCAGCTATCAGAGTATACACTGGCCAACGTCGAGAGGGTGTAGGGTTTAGAATTACTGTTATGAGGAGCCACACTCTCATTGAACGTTCAGGGAAATTGGAAAATAGAGACTATTGGGCTGCAGCTCCAATATCCTGTTTCTTGATAATATTGTTTTTTTTAAAATTGTGCAGCAGATTATTGTGTGAGTTATTTTGTAGCTCTGAAGAAAGGAACTAGAATCTTAGAAGATTGAAAGTAATTCTGATATAAGGAAGCACATGAAGCATGATTGAGTGATTTGTCAGCAGTCTTCAGGAATCTGTGATTAAGGAAGAAATCTGGGGAGAAGTACTGAGGACCAGCAAGATGTGTAGAGATTTAGAGTATCTGGGAGGCCAGATTACAGTAATATTGGTAGTTGCAAAAATCTGAATGAATCAGGGTAGGAGGGGGGTGGGGAAAGTAATATGTAATAGAAGAATGGTAAACATTGCGAGTCAAAGATTTGTAAAGGGATTTGTAAATCAGATTCCAAGGGATTTGTAAATCAGATTCCATTAGATTCCATTGGGGGGGGGGGGGTCGCTCAGGTTATGAAATCTAAACTGCAAGTATTTAACTGTACATTTTGAATAATTGTGCAAAAAGTCACTGCACATTGTTGCTCATCAATTCCTCACTCTATCCATCAAAACCACACACTTTCCTCTCATGAATCTCAATCTGCATTATTTTCTCCATCGTCACTTGCTTCCTGCCTTTATGGTTCTATTTTAATGTAAAGAAGATAAATGAAACAACACTGGCTGAGGTTGCACAAATATTTCAGGTATGTTTAAGTCTTCAAAGGTGTTATCGCTTAAAATTTTATAATTTTTGGAAACTGAATAAATGATATGTAAAACTTTGGTATTAAGCATGAAGTGCCTTTAACTTTGTGGTTCAGTGTGAAAGGAAGTGTAATAATCACTTTGTTATTGACAGAATGGCTGTCTTTATTCTTTGAGCATTTGGTTTACAGGATTTTTAATACATCTTTAAAAGCTCACCAGCAGAGAAATGGCTATTCAGTGGGTCACCAAAAAGTATAGTAAATTTCTATAAAACAGCTCATCAGCAGTTAATCATTCCCTGCTAACTCCTGAAAAAGGTTATGAAAATGCCATTGCAAAGTAAGTGCTAACTTTATAGCTATGCTTTTGTTAACAATTCATTGGATTGTGTGAATAATTTATTTTCTTAACAGTCATATCTATCCCTTGTTAAGCCAATACCATATAATGACACTTATTGCAACAACAACATTAATAGGCTGTATATTTCAAACATAGCAGATGCTAATGGATAAGTAACCATAAATATATTAGATTCTGGCTAATATTTTCTCTCTTGACTATTACTTGGTAGAGTAGTCTGAAAAATGGTGATAGTTATGAACAAGTTGTTTCTACAATCACCAGCAAACTCAGTTAGCAAGTAAACTGTTTGACACAGGTAGACATACACAAGTTCTTTAGAAATGAGGAAATTTGCTGACTATGTTTATGTCCTATTCTTGCAGTTGAACAAAATGTGGACATCAAGAATCAAATTGACGCATCCTGGAGAATGAAGAAAAATGTTATTTCATTTCTTAATTGAAGAAATATTGAAAAGTTACTAATTCAATTCTAGGCAATAACACTAGCTTCAACAATAAGCTCAAGACCCATCCATAAATTGTGCTATTGTTATCATTATGTTCTAGCAATATTTAGCACATTAACCAAAGAGTTCAAAAGCAATATGCATCATACTGGAAGTCATGCAGTATTACCAAATGTGGATGTGATTAGCACTACTGAGATGGAACATAGTGAAAACTGTACTCAATTACATTGACTAACATTTATTTTCTATTTTCTGCATTCAAATGGGAAGCTGTCTCAAATGGCCATTCAAATAAAGGCAAAGAACAGTGGGTGCTGGAGATCTGAACTTAAAACAAAAAGTGCTAGAGTTCAAGACCAATATAATTCTTCCTTGAAATTCTGAAAAGGAGTCATAATGAACTTGTAGTGCTAACTTTAGCTTTCTCTCCACAGCTGCTACCAGACGGCCTCAGTTTCTCCACGTTTTCTGTTTTTATTTTATGGTCTTAAGTAGTCAATTTGTTTCAAGAATATCAGCTGAATATAGATCACAGGATAGATTTATTCAGACTCATGTTCTGGATATTTGATAATTCACGCTTATTATTGTGTGTCATAATATCAAGGACTGGGAAATAACAAAAATACCCAGGAAAGAGAAACAGAGAAAAAAAGATAATCAGATAAACAATGATCAGCACTAATGAGATGGGTATCATCACTGTCTGCGTACTAAATATTTAATTGGTGCAGGATAAGTAGTACTTTAAGGGCACTTTTGGATAAATTTCACAAAGCTTGAAAAATGTACTCGATTTTCAATTAAACATAACAAAAAAAAGTACTTCGAATTAAATAATGCAGTCATTGTAAACCACTGTTATTCAAAGATTGAGAGGAGATCCAAAAACATGGAAGATACTATTGAAAAATAATGAAGCTAATGTAGAGAAACAAACTTGGATATCATTTACACTCTGATCTCTTGACACTCAATCATTGGTGTTAGTCTAACATTTCTAATGTGCCATCATCGACTATCCAACTTGAATCCAACTTGCTTTTCTTTTTTCTCCAGCAATATATTCTAATTATTAGTGCCAGTAATAGCACAGAGTCTGGAACAACACTGTCATATTCCCTCTTATAGTAAGTGAATTAAAAACCTAACCACTGTTTAACACAAAATGTTTATGGAGCTAACTGGTTGAATTGGTTGTATAGATTACGATGTTGCTGAACAATGTGCTTAATACAGTTTCACTCCTGTGAAATTTGAAGACAGCAAAAAGCAATGTAATCAAAATTTCTGAAAATTGCACAAAATTGTATCATTTCCCGAAGAGCAATTTTGTTATGAATCACTCATCAAACATGGATGTATTCTCATTTACTGTGCTGTACCCAGTGATTATGTAAGTATTTTAATAAGCATTCTGTATGTTCTTTAATTTTCTTTAATCATAAGGGCCTCATAACTTCATGATAATATAAACGCATTGTAAGTTATGAAATGACCATTTATTATAATTTTGCTTTTCTTTTTCTCCAATGCATAATTACACTCTTATAAGTAGTTTACTTCTTTCAAAAAAGAGGAAACCTAACTGTGCAATATCTTAATATGTCTCCATTGTGAAGAGTAAAGTACATAAGACTGTTGTATCAAGCAAGTCAGGGACCAAAGGCTGGATACCCGCCAATAATGAACAAAAACCATGATTAGGCCATCATTAGTAAGGTCTTTTGGGACATAGAGCACTGCCTACAGTTCATTAAGCAAGGTGATTAGTAAATAGAGGTACAATACAAATCAAACAGTATGTCAAGTAATTTTTGTGTCATACTGCACTAAACCACCTGTCAGGAGTTTTTTTTCAGCAACAATCTCAGTTTGCTATAGATTTTCCAGTTATCTTCATTCTTGATTAAATATTTTGCTTTTTTGTTCTGAAGTTGCAATCTATTTTATAAATGATTATAATTTATATTCAATGAGCACCCACACCTTACAAAATGTCTTGCAATTCGAGTTATATTTTCTGATCATTCAGATTGATTTCTGATCTGTGGTTGGCCATATAGCTAGTCCTTCCTGAAAGGAGTGAAATAGTTCAAAATGTGCAATGTTTTTACTACTCAAAACTTCAAACCACTTGCTTTATGACGTTGCCATATAATGGGGACTGTATGCAACTTGACATATTGTTCTATATAGTTGCAAATACATAAAATATAAATATTGATTCCTCCATTTCAGCTTGAATGTTAGAGAAATGGTGAAGGATAGACATGCACAGGACTGATGACCTTTTGGTTTGCACTGTAGTTTCTGCAGCTGTCAGCATTATGGAGTACTGTCTGTTATTGCTTTGCTAAGCTTCAGTAAATCCTTAATTATACCTGGCAATTTTCCAAAGGAAGTGGTCTTTGAATACAAACATGGTTATGCATATATTAATATTACAATAATGAGCTGACGTTGCATGCTGAATCTATGATAAACTAGTTTTGTGTTTGAAATTACATGCTCCAATTTGATAAGGTGGTATTTGGTGGGTTGGATTTAGTACTTTTTGCACAGTGCGAAGGAAGGATGCTTCAGCAGTGATCAACCGCGACCACCACCCTTATCAGCCAAAGGCCAACTAACCAAACAACATTGAGGCACTGAAGTGCTGTTGCCAGGCTTCTTGGTCTATCAGAGGTCAGCAGCCACTCAGAGCTGGAAAATGTCACCAGAGGCTCAGATTACATAGCCATGAAGAGATGCCCTGGTGAGAAGGGAAATGGTCTTTTGTTTTGGGAGTGTGCAGGGATGTCTTGAGGTTGTAAAAAAAGGAGGAGTCAGGGTAGTTGGAGGCTAGGCATGGGATAGCCTTCAGTAGCCACTCCACTGCCTGCTACCCATGCCCCAAGCTGCTCCTAAATTGGGCAAATCAAATACTCCCAATTCGCACAAACTGGCAAACTGACCCCCCTAATTTCCTTATCCGTGTTTGATTTGTGACCCTCCACTTTGTGACCCTCCAGAAAGCAGATAATCAGGTTAGTGGTTGGTCAATGCCCTCAAAAAGGTCATTACTGACCATTAAGTGGCAGCAAGGTTCTTGTGGCTCTTTCCTGCTGAGAACTTTGTTGCTGAGGTGTTGGGAAGGAGTAAGAGCCTCGGCATACACTAACCCTAACACAGTTCCCTGCTGTACTGGCCCAACGCATGCCATAATCGCCTGATGAGGAGCCAATCAAAATGTTGGTAACAAGTGATTATCCCTAATTCAGAACCTATTGACACTGTGATGTCAACTTCTTCTCTAACTATTCCAGGCTAAGCAGCATTGCACATAACACAATAGTTTTCTGTAAACATGATTTCTAAAACTGCCGTCTCCTTTGTTTAAAGCAGTATCTTCTTATTTAAGTTTACAGTCAAAAATAAAGGAAAGACCATAGGATCACAAGAAGTAGGAATAAGAGAAGGCGTTTGACCCAATTAGATCATAATTATTTACTTCAATGTGAGCCATCAATTCGTTTACTTTATTATGAATGCTATGTGTATTCAGATTCAGAAGCTCAGATCTAGTCTCGGTGGTTGATGTATATCTGCTGTTTTTTTCTGTCCTTTCCTTTTTTTCCATAACCTCAATTTCCTATATCACTACTTTCTCTTTTATTTTGTCTCGGATTTTTCTACATGGCATCTTTCCATATTTGATTCTTTGCTTCCACTATTTAATTTATTTTAAAACCCTCTCTACATCTTTTGTCATGTATTTCAGAAAATTACTGGCTCCATCATGGTTTAGGTGAGACCAATGGTCCACAAACAGAATCCATTTCTCCCACATTAGCTTTGAATTATGTATTTCTCTCTCTAATTCTATGTACCCTATGGTAATTTATATCCAGCTCAGATAATAATCTATAAATTATGATCTTGGAGATTCTGATTTGTGATTTAGTGCCTAAATTCTCATAACCCCTGTGCAAAAAGTCTTTCCTAACTTTATCTATGATATTGCTACCTATATGGAGTGCACTCACTGGGTCTATCACTTTACAATGCACATTCCTTTTTAACTCTGAGCAGATATCTTGAACCCTGGCACTAGGCAGATGACACATCAGTCTGGTTTCTCACTCTTTGCTGCAGGAAACAATGCCAATCCCTCTCACATTACTTTCACAATTAGTACAACAATCATTGTTACTATCCCACTTTAATGACTTCCTCGACTATGTGTTACAGTCAGTTGGCACATCCATCCTGCAGCCCCTGCTCTCATCAAAGCAGGCTTGGAGAACCTCAAATCAATTTAACAATTGCAGATGCAGGCCCTTTGTGTCCTCCTTAACCATCCCACACACACAGTCACAACCTCCTAACCCTGACCAATTCAAAAGACCTTATTCTAAGTCGTGTGACAGCCTTCTCATATAAAGAACCCAGGTAACTTTCCCCTGCCCTGATACATCACAGTATCTGTAGTTAAGCCTGCAGCTCAAACTCCAGAAAAAGCTGTTCTAACTTTGGACACTTACTTGTTGTGAGCCAGGCCAACAGTATCCAGGTGCTCCTACATACTGCACCTTTGACACATCACCAAACTTCCATTATTAAATAACTTTAATTATATTATTCACTTACTTATGCTGCCTTTTACATATTTAATTATCTTTCCCATCATTTTGTGTACTATATTGTTATAGTGAATTTAAACTTGTCAAGTTCAGAGAGAGAGTGAATGAAGGTAAAAAGCAGACTTCAATTAAGAAGCTTTGTACCAAATAAACTTTATGAAGCTGAGGGATTAGGAATCTGTAAAACAAATACAAGATAAAATCATTTCTCAAGAGGCCATGGGGCCAGGAAAGTTTAACTTACACGGAGGTGACAGTCACTGAGAGGGAATAAGGAAATCAATAACATCGAGGATATGATTAATTGTTTTCTGCCCAACTGAAAAAGTTGTTATCAACATTAAGCTGCGACTGAGAATAGACAATCTGCTTATGAAGCAAGGTTGAAGTTTGGATAATAAGATGGTGATGGGAAAAAAGTACTCAATTTTTCTGTATTCTTTAGAGCCTTTCACCTGTCTAACTGAATTAATCCTCTCCTTGTGTTGTTTGAATAGAATGATCATACACCTGTACTCAGCCTCTAGTTGTCAGCTATTAGAAGTTGCCACAGCATCTGGAGTCGAGAATAGGATAATTATCTCAAACCATTGGAGCAGCACTGTAAGACAGGGGAGCATAGTTTATTTTTGACACCTATAGCTAGTGCAGTAAACTGATCCAAGTATGATTCAGTTGAATATCAAAGGATCAAAACAACATGGAGCACAGGACACACGGAAAGAGCGGTGTTGCTAATGGGGGCTCTGAGTTGGCAGAGTGCACACAGGGAGGCAAAGTCCGCATCAGTAGAATCCATGTTGGAGGGAAAGAAACCACAAAAGAAGAAACAATAATAGGTGAGAAGATTACACATATATGCACTTTAGTCAAGGGGTAAAGTAAATGTTGCTCAAGAATCTGTTGAGATTAAAAAACTGCAATGACACTTTCAAATTCTGGCTTTAATGCAATGCACCGTTAGGACATTCTTGTTTTAATTAACATCCAGGAGACGTTTGGGAGCAACTGGAGCCAACGATAAAGAACAGGGACTGGACCAACCCTGGGGTGATTCTTAAACAGGAAGAGGTGAAGGATTTACACATGGAATTTGAGTCGGCTGTCAGAGTCATCCTGGATGAAGGGAATCAAATTGGGGATAAATAACATCAATTATTCAGAACAAGGGCAAATCTGTAATGGATTATACAGATTTAAAATGGGAAGTGCACATATTGTTTTCAGTATGGCAGATGCCCTGAAGAGAACAATAAGATTTTTTTTTAAATGGTAAAGAAGAGTTCTGGACCAGAACACCAGAAAGTCCTTAGATTTGCCAAATAGCCTAGATTCCATGGGCTCCTAGCTTCTTAACTAATCTGCCATGTGAGACCTTGACTGAGGCTCATGTAGCTTACATCACAGTACTTCTTTCAACAACACACCTAGTCACCTCCTTAAAAGCTTCAATCAAATTTGTTAGATATGATACCCCCTTACAACGTCATACTGACAGTCAGACTGTCCTTAATTAATCATTGCCTCTCTAAGTGAAGATTAATTGTTTCGCAGACCTTTTTTTGAAAAGTTTCCCTACCATAGGTGCTAGATTTACTTACTTGTAATTTCTTGGTTTATCCTTATCAACACTCTTGAATAATTGTACCACATTAGCTATCCTTCAGTTCTCTGGCATGCCTTCTGCGAACAGATTGGATTTGAAAGTTAATGCCAGGACCACTGTGAGCTCAATCCCTGCCTTCCACAGTATCCCAAGATACATTTCATCTGGCAATTGAGATTTATCCATTTTTCAGCTGCTAAAAACACTAATACATCCTGTCAATACTAATTTCTTGAGGGAAATGATAGTTTCCCTCTCTGATTTCTTACCTACATCATCATTCTCAACAGAGAATAAAAATGCAAACTACTTATTTAAAATCTGTCTGCTGGCTCCACCCCAGATTGCTATTTTGGATCCCAATAGGCCCTACTCTTTCCTAGGTTATTCACTTCCCCCTGAATTCCTTATAAAGCATCTTTGGATTTTCCCTAATGTTCCCTGCCAATGTTTTTCATGTCCTCGCTTCCTTCTCCTAATTCATTTTTAAGAAACACTCTATACTTTCTATACTGAAGGGCATTATGTTTTGAGCTTTCAGTAACTACCATTAGCTTCCTTCTTTTGCCTTATCCAATCCTTTATATTTCCTGATTTCCAGGATTGTCTGCACTTGTTGATCCCACCATTTACCTTGATGGGAAGTTGTTGGCCATGCACTCTCACTACTAGTCTTGAGAATGTCTGTGGTTTTTCCTGAAAGTAGCTGCTCCCAGTCCACTTTCGCCAGACCCTGTCTTAACTTACTACAAATCAGCCTTCGTTGAACTCAGAACCTTTTATTTCCAGTCCATCTTTGTCCTCATCTGTAATTACCTTATATCTTATTGAATTATAGTCATTATATTAAAGTGCTTCCAACTGTTACAACTATATTTGCCCAGTTTCATTCCTCAAAATTAGATCCAGCACTGCCTTCTCGATCTTGTAGGACTTTCAACATGCTAGCTGAAAAAGCTCACATGGACACATTTAAAGAATTTTGCCTCCTCTAAGCCTTTCACACTTTGCCTATCCCAGTTATTAATGGGGAAGTTGAAATCCTCTCATTTTTTACTCTATTCTTTTTGCACATTTCTGGGATTTGCTGACAATTCACTCTGTCTTTCTGTCACTCTCTGATTATTTGGGGCATTATAGTTATAGAATCTCTACTGTGCAGATGGACACCACCCAAACCCAGTCCATCCAATAACCCCACATTTATCATGGGTCATCCACCTGGCCTGCACACTACAGGGCAATGTTTGCATGGCAAATTCAACTAACCTGCATGTTTTTAGACATGTGGGAGGAAACTGGAGCACCTAGAGGAAACCCACGCAGACACAGGAAGAATAATGTAAACTCTACACAGACAGTCACCCAAGGCTGGAATCGAACCCAGGTCTCTGGCATTGTGAGGCAGCAGTGCTAACCATTATGTCACCCCTGCATAGTATGCCCCCAACATCATTTGAAAAACTTAAGGTATCATCCACCCTTACTGAAGGAAGTTATTCCTTGGTTCTTATTGTAACAGCACCTCCTTTCTATACACCATCTCACCTAAACATTCTATACCCAGAACATTGAGCTGCCAGTCCCCTTCATTCCCCTGAACATATCTCCATTCGCTTTTGAGCTTTGAATCTATTCACTTACCAACTAGATTGAAATGGTTCTTTTTCTATACTTGACTGTGCAACACCCCTATTGTACCTCTAATCCATATCCATCTCCCTACCAAATAGCTTTAAACTCCTATAAACCATACTAGCAAACCCCCTCACCCAAGGATGTTGATCCTGTTCTGGTTCAGGAACACCCTGTTTTGTTTGCACAGGTTCCACCTTCCCCAGAAATAAATCCAGTGATTGGGGAAACTATAACCCTCCCTCCTGTTCTAATTCTTCAGCCATGCATTCATCTGTTCTAGCTTTCTACTCCTATACTCAATAGCATATGTCACTGGAAGTGATCCAGATATTATGACATTTACATTTTAGTCTGCTTCCTAACTCCCTAAATTCTTGTTGGATTTCATTAGAGGAAATCATTATGTGAGACATCATCAGGTTTCACCATGCGCAGCAGTGATCGACAGTAATACAACTAGTTTGCACTGGATGGTGAAGTATAGAAGCCACCTCGGTAGCATGTTCTCATCTGATATATTTAATAAAGTGACAAGATGTAGATTCAATACTAAATGAATTGTATAATGGGCGTAATGATCAGCCTGGATCTAGAACGGAGGAACAGGTTTGATGGACTGAATGGCTTCTTCCTATTTCAATGTTCCAAAATAAAAAAAAGTCTTCATTTTAAGTAAGTTCTTACATCGCAAATTTAATGCAAAACTTAAGTTCAATACAACATTCAAACACAAATATTATTTTATCACTATAATTATTTTAAGGAAACAAAATATTGAAAAATATGTATAAGCAGATTTTAGTACATATAAAATTTAAGTATGCTAAAACTTTTGCCCAACAAACTGCCACCAATCCATTATAGAAATTTCCTAAGAAATCAAATAATTTGCTGCTTAGCAGCAATTTTGAGCAATGTCCATCCTATTAGATAAACGTTGTTCTTTCATCTCCGATCTGTTCAAATAAACACTTGGATTTTTGTGAGTTTACTAGTCCATTAAATGAGAAATAAAGTAATTTTAAGAGCTTTATTTTTACAGTTCAATAAGCCCGGCAATTACCAAGGGATGTGCTTACAAAGTCAACCATTATTAAGGGTATACCTAAAAATATATGACTGTCATGGCAAAGAATTATCACACCCTTAATTGTATCAAGCATTGTGTGTTATTCATTTTACATGACAAGCTTATAGCTGTGGTGCATTGTAATGCATTATCACCTGTGAAGCATAAAGTCATGGATTTAAGTGCTACTCCAGAAATGTGAGGACAAAAGTCTCGGTTGATGTTTCTGCAGTAGCGTGAGGGGATGTGGCAGTACCAGGGGTGCTATCTTTTGGATGAGGTTTTAAATTGCTACCCATCTACTCAGTAAGATGGATGCATGGCAGTATTACGAAAATGCACAAGAACTCAACATTATGCAAGTCAAAAATTCTTATTTCTAGAAGTAGCTATTGCACATCCAGGTTGCTGACTGACTTGCTGTGTATGTCACATATTATTTTCTGTATAGTAATGTTGTAGATACAGGCCATTCTTACACTGCCCTAGTTAAGGATAGCATAAAGGTAAAAGCAAAGTCACCATAGTCCGAAAGGGCCAGAGGGCAACTCTGTCACCAGATATAGATGACTGGTGGTGGTTTAACCTGAGAATCAACATGCTTCAGTTGAGAATGGTAATCTCAGCTGCAGCAGGAATTGAACCCATGCTGTTGGTGTCACTGTGCACTCTGATGTGCATCTTCTTTTCTCAAAACAATTTACAAAATAATTGTCAGGTTAAACCTACCGAAACGGGAAGTCACTTTAATGATGCCTTATTCCTCAAAAGTATGACATGAAATTTCTTAGGAATGTATTCATTCTGGAGAACCCTAAGAGACCAGTGAATACAGCAGCATTTGCAAGAAACATCTAAAGGTTTAAAGTTAAGGCACTTGCGCACTATGAGATAATGGGTTAAGAGTATGTAATCTTTGTTCACATGAAGAGATTGTACTATCTGAGACAGATGTAAGAGAGACCATAACCATTTTTTAACATGGTGCAGAGGGGAAGAAGGGAAGTTCAGAGTATGTGTTGTCTCTTGATGTGGTGATATATTGCACATCACTCAGAGAATCCAAGCAGCTGTGACAAAGGTGTTGTACATGTGTTGTAGTCTGGAGCTATGTATATAGGCTCCAACTTTCTTCTTAACACATGGCTGCAATCTTGAAAATCGTAGTACCCTATCAGTGGCATGTGTTGGAAGGATTTGCAGGTCGATAATCAACCTCTTTGGCAGCTTTATTAATGAACCTTCACTGGCCATCAAGTCCTGGAATGGAACTCAAACCTGGGGTTTCTAGCTCAGAGTCGGGGTCTCTACCCACTGCATTATAGGATATTACATTTTAATTCATAAATCAATGATGGTAATTAGAGCTGCATTAGAGCAGGAGGAAACATTTTCTTTTGTTACATGTGAGACCTCAACTAATAATGTTCCTGATTCTAGCAGTAGACTTGTTGAGGAGTATCTTTCTACTGCCAATAATGAGCAGCAGTGTGTCTGCTGAGATTTTATTTTCATCTGTTACCTCTTCGGTCAATTATCCTGGCCTGCTTTGCACATTTTTGAACATACCGGCCAGAAACAGAACAAGCAATGAGCTTTGCCTGATACAAATTTTCAGTTGGCAATTGGAATAGACAAGGAACAAAAGAAAAAGTTAGGCAAAAAGAAGAGACTAAGTTGTTGAATTATTTTATTTTCAAAGTCTATTTAGCTCAACTTCTAATTCTATGAAGTTTTATGTTACATTTTGATTGCAGAAATTGTAAGATTACCAACATTCAACGCATTGGTGACTATTTAATTTCTTATAAAATCATGTTGTAATGGTTAAAGTGCCCTAAGAAAGTATGCAGAAAGGAATGCATGTCTGTCACCATAGTTAAGTCATGCAAAATTGTACAGTTTTTAACAATGTTTAGACATAGAATTCTGTCATTTTTGTTACTATTGTAACTGGTCTATCTTCTTTTTTAACCCTGTGTATACAGATCATAACAATTCAGTATGTAATTTTACCCCATTGTGTCACTTCTTTCATATATTAATTTAATCATGTATCCTCTGGTTACTGATCCAGCAGACAGCAATTCTTATTGATAAGGGAGTTGCAAGGTTGAAAGTGGTCACAAAAATAGGGAGCATCACGGAGACATTTGAACAAGGCAATGATAATTTTAAAGGCTTAAATCACCAGCCATCTTCCGCAGTACCAAATGGACTTACAAGACCCTGGATCTTGATAGACTTCACCCTAATGTTTTAAGGATGCTGCTACTGGAGTATTAGATGCATTGTTGATCATTTTTCAATTTATGCTAGATTATGAAAGTTTTATACAGACTGAAAACCATCAAATGTAATCACTCTTCAAAAAAAAATGAAGTGGCAAACAAGAAATTAAAGACAAGCTAGCTTGATATCTATTGTGTGGAAGGTGTTAAAATTGATCATCAAAGGGATTATAGCTGGGAATTCAGAAAGGCTTTTTTTTCCCTCCAAGAGAAATCATGCTTAATTAATTTATTGGAGTTCAATAAAGAAGTAACAAGGGACATGTGTTGTCATACCATGCTTAGGGGGCTTGTGTAATGCAGAGGTAGAGTTCGTCTCCCTGGACTAGGAGGCCTGGGTCAAGTCTCACCTGCTCCAGAGGTGTGCAATAACATCTCTGAACAGGTTGATTGAAAAATAGGTTAAATTGAAAGAAAGACGTACCAAGCTTGGATTTCCAGAACACATTTGACAAGGTATCACAAAACAGGTTACTGTGCGAAGTGGTAGCAAATGTTATTGTGGCTAAACTGATTGTTTGCAATCAGTCAATATGCATACTTGGATGTTTGTCTGATTGGCAAGATGTGATGAACAGGACCCTGCAAGAAGTCTGTGCCATTGCCTTAACCTTTTACAGTTTGTTTCAGAAACTTATATAAGGGGACTGAAGGCATGGTAGGTACATGTGCAAATGACACAACCCTAGATACATACGTGTGTTGTGAAGAGGACATAAGAGGTTGCAGATGGTTCTAGACAGGTTGAGAAGAGTGGGCAGAATTTCTGGGGATGGTGTATCATTTGGGAGTGTGTGAAGTTGCTCATTTTGCCAGGAAAAATTAAAGAAGCGGAGTATTACTTAACCACGGAGCGTGACCGCAGAATTCTGAAATGCAGAAGGATCTAGGTGTTCTTACAGAATAACTGGGAGTTAATATGCAGGAAAGCAAGTAACTAAGAAGGTTAATACAATGTTATCCTTTATTACAAGAGAAATTGAGGTAATGCTCTAGCTACACAAGTCTTGGTGAGACCACATCTCAAATGCAGTGTGCACATGTGCATTAAATGGTTGAAACACAAGATTCCATCAGAATAGTATCACATTTTGGGTTTTAAACTTCTTAATGAAAGCCAATGAATTATGATCAGTGTTTCCCTATTTCCTTATTACTGTGTAAGATGTAGACCTCACAGCATTGAAGACCCAACAGAAAGCCTTAACTCTCTTTTCCTACAATTGAGTACTCCTTCTGACATTGGTTTAGTTTATTAGAGAAATAACCCACTGGCATCTCTATCCCCAACACACCATCTTGGAACAAGACTACATCGAATCCAAGCAAAGCTTTGATTGCCATTTTAAAATATCTGAAATAAATCAGTGCAATTAACGTCATCCATTAGGATTGCCTTCAGCTTCTCAAAAGCTGTCTGGTATTCTGTTGACCATATCACTTTTGCTTGTTTCTTCAAAAAAATTACTAAATGTACAGCTATCATTCTAAATATACACACAAATCTCTGATAAAACCCACATTTTCCCACAATCACATGATTTCTCATTTAGTTTTAGAATTTCAGTCAGTTTCTTTCAAATTTTGAAGGTTAAGGAGTGATCTAATCAAAGTCTTCAAAATATTAACAGGAAAAGACAGGGTAAATAAAGATAAATTATTTCCACTGGTTGGAGCTTCTACAACAAGGAACCATAGTCTGAGAATGAGGGTCAAGAGTATTCAGGAGAAATGTTATGTTTGGAACCCTCTTTCACAAACAGCAGTGAATGCAGAATCAGTTGTTAATTTTATTTCGGAGATAAATAACTTACTGAGCAAAGGTATTAAGAGATATGGAGCAAAAGCAGGTATAGGGAGTTAGGCCGCAGATCAGCCATTATCTCACTGAATGCTGGAATAGGCTAGAGGAGCTGAATGGCCTACTCCTGTTGCTATGTAAATCTCCAAAGTTCCTGGTGTTTATGGATGATATGCAGTTGGCTTTGATTATTCTATACTCAAGCTATTTATGTTTTCCTGGAAAAGTTTATACAAAGTTAACACCCTGATCAGATTATATCTCAATTGGTAATTTTTCCACTCCTCCCCTAGCTGTAGCTGTAACTGTCTGGGAATTAGGTTGACATATCCTTAATTGTGAGAATATACTGAAGTCCTGCATTCATTTTGGTGATGGTCTACATAATTCATAACATAGTATTAAAAGGTTCTTCAAAAACTGGAATGAATATCAGTAATGCACATCTGATTACAAGTTCAGATTTTCCTACAACCGGTCATGTGTAGCATGTCCTATAGAACTGCATTATATCTTTATGGAGTTTTGGCCATGTCAAGTACTGTTTGTTGATGCCTGCATTTTCTGTATCCCTATATGCCCTGTCGTAGAAACTTCATGTGTTACTCAATATCTTCCCATGATATTTAGGCGGTGTTGCTATTTGGTGAGCACCATCCATTCAATGTCCACGTATTCTACTTCCTCATTAGAGATCCATTTTTACAACAATAGTAATGTAGAACTTCAGCCTCAGTTTCAGAGTAAAGTATCTGTGCGAACTTATTTAATTCTGGATTGGCTTCCTGGCCTCAATTAACAAAAAACAAACCAAGCACTTTCTTTGAATTATCCTCATTTTTAAATAGATCTCCAGCTACCCTAATATCTACTTGCAGTATTATTGTTGCCTTTGGCCATTGATTTGCTCACTACATAGGATGGAAAAATACCTCCAACCTGTTCTTGAAACTGTTCAATCTATTTAAACTCATCTGAACATTCCTTGATTATAGGCAAAACTAAAACTTGCACTCCTGCTAAATAATTATACAGGAGTAAATCCACTGTATCCATTGGTAATTTCATAAATACTCTGATTACCACTGGTCTTGATAACAAGTCATGCTCCAGTTGGAATTTGTACAATGGAACTGGGATATACTTTCCACCTAACCTGTGTACCAAAACTTTGGCTTTCATTGAATACTATAGAGGGAAAACTGAATTCTTCTACAGTAATCAAGTTTGAGTAGCCTTTGTGTCCCATGGTATAGATGAGCTTGGATGCTTCCTTTGAAGAGAAAGCCATTAACTTCTTTTTTGGTCAGAAACCCTTTTATTTCTCCTCTAACCTATTTATTACTTCTGCTTCCACAGCAACGTTTATCTCTAGTCTCATAGTTGCAGTCAAAGTTACAGTTTGATCTGAGCTTCTTGTTCAGACTCAATATCACAAACTCAGTAAGTCCCAATGGTTTCTCTCACAACTTCCAACATTCTAAACAAGTCTATCCCACATAGTTGTAATGGAAATACATTAGCTCCCAACTTTCTCCACCACCCTCAATACTTTTCCTTCTAATCCGAGAAGATCACCATAGCTATGCATTCCTCACCCTGGTTATGTCCCTTTATTTCACTTCTATCCATTTCAAATTTATGAGGGGAATGGAACAATTGTATAATTTTATGGATTAGTTCATAACCATGAGCCATTATTTCTGCATGTCCAGCAGTTACAACCCTTGGACCTCAACATGTGTTTGTAGCATGGAGAGTAGTATTTAAATTCTTCTAAAAGAATAATCTCTTTAAGAGTTTCATATGTGGTTTCAAATTCTAAGGTTCATATATAGCATTAAAATTACTTCAATTAAGCCATTCAAATTCCATATATGTTTCTGCCAGCAATATCCTTAAATTTCAGACCTTCGCCAATATGTTTCATATGCATTGATTTTTTGAAGCATTATTATCCCTTGAAACTTCTCATATTTCCTTTAAAACCAAATGCTCTGCTAGTACCTCAATTACTTCAGTATTCTTAACTCTGCCAGGCAATACTACTTTCAGTTTACCCGCCAAGCTAACCAACTTGGTCTTTGAAAGTTCCATTAAGATTGACAGGCTACAACACAGTCACATGCAATAAATCCTTTTCAGTTTCCATTGCCATGTCTTAAATGCATTACGGAATCTGCCTGTCAGGAAACATGCTTTTAAAAAGTGCAATAAGCTTTTCCACAATCTAGCATTTAAAACTGCCCTTTTCCAATTTAAGTCCATAATCAAATATAGAGAAAAATTAAAAGGTGTGGCCTTTATAATATGCTATTCTTAATAGATTAATTTCAGCAACCTTTCTTCATGAGTTTAGTATCACATATGATGACACAGACACAAAATATTACAATGCAATGCACATGAAACAAAAGGGGATTATCCCCAAGCACTAGCTCATACAAAGAAATTATTTCCAGGAAATGAAATATTCCCATGTAAGTTGATCATCTTTCTCCATCTAGTGGATAAATCTGATTAGTAATAATTAATTAATTAACTCACTCACCAAATTAGATGATACCCATACACAGGCAGATGGGCAATCAGAGTCAACTTACATGATTTGAAATCGAAACAAGGCCTGGAAGATAACTTCCTGAGCTGCTGCGTAGCGATGCTTCTAACAAACAGACTTTGCTTAGCAACCAAACAGCACTCTTCTCTTGCAGAATATAAATGTTAGTTTCCCTTCACTAGTTTTCTTGCAAGTTGTCCTGATGAGTGCAAGAGAAGTTGCCAAGATTTTTTTTCAGCATGTCTCAAGTTTTACACTACCAAATGACTAAATATATATATATTTTTTACAAATATAGTCTCAACTGTTCCAATTCTGTTGTCTCAGGAGAAACAACTCTAAAATTACAGTTCCAAATTCTATGTTCCTGTCTAATTTTAATTAATCTGTTTGGTTCCAAGATGTTTAATTCTCTTCCAACTAGTCATTAATAGTATGTTGAAGGCTAGATTTTCTATGAAACTAGTGTCTGAGACTATTTCGTGTGGCAGTGTTGTCCGTCTCACAGGAAAATGTCTGGCAACTATTCTTCTATCTTCAATATTCATTCTGCATATTAGTTGTCTCAATTACAAATGCAATGTTGCAATTTACTCAATAGTCAACTAGAATCAGCCATTTAACTTTTTTGTTTCCTAACCTTGTGCTTACCCTGGTTTTCTCCTATTCTAAAATTGCTTCCTCCAAATGCCACATGATTTCCAAGGTTAGCATGGATTTGGCATACTGACCAGAAACATCACAGGACTGAGTCTGCCCTTTACTTATGTCAACTGCCTCATAATTGGGTGACATAGATCTTCTTCATCTTCCTATCACACTCTCAGCTACCTTTCTCATAACTCCACCCCCCCCCCCACCCCCCCCCCCCCCCACCCCTGTGTCCCATTTTGTCCACATGCTCCCCACACCCCCGCCACCCCCCCCCCCCCCCACCCCTGCCATTTACCTCTCCACTCCCTTGGCTCACAAGCCTCATTCTTGCTGAAGGGCTTTTGCCCGAAATATCAATTCTCCTGCTCCTCGGATGCTGCCTGATGTCCTGTGCTTTTCCAGCACAATACTCTCAACTCTGATCTCCAGCATCTGCAATCCTTACTTTCTCCTTTGACATAGATCTCCTGCCAGTTTAAACTTTGCAAGATACACATGGGCAGCATGGATTGTCTTCCCCTTTTCTATTGAATGTGATGTAGCAAGGTGAACGGTAACATTTTGGAATATTTTGCTGAGACTGTGCATTGGATCAGCAGCTGATCATTGTGGTGATCGAGTTAAAATCATGAAGATTCTTGAGAAATACACGTAGCTGCTGCTGGTTGTGTTTTTTCCTATTTATTGGCTCATGGAACATAAACAGAAAGAGTTGGGTCCCTGTGAGACAGATAGTCATACAGTCATAGAGATATACAGCATGGAAACAGACCCTTCAGTCCAAACTGTCCATGCTGACCAGGTATCCCAACCCAACCTGGTCTCACCTGCCAGCACCCGGTTCATATCCCTCCAAACCCTTCCTATTCCGATGCCCATCCAAATGCCTTTTAAATGTTGCAATTGTACCAGCCTCCACCACTTCCTCCGGCAGCTCATTCCATACACATAACACCCTCTGCGTGAAAAAGTTGCCTCTTAGGTCTTTTTTATATCTTACCTCTCTCACTCTAAACCAATGCCCTCTAGTTCTGGACCCTCTAGTTCTATTTATCCTATCCATGCCCCGCATGATTTTATAAACCTCTATAAGGTCACCCCTCAGCCTCCGATGCTCCAGGGGAAACAGCCTCAGCCTCAGCCTGTTCAGCCTCTCCCGATAGCTCAAACCCTCCAACCCTGGCAACATCTTTGTAAATCTTTTCTGAATCCTTTCAAGTTTCACAACATCTTTCTGATCGGAAAGAGACCAGAATTACATACGATATTCCAACAGTAGCCTAACCAATGTCCTGTATAGCCGCAACTTGACCTCTCAATACCTGTACTCAATACTCTGACCAATAAAGGAAAGCATACCAAACATCTTCTTCACTATCCTATCTACCTGCACCTCCACTTTCAAGGAGCTAGGAACCTGCACTCCAAGGTCTCTTTGTTCAGCAAAACTCCCTCAGACCTTACCATTAAGTGTATAAGTCCTGCTAAGATTTGCTTTCCCAAAATGCAGCACCTCGCATTTATCTGAATTAAACTCCATCTACCACTTCTCAGCCCAACAGTCCATCTGATCAAGATCCAATTATAATCTGAGGTAACCTCCTTTGCTGTCCTCTACACCTCCAATTTTGGTGTCATCTGCAAACTTACTAACTATACCTCTTATGCTTACATCCAAATTGTTTATATAAATGATGAAAAGTAGAGGACCCAGCACCAAACCTCATGGCACTCCACTGGTCATAGGCCCCAATCTGACAAACAACCCTCCATCACCACCCTCTGTCTTCTACCTTTGAGCCAGTTCTGTATCCAAATTGCTACTTCTCCCTGTATTCCATGAGATCTAACCTTGCTAAACAGTCTCGCATGGGGAACCTTGTTGAACACCCCATGGGAGACTGTTCCCAAGTCCATATCGATCACATCTACCATTCTGCCCTCATCAATCTTCTTAGTTACTTCTTCAAAAGATTCAATCAAGTTTGTGAGACATGATTTCCCATGCACAAAGCCATGTTGACTTTCCCTAATCAGTCCTTGCCTTTCCAAATGCATGTACATCCTGTCCCTCAGGATTCCCTCCAACAACTTGCCCACCACTGACAGCAGGCTCACTGGTCTATAATTCCCTGGCTTGTCCTTACCACCTTTCTTAAACAGTGGCACCACATTAGCAAACCTCCAGTCTTCCGGCACCTCACCTTTGACTATTGATGATACGAATATTTCAGTAAGAGGCCCAGCAATCACTTCTCTAGCTTCCTACGGAGTTCTAGGGTACACCTGATCAGGTCCTAGGGATTTATCCACCTTTATGCATTTCAAGCCATCCAGTACTTCCTCCTCTGGAATATGGACATTTTTCAAGATGTCACCATCTATTTCCCTGCAGTCTATGTTTTCCATGTCCGTTTCCACAGTAAACACTGATGCAAAATTCTCACTTAGTATCTCCCTCATCTCCTGCAATTCCACATAAAGGTCACCTTGCTGATCTTTGAGAGGCCCTATTCTCTTCCTGGTTACCCTTTTGTCCTTAATGTATTTGTAAAAACCGTTTGGATTTTCCTTAACTCTATTTGCCAAAGCTATCTCATGTCCCCTTTTTGCCCTCCTGATTTCCCTCTTAAGTATACTCCTGCAGCCTTTATACTCTTCTAAGGATTCTTTTGATTTATCCTGTCTATACCCGGCATATGCTTCCTTCTTTTTCTTAACCAAACCCTCAATTTCTTTCATCATCCAGCATTCCCTATACCTATCAGGCTTTCCTTTCACCCTAACAGGAATATACTTTCTCTGGACTCTTGTTATCTCATTTCTGAAGGTTTCCCATTTTCCAGCTGTCCCTTTACCTGCGAACATTTGCCTCCAATCAGCTTTTGAAAGTTCTTTCCTAATGCCATCAAAATTGGCCTTTCTCCAATTTAGAACTTCAACTTTTAGATCTGGTCTATCCTTTTCCATCACTATTTTAAAACTAATAGAATTATGGTCACTGGCCCCAAAGTGCTGACACCTCAGTCACCTACCCTGCCTTATTTCCCAACAGTAGGTCAAGTTTTGCATCTTCTCTAGTAGGTACATCCACATATTGAATCAGAAAATTTTCTTGTAAACACTTATCAAATTCCTTTCCATCCAAACCCATCTTGGAGTTTATTTACTACACTAACTATTTAGAACACTACAATATTACAGACTTGCATGCATCATCTTAGTTCTGTGATTACTGATATTATTGTTCATTTTACACACGTAACTGACTTACTGCACCAATGCCAGTACAAAGACAGTGAGGTGTGTGCCTCTGTACTGGAACAGCACATGTCATAATATCATGTAACTGGCTTAAAATTACACAGTCTCATCTGGATTGGGATTATAACACATTTCCTTTCTTTTTCCTTTTGAAGAATAGGAAGTTTTTCTTTGATAAATCTACCCAAGGAATGCATGTGGATTTATTGTCTCATTGTATTCCAATTACACTTTGGTGAACATACAATACAAAGGTCAGGTCTTGATACAATTGTCAGGACTTGATAAAATAGTTTCTCTTGTGGCACAGGCAGTCAATGATATACAATTTGATTATATTGTCCATTTCTTTCTGACCAAATGGTCAAATCCTGCAGTGTTACAATTTCTGGGCTGTACACAAGAAAAAGATATGCACATGTTCAAGTGAAAATCTTGAACATCTACGCAAGTGCCCTGGTTCAAGATCAAATAACCATTCATGTTCTCCTTTCTTTCCAACAATTCATTATGCAGATGTGGTGGGGGTTGTACAACTGTATCAATGAAGCAGAAAACTCAAAAAGGGATCATGCTGTAAGGTTGAGTGAAATAGGAGTTGATGGGAAGGGTGAGGGCAGTAACAAATTAAAAATAATATATATGAATGCACGAAGCACTAGAAATAAGATGGATGAGCTTGAGGCTCTTTTGGAATTTGGCAGATACGATATTGTGAGGATAACTGATACGTGGCTTCAAGAGGACAGGGCCTGGGAAATGAATATTCAAGGCTACACGTGCTATCGTAAGGACAGACTGATGGGCAGAGAGGGTGGGGTGGCCTTGTTGGTAAGGGATGATATTCAGTCCCAGTATGGATAAAGCTGAGAAATCCTAAGGGTAAAAAGACCCTCTTTGGAGTTATCAACAGGCCTCCAAACAGTAGTCTGGATATCGGATGTAAGTTGAATCAGGAGCTGAAATTGGCCTGTCGCAAAGATGTTACTACAGTTGTTATGGGGGATTTCAACATGCAGGTAGACTGGGAGAATCAGAATGGTATTGGACCTCAAGAAAGAGACTTTGTAAAGTGCCTCCGAGATGGAATCTTAGAACAGCTAGTGCTAGAGCCTACCAGGGAGAAGGCAATTCTGGATCTGGTATTGTGCAACGAACCAGAATTGATCAGGGACCTCGAAGTGAAGGAGCCATTGGGAAATAGTGATCATAATACAATAAGCTTCAATCTGCAATTTGAGATGGAGAGGGTACAATCGGAAGTGCCAATATTTCTGTTGAATAAAGGGAACTATGGAGCTATGAGGGAGGAGCTGGCCAAAGTTCAATGGTGAACCGTTTTCATCAATGTATCAATATATCTTAGCAACAGTGGCAGAAAAAAAAGGACACACTGAATCCAACAGCCAGCTGTTCATTTCAAAGCTCCAGATTGCTAAATCAACTTCTTCATTGAAATATCAAATATTCTGTTGTGACCTCATTTTTTGCCATGACTTTTGCATTTCAGTTTTATATAGAAACGTACACATGGGCTTCCTATCAAAAGAGAGTACCTAAAGGCACAATGCAGGAGATGACCTAATTCGACTGTGTAGTAAAGAATACAGGTCTTCACAATGAAAAGCTGTTAATGGTTATTTGATCACAGTTCATGCTTTGAAGAAGACAACAAATGTTTGAGCAAGTGACGTCAACTCTACACCTGGTGACTTCAGCCAGCTAAAATGTTTTTAGGTCAAGTCTATCAACCCACAGTGCCAGAGTTTAAACAAAACCTTTGTATCAGTGGTGAACCACTAATCCAGGTTTGAGTAATTCAGCAGTTTTAACAATTCCAACATGATTTCACACTTGATGGTTAGCTTGTTTACAATTACTGTCACTAGTCTCCAGTAGAATGTCAGTGAAAACAAACTTTTTACATTAATTTTGACCAGGCTCATTTATACTTTAAAAAGACACTGCAATAGACATGTTCTTAGGCTAAATTAGAACACAACATGTGAACACACACATGAATATGTGATAGAAGAAACACATTTAAATAATTACATAATCTTTACTTAGGGAGCACATTAGTGTTTATACTTTTGAATTGTCATAGAAAAATTTGAAGTGCTGCCGCTAAACTTATTTAGTGTATGGATTTGGAAAATTCTCCAAACTAACCACTCCCTTAGCAAAGCTGGTCCACAACAGATACAACACTGGCGCTGACCTGACAATATTAAAAAGTGCCTAGCATATATGAAGCAAATTCAACAAGGCTAATAACTGCCTTATCAGTCTACTCTCGACTGTCAGCAAGAGAGATGAAAAGGGTGCTATCAGGTAGCACTTATAAAAGAATAACCTGCTTACTGATGCTCAGTTTGTGTTCCACTAGAGCTGCTCAGCTCCTGGCTTGCTCTAAACACAGTCAAAAGTGCTGAGTTCCAGAGGTGATGAAGTAGTGACAGCTCTTGTGATCAAGGCAGCATCGTGAGGGCTACCACTGCGCAGAAACACCAACACATTCCACCCCTTAAATTCACCTGGACCATTTTTGACACCTTTTTCCCCTTCCTGGACCTCTCCATCTCCATCATTAGGTGAGTGGTCTGATGCATGGCAGATGCAGTTTAATGTGGATAAATGTATGGTTGTCCACTTTGGTGGCAAGAACAGGAAGGCAGATTACCACCTAAATGGAATCAATTTAGGTAAAGGGGCAGTACAAAGAGATCTGGATGTTCTTGTACACCAGTCAATGAAGGTAAGCATGCAGGTACAACAGGTAGTGAAGAAGGCTAATATCATACTGATCTTCATAACAAGAGGGATTGAGTATAGAAGCAAAGAGGTTCTTCTGCAGCTGTACAGGGCCCTGGTGAGACCATATCTGGAGTATTATGTGCAGTTCTGGTCTCCAAATTTGGGGAAAGACATTCTGGCCATTGAGGGAGTGCAGCGTAGGTTCACGAAGTCAATTCATGGAATGGCAGGACTACCTTATGCTGAAAGACTGGAGCGACTGGGCTTGTATACCCTTAACTGAGAGGGGATCTGATTGAGACATATAAGATTATTAAAGGATTGGACACTCTGGAGAAACATGTTTCTGCTGATGGGTGAGTGCCGAACCAGAGGACACAGCTTAAAAATATGTGGTAGACCATTTAGGACAGAGATGAGGAGAAACTTCTTCACCCAGAGAGTGGTGGCTGTGTGGAATGCTCTGCCCCAGAGGGCAGTGGAGGCCCAGTCTCTGGATTCATTTAAGATCGAGTTGGATAGAGCTCTCAAGGATAGTGGAATCAAGGGTTATGGAGATAAGGCAGGAACAGGATACTGATTAAGGATGATCAGCCATGATCATATTGAATGATGGTGCAGGCTCGAAGGGCAGAATGGCCTACTCCTGCACTATTGTCTATTGTCTATTGGAGGAGTGTTGTGACTGTGTAAGAGGAAGAACTGTGTGGATCAATGTCCCAAACATGAGAGCTGTCAATGAGGGTACACAACTGCCTGAAGGAGTAGCACATAGATTTAATGTGGAAGTCTGAGTATTTTGGCAAGTTGCTTTTCTCAGTCATAGAGTTTTACAGCACAGAAAGAGACTCTTTGGTCCAACTCATCTGCGCCGACCAGATGTTCCAATCTGTCCTCGTCCCACTTGCTAGCGTTTAACCTATATCCCACTAAAGTTTAGTGACTAAACACTTACTATTCAAATACCCATTCAGATGTCCTTCAAATGTCGCAATTGTATCTGCTTCCACCACCTGCTCTGGCAGCTCGTTCCGTACACGTACCACCCTCTGCATGAAAAAAATGCCCCTCAGGTCATTTCTAAATCTTTCCTCTCTCATCTAGATCTATGCCCTCTGGTTGTGTAAGTTAGGTGCATTAGTCAGGGGTAAATATAGGATAATACGGTAAGTGAATGGGTCTGGGTAGGTTACTCTTCGCAGGGTCGGTGTTGACTTGTTGGGCGGAAGACCCTGTTTCCACATTATAGGAATTATAATTCTAAAAGTGCCCACTGCACCACCTAGTTTTGTGTCATCTTAAGGATCTGAGATTTTACAGTATGAACAGTACATTCTGTGAAACCATTCAACTGTGGATAGTGAGGCAGAAGGTATACAGTGAACATCCCATTTCTTGCACACACCTTGCAAGGGTGCACTCGTGTACTGTGGACCATTGTCAAGACACAATTTATTGAGGTATGCTGAATATACTGAATTTGGTGGTCATATATCAATAGCTATTACACTTGCATTGTTTTTGATTTGTTGCAACCAGAAAAGGATTTTGATGAAACAGTCAGTCACCAGAAAGTAATGGTGTCTGCAATAACAGAAAATATCACTGACCTTGCATCACGGTTTGGAAGGAACCTTCCGTGGGAGGACAGGTTTGTTTGATTTTTTATGTCTAAGGAACTGACATGTTTTATATGACTTGATTAGTGATCAATGTACTTATTAATGCCAAACCAATGTATGGATTCAGGCAACAATTTCTTTTTCATTTTTTTCTGTGTTCACCTGACTAATATGTATTCAGTCTAATGTCTTGGAGTATAGTTTGCAGAATTATGACACAATTACACTTGAAAATTAGCTGCTTGGAGAATCCTATTTTGTCTCCAAATGATCAAATTGAATTCAAATTCAACTTTGTCCAGAGGGGTTAGTTAGTTCAGTTGACTGGAGAGCATGTTTGTGATACAAACAACTGCCAATGGCATGGGTTTTATTCTCACAGATTGAAATTACAATGAAGGACTCTCCATTTCAACCTCTCGCCTCATCTGAAACATGGTGACCCTCAAGTTAAACCACCACATGTCTTTTTCTGATGAGAAAGCAGCTCTATGGTCTGGTAAGGCTGGTAACTTTACTTTACATTCTTGGGAACCTGTTTGAAGGACATGACCTCTCCAAGAATTATAAAATCATACAATCTAAAACCCCAAAACACAGATATGACCAAGAACTGGAAAATGTGAATAGGCAAAATGCACAGAAAGCAACGACACAGGTTTGAAAGGCTTCAATGTAATCTACCAGAAATGGGAACCAGCTGGACTCTGACTCAGGAAACAAAATATAGACCAAAAAACAAACAAATCTGGCGGGTTAAACCAAACTTGAGAGGTGTATAATATTGGACATAAAAGTAGTGTATAATAGTGCACAATAATGGATGAAGCAGTATTTTTGAAATTAACAAAGTATGCTGTCATATGTTATGTTACGTTTTTGCAAAGATAATCATGAAGAGGTGATATCTTGGTTGCAATATTTGGAACATTTGGGGCTAAAACGTTGAAGAAACCAAGTCAGCTTTGACATGAAACGTAGGCATCTTCAGTGCAATTTTTATTTTGTTAGGATCAACTATTAATCTGATTAGCAAGCAAATTGAAGTGAAGAAAGCGATTTGGCTCATTCTGATTTGCTGTTTTTTACTGTTGAAAATCAGATTCATTTTCCTTGCTACAGCTGTGAACTGGTGAGGTCATGTTCATGTTTGATTCTTCTGAGAACTGCAATGTGATCTGCAATTCAGAAACAATTGAAGATACAATCCACATGTTGTTGGAACACGTCTGGTTGATGCATAATACATATGGTAATCTGAAGAAACTGTATCCACTGAATAATGTTCTAAAACCTGTCAGTTCTTGTGATCCCAGAGAAAACCATATGGACCAATATCCAATCTTGTGATCGAGCTCGGAGAAATGCATGGTGCCTGAAAGGCTGAGATTTCTCTCTTCCAGGATAGGGAAGAGCAATCTTGCTGGACATCTTTTCAATACAATGCTCACTCACTGTGGATCTAAATAAAAATGTTGCTTTCCTTCAAAACATATGTAATGGAGTTATATCAATTGGCATGATGCTCACCTTTCTGGATGATATTGTATTGTGTCATGGTATTTAATTCCACCTTTAGCTAATCGTGAATGTGAACACTACAATCCTTGGAGATTGATGCTGGTTTGAGAAACACATATAATACTACATCATCTTTAAAGTTGTTGATAGCTTCAAACCTTACGTGTAAAAGTTATTCAGTTAGACTCAATGTTACAGTCTGGAATCTTTGGTATTGCAATTGACAGATTTGTCAGCCTGTGGATCATGATATTTGGTGACCCATGAATGCTGACAGACCTGTGATAAAAAGTCCATCTATTTCCATTGACACAAAAGGTTTCAGATGTCCACCCTGAGGATCCGTATTGGCATTTAAGATAAATAATGCCAATGAGTAGGATGTCAGATCCATTCTAAGCAGTTTGCTTATATTGTGTGGAATACATCACATTATGCCAGTTCACTGAATATATCTTGTGTAAGATGCATTGCGTTTCTCTGGGAGATTGGAATTTCAACACATTTTAACCCAATGACGTTTTGTGAAACACACAGCTCACAAATGTTACAATATGTTACACACTGTCTTATGTTAGCCACACAAGATGGAAGATTTGGATGTTTTGCTGAACCTGTTGATAGCTGCCATCAGTGTTTCAGAGTCAAATGCCTCCAGATGGTGCTACAATTACTTCAAACCAGTAATGTAAAGTTGCCACAGTCTTACTAGACCATACAGGGAGACAACTGGTGGTGGTTCAATCAGTCTGGGATACTATGCTTCAAGCAAGGGGAGTGGGAACAAAAAGTCCTTCATTGTAACCTCAGCCAGTGCAGGAATTGAACTTCTCCTATTGGTCTGCAATACAAACTAGCTGTCCAGCTAACTGAGATAAATCCTCGCATCACACACCCCTTCAAACTAGTATCTTTCATCTAACAGTACATTCATGGTATAATCCTTAAATATATTAAGAAGCTCTTTTTAGAAAGATTTGATAGTTTAGAGGCAATGACCAGCTCATAAGCCTTTCAGCAAAATTGAATTTGGTGAAATCATATTCAGTACCTTAGCATCAATACCTGCCTAAGCGCTAGCTGAATATTGTACCTAGCTGGCGCCAGTGTATCCTACAATTCACTAAAACTTTACATTGATCTTCTATAACATGGAATCATCATTAGAAATTCTGAGGGATTTCAGTCTTCTTAAAGCTTCAGTGCCCAAATTGAGAGCATTAACTGTCTGCAATTCTTTGTCAGTTATCCACTGCTCTATAATATAAAGATTGTTGGGGGTTTTTAGACAAGGGCTTATGCCCGAAACGTCGATTCTCCTGTTCCTTGGATGCTGCCTGACCTGCTGCGCTTTTCCAGCAACACATTTTCAGCTCTGATCTCTAGCATCTGCAGCCCTCACTTTCTCCTCGGTTTTTAGACAACTGTAGATCTGACAGAATGTCAGTGCGGTGGGAAGTGTGGAATGCAGCAATGAATGGTGGAGTTTAGGGGGAAAAGTAGGAGGGGACTGTGAATGGGAGAAAAGGGAATGGAGGGGGTAAAGGAAGGCCTACTGGGCTTTCTCCATTCCTTCACAGCCCCCTCCTGGCATTTGTCCACCCTCCTATGGACTTTTTCCTACCTCCCTCCACTGTACATGACAGCTGAAGACTCAATATTCATAACTGTCAGTTACCCCAAAAAAGGAAATGCTGTCCTTGGAGATTTCTCAAACAAATTCTCCAGTCCTGATGTGGTTTATGCATTCTGGTTCCTACTAGAGACACAGGCCGACTCCTCCACAGCATATATTAGAAAGGATGCAGATTGTCCCCTATTTTTCCTTTCCTTTGTGCACCAGGTTCTGAGAGTCATGGCAACTTTTGCATCACCCTTCCTCTGGTGAAAGTCTGTAATCTGTAAGTGCCATGCTTTCAGGTCCAGTGCGTAACAGTTCCATAGCCAGTCAAACTGTTATTAGCTCATAGACAGCAATTATTTTCACTCGGGAATTTCTAAAATAGTTCCTAGTTACAGATATGAGAGTTAATTCAAACTTCCTGTAAAGTAGCTCAGAAGTCTCGGGTGGCTTAACACTAGAGAGCTCATTCTGCTTAGTCAAGAACTGGTTTGTTACCTTCATTATACGCTTTATAATCATACTGAAAATCAGCTGTCCTTGAAGGAGCCTAAATGATGGAATGCCCACAGGCTCCATCGAGGAGGTAGATACCTGAGATGAATATCTATGTCCTGCAGCCAGTTCCAAAGATGCACTCATCACTCATCCTTCCCAAGATTGGGTTGCTGCCTCTTCCTGGTTCAGGTACTAACTACCTCAGGCATGCTGCAAAGGGCGACAAATAGGTTAAGTACTGCAAAAAGGAAACTACAGATAGAAAACAGGCTTATTTTAACTTTCTGTCTTTCTTTGCCAGGGTTTTATTTTGGCATCATTACGCAGCTTTTTGTGAATAAAATGCTAATTGATGAAGTAAACATGTTTGTGGAGTATTTGTGCTTCTATCTTCCACATTAATTATCTCGTATTTTGATCAAAACATCTTGCATTGGTTTTAGTTTCTTCAAGTTGTTTGTTTGTTCTTGCTAAAATCTACACTACTTTTAGTTCCTATTTTAATTCTCAAGTTCTTATCATGGCACTTTGATATCAATTATTTTACATTGTTTTGTCATTTTACAAAACAAAATCTCCAGTACAGAATACTTCTGTTCAAGGTATGTTATTGGTATATATAACAAAATTTGCATTACTGTAAGCATGGCATATGCGGGGGCAGGTCCATGGGAACTATCTGAGACATCTTGTGTTGATTCACTTCACTCAATCTTTCTTATTGGAACCAATTTAGGTGACTGACACCAAGTGGGGAAGGAAGTCCACATGAAGTTTCAGCAGAAGGGCAGCTCAGTCATGATAAACAGAATAGGTTTAGTAATAGTAGCCAGTAACTAGATACATCACATGATTGTCTCTTAGGGGAGATCAGAGTGGATTAAGAGTTAGTACACATTAATGCTTACTAGAACTGAAATGGTGACAAACTGGTTAGCTCCACCCAGGCACAGATATTTTATATGCTGATGGGTGGAATTTATCTTGTGATGTCAATTTATCCTTTCAGGTGTCAACTGCCCAATATAACATCTCACTCCCCATCCCCCACCAAGCTTTCCTTGGGTTATTTAATTACTCAGTCAATTTTTGTAAATATATGAAGTAAGCTTATCACCACCCTATATCCACCAGCCCTCTGATTTTATAAATGGCTGATGACTAGATTAAATTGGAATACGAGGCGAAAGTGGGTACTGCAGATGCTGGAGATTAGAGTCAAGATTAGAGTAGTGCTGGAAAAGCACAGCAGGTCAGAGAGGATCCAAGGAGCAGGAAAATCGATGTTTTAGGCAAAACTCTTCATCAGGAACTTTCCTAATGAAGGGCTTTTGCCTGAAACATTAATTTTCCTGCTCTTCGGATGCTCCCTGACCTGCTGTGCTTTTCCAGCACTACTCTAAATTGGAGTACAGCTACTTGAGGATTGAACATTGTAGTTCAGTTTGTTACTGTACTGGAACGTTGATGGATCATTGATTTCCTGGACACCTTTGGCAGAGAACATTTTCTGGGATTGATGTCACTGTTAAACCTTTGCCTCCCACAGAGAATCTTTAGTTTACTCACATCATGTCAGAGAAGGTAGTTAGATTTCTCAAAGAAATAATCTTCTCCTTTTGGCAATAAAAAAGAGGTAGACTTGCATGTGATTCTTCCAGTCTTGTATGTGTACTTTTAGATAACATCTTATTCTAAATGGTTTAATCATAAACAGTAAAAGTGACTGTGCTGTTTTGCTAGTGTTTTCTTTAATAGCTGAATCAACTGTGTTAAGAGTCTACCATTAACTCCATGTGTTGGTGGTTTCAAAGATGTTTAATGATCAGATATTGAAGGTTCATAGAATCATAGGATCATATTGTACAGAAGAGACCGAGACTGCACTATCAAAAAAACTATTCTAAATGTACGCTCGTTCCATTTCCAGTAATTGGCCCATAGCCTCGAATGTCACGACGTTTCAAATACTTATCCAAGTATGATGTAAAGATTGAGAGTTTACCTGCCCCCAGTTACCATCCCAGGCAGTGTATTCCAGATTCCCACCATCCTCTGGGGTGAAACAAAATTTTTGCATATTCCTTCTAAATCTTTTGCCTTTCTCCTTAAAATTATGGCCTCTTGTTATGAACCCTTCAACTAAGGGGAATAGCTGCATTCTATCCAATATACCCATATCCCACATAATCTTATACACCTCAATTAGGTCCTACCTCAACCTTCTCTGTTCTAACAAAACTAAATAGAGCTTTTCCAGTCTCTCTCTTTTAGCCAAACTGCTCAATCTTAGCCGACATCCTGGTCTACCCATTCTGCACTGCCTGCAGTACAGTCACGTCTTCCTATTGTGTGGTGTCCAGAGCTGCATCCATTACTCTAGCTGTGGCCTAAACAAAGTACTGTATGGCTTCAATATTATCTCCGTGCTCTTACAATCAATCAGTGGCATAACCAATGAAGACAAGTGTTACATATATCTTCTTAACTACCCTATTAACCTTGTTTTGACACCTTCAGGGTCTGTGGACAAGCACCCAAAGATTCCTCTGTTCCTCTGAG
The DNA here is from genome assembly GCF_004010195.1 of Chiloscyllium plagiosum. Lineage (NCBI taxonomy): Eukaryota > Metazoa > Chordata > Chondrichthyes > Orectolobiformes > Hemiscylliidae > Chiloscyllium > Chiloscyllium plagiosum. Next base: position 30,657,373 of record NC_057722.1, on the reverse strand, counting down.
CTTCCTAGTGTCCTGTCATTTCTTGTGTATTCCCTTGTGTTGGTACTTCTTCCAACAGTTCAAAGTTGGAAGGCAACTGAATAATTCCACTAAACCTGTGATCAGTAATGTATTCTTAGTCACAAAGATAATTTAACTTGAATGGTGCATATTTTCTCTTGTGGTAAGCAAATAATCTTCTAAAATCTATGAAATTGTCCTCTTATAAAAGATATATGTTTATCATTAGTATTTGACTTCTGTACTGCTAATGTTCTTTAATTTGCTGTGAAATTTAAGAGAAAAGCATATGTTTCTGTTCAGAAGTGAGAAGTGCTTGGTTTTGATGATGCATATAGTATTGATATCTACATTGTAGAAGTACTCTCAACAATTTGTTTGATTTTGAGCCTGTGTCACGTAGTTTTTGGTCAGAAGGTTGTACTTTCATTTTCTTCAACCAAAGGGTTTTCAGGTAATACAATAACATTTCTCTCAGTGTCAACTTGGAAGTATGTAGGAAGAATGTTATCCTGTTTTTTGAGGACATGACCAAAAATATTGGTGAGGGCAGAGTGATAAACATTGCCTTCATGGACTTTAGTAAAGCCTTTGACAAGGTTCCGCATGTAGACTGGCTTGTAACATTTGGTTATATGGGATTCAGAAAGAGCTTGCCAATTTCAGACAAAATTGGTTTTATAGTAGGACACAGAGGGTGGTGGCAGAGGATCATTTTTAGGACTGGAGGCCTGTGACCAGTTGGTATTCCGAAGGGATTGGTACTGGGTCCACTGTTGTTCATCATTTATCTAAATGATTTGGATGAGAATTTAGGAGGTATGGTTGGTAAGTTTGTGGATGACACCAAAAGTGGTGTTATAGTGGACAGTGAAGAAGATTTCGAAGATTACAAAGGGGGTCTTGATCTATTGGGCCAATGGGCTGAGGAATGGCAGATGGAGTTTAATTTGGATAAATGTGAAGTATTCCATTTTGGTAAGATTAACAAGGGCAAGATTTATACAGTTACTGGTAGGTCCCTGGGTAGTGTTATTGAACAGAAAACCTAAAGGTTCAGATACATAGTTCTTTGAAAGTTGTTTCACAGGTACACAGGTTGGTTAAGAAAACATTTAGCATGCAGGCCTTCATTGATCAGATTATTGAGTATAGGAGTTGGGATGTCACGTTGAGGCCATACAGGATGTTGGTGAGGCCACTTTTGGAGAACTGTGTACAGTTCTAGTTGCCCCGCTATAGGAATGATATTATTAAATTGGAGAGGGTTCAGAAGAGATTTACAAAGATGTGGCTAGGATTAGAAGATTTGAATTATAAAGAAAGGCTATATTAGTTGTGACTTTTTTCACTGGAGCATAGAAGGTTGAGGGCTGACCTTACTGAGGCTTATAAAATTATGAGGGGCATATATAAGATGAATAGCAAAGGTCTTCTGCCTAGGGTAGGGGAGTTCAAAACTAGAGGACATAGCTTTAAGGTAAGAGGAGAAAGAGTTAAAAGGGACCTGAGGGGCAACCTTTTCACACAGAGTGGTTCATATGTGGAATGAATTCCAGAGAAAGTAGTAGATGCAGGTATAGTTAAAACATTTAAAAGACAATTGGACAAGTACATACATATGAAAGGTTTAGAACGATATGGGCCAAACATAAACAAGTGGGACTAGTTTAGTTTGGGAAAATTGGTGAGCATAGACAATTTGGACTGAAGGGTCTGTTTCTGTGCTGTATCACTCTATCCTGAATGATTTGTGTCATATCTTGTCTAGACAGTTTACTTATTACACTAAAGAATCATTAAGTTCATCAATCAGAGGTGGCTTATCATCATATAATGGTATGTGTTCAATGAAGGATTTTCTTGGTTGTCTGGAATTTCTTCCAATGATGCTTCCTGTAAGGTGTTAGCCTCGGTGTGCAAGCAAGTCTTATTGGCTTTGTGGTTCAAAGATTGTTTTAGACTTGTATTTATTCTCTGGAAATATCTATGCTGTTTACAATGGTTGGCACAGGTTTGGTAAGTTTAGACATTGTTTCTGTTTGCATGTCTTTTTAACTCCACATTTGGAATTACCATCAAAAAATTTGAAGAAGATGTGTTTTGGCCCATCATGAGATGTTTTGATATATTTGTACCTTACAAAGTTGACAAATTCTGATAATCTACTTGAGCGAAGTTGGTTTTCTGTGCCCATTATTTTCTGTTGCTGTCTCCCAATTTCAGCCTCTATCGCCATCTGCATAGTTCTTTCGATTTGATTGTATTATATCTAAAGTAATACATCAAAAATTCCAGTAGTAATTATTACTTGAATTAGTTTTGATTATAAATTCCCATCATCAAAATTTTGATTAAAAAATTGATAAAGTTGTCATCAGGTTCTCCTGGAAGCTTAATCCTTTTATTGAACCTTCCTCTCTCCATTATATAATTGGCACTTAATGTAAAGTATTTGTCAAATCCTTTTACAATACTGACAAAAACTCTCTCTTCTCAAAACAGTCTGCTATTGGACCTACAGAACCGAAAGAAATATATTCAGTTGTCCTCCATGGTTCTTTTGTAATCCTGAAGCAAGTTTATATTTTATGTTTTTTCTTTTCCAGACAGTCCAGTTTAATTGCTTATCTGAAGTATATGTGCTCTTAAATCTTCTTGGAGTTCAATATTTTTTTCCATTGTCACTGTTAATAACAGATATAAATAATTTGCTTGAAAACATCTTTTTGTAAAGTTACTGCTAGTCTTGTTAGCCAATGTTTTAAATTGTACAGTCACTTCAATTGTATTAAATGCTGACCGTTCAAGTTTTTAAAATATTGTTTTTGTTTACAAATCAAATATTGGTTAATAAAGATAAATTGCTCTGACAAACATGGTTACCAGTTCAGATACTAATAGTTTATTTAAATAATAGTTTGAAGGCAAGATCTGCATGTAGTGTAACATAGGATAAGGATAGCCTGCAGTGAGGGCAGGGATACAGTGTAATACCAGTCTATCACATCCCCGGGTAACACTGAACAGGACTCCTACTGCAGAAAACACAGTCGAGAACTTCTGTTGGGTGGCATAAAAAAAAGACTAATGGGTATGCACTACAAGTATTGGCAAGACAAGTAGAAAACCTGCAGCCATTGAAATTTCAGATGTGGCAGATTTTGCTGTCAGATGCCAATTCCACATAATATACCTTTACAATCATGCACAGAGACCATCAACATGAACTTAGCATTAAACAACCCATTGAGATGAATTTCAACAGTACATCCAGGATAATGACATTCTGAAGTGTAAATAAATAAAGTTGTGGGAAGAAAACTGGAACAAGATATGTGTTACATTTCCCACATAGTTTCCCATAGCTGCACATGTTATTTGGTGAAAGCAAGACAGATTAAGGGAGAAATTGTTCAATGTGAACCCAATTTTAGCCAGGGAAAGGAGGTGGTAATGTCATAGCAGCTTACAACACAGAAAAAGACCCTTTAGTTTCCATCAGTCAAAAGCAATCACCTAACTACAGAGGAACCTCAATTATACGGTATTTGATTATCTGAATATGGGACTATCTGGCAAGATTGCAGCTCATCATCTGCCCCCACCCATCGCCTGCCCCTCCCCCCCAAAATATGTGCCCCTGCTAGCTCCTGTCAGCCCCCCATCAGCCCCTGCCCCTCTCAGGGGCAGTCAGTTTGGACACCAACAGCAAGACTGCTGCTGCCTTTGGGTGGTGAGTCTCCAAATAGCACGTGTGCGCGTAGAAACACACACATCCCTTTTTACTGCAATATCTTGAAAGTACAGGACAATGTTGGAGAGATTATCTGGGGAAGAGGGGTTTATGGTACAGCCGTATGTAGAACTTCAGAGAAAGAGTGGAGAGGGAGAGAGAGAGGATGGGTGGTCAGGCATTTGATTACTTTACAGTGTGGAAACAGGCCCTTCGGCCCAACAAGTCCACACCGACCCGCCGAAGCGCAAACCACCCATACCCCTACATTTACCCCTTACCTAACACTACGGACAACTTAGCATGGCCAATTCACCTGACCTGCACATCTTTGGACTGTGGGAGGAAACCGGAGCACCCGGAGGAAACCCACGCAGACACGGGGACAATGTGCAAACTCCACACAGTCAGTCGCCCGGGTCTCTGGCACTGTGAGGCAGCAGTGCTAACTACTGTGCCACCGTGCCGCCCACTGAGACGGTGCCTGGGCTCACATCAATGTCCAGGACTGTTCTCGGCAGCATTTCAGTAAGCAGAGTTCACTTTTAATCATTGTAAACAAAAGACGTGATCAATGTCCGAAACACCTCTTTGGTGTAGTATTTCTATCGGGACCCTGAGATCTTCTTCAGATAGTCTGAAATTCGGATAATTGATATTCAGATAATCGAGGTTCCTCTGATTTCTAGTCCCTTTTTTTGCACTTCGTTTTGTATGCCTGGGCTTCACAAGTGCACATCTAATTACTTCTAAAATGTTCTGAAGGTTTCTGCCTCTACCACTCTCTCAGACAGTGATTGCCACCAGCCTCTGAGTGAAAAAACCTTCCTCACATTCTCTGTAAACTTCCTGCACCTTACCTCAAACCTATGCTCCCTAAGTCATTAATTGCTCCATATGTTTTCTTCCCATCTACCTTGTTTACGACTCTCATGGAGAGTGTTCAGATCTCCAATCAGAAAGAAATTGAAAGCACTCAGACTTTCCTGGTGAAGCATGGAGGTGTAGAGAGATTAGACATCTGTAGAGAAAAGTGGAAAGTCAGGACCAGCATATCTGAAATTGTTGAAGTCGTATACAGCATCAGAAAAATAATAAATATAAATTGAGAGAGACTGGATAAGGGGAGTTAAAAATAGGGTGAGGGAATGAAGAAACAAATTCATGGAGCAGGAACAGGCTGAAATGAAGGGTCTTTCAGGGCAGTCCTAAATAGATTTCTCAATACAAAGGGATAAGTAGATCGAGGTGAATGATCAGCCGTGGTCTAGATATGGTGAAGCAGGCTCAATAGGTTGAATGGTCTATTCCTGCTCCTCTGTTTTCATGAATATCCTCTCCAAAATACAAAGCCCAAAATTGGTGATGCAGCTGGAACTTTACTGGTGTTTTACAATCATCTACTGAAAGGCATAGCAGTCAAATGACTGGACTAGTAATCCAGAGAGCCAACCTTCACTGTCAGAAGAATGGGTTAGAATACCATTGTGGCATGCTGAAATTTAAATATAACAATAATCAGAAATCTAAAGGCTGGCTTAATGGTGACTATGTAGCCATTGTTGTAAAAACCTATCAGGTTACCCCTGTCAACAAAAAAGCAATTTGGTAATCATAACCTGGTCTGGCCTACGTCTGACCTCCAGACCCACAGCAATGCAATTGACTATTATCTACCCCCTGAAATGGCCCTCAGAAACCATTCACTTCAGGGCAATTAGGGTTGAGCAATAAAAATTATGGCCTGGGCAACAATGCCCACTTCTCATGAATTAAATATTTTTAAAAAAAGACCTGACTCATCAGTGAAAAATTACAATGCAGGTATGATCACTGAGGGCTTCGAGTGTTTGGAAAGTGCTCAGTGATGATAATGGGCTGTGTGCAAATTAGAAAGAATGGATTATTTTAAATTTTAAAACCTGATTTTAAGTAAACAGGCATTTTATTTTTAAAGTTGGTACAATATTCAAGTGGAATCTGTGAAGGGTTTGCTTGCTAGAAATATAATTTCAAGAAATCCCCTTTTGCACAATGAGCTGCCCTCATTGGACTGGTAACATCAACATAACCAAGCGTGGCTCAGTGTCTGTTTGACATGATTGTACAGGGACAGTCAAAACAAAGGAAGATTAAAGCTTCAATATAAAAGGTCAGTTTTGATAATGTATGGATACCTTTAGGAAATAAATATTTTATATCGCATTAGCACTTGTGTATCATGGGTAATGATTCATCAACCAGAAATAAGTGGAGCTTCAGAAGCAGCATTAGTTAATATTGTTTAGGATGCAGCTGGCTATAGTCTGACACAACTATCTGTTTATATGGGTCCCTGGTGTGGAGGTGGTTCATCAAAGGTTACATCTATGAGAACTGACTTTTCACAGACTGTACCATTTCTGAAGTATTATGTAACTAGGAGTTTCTTAAGTTGAAAATATGCTGGTGGTGCATCTTCCAATGCCTGTGTAAAGATTGCTACCAATGACTACATTAATTTGTGCATAGTTTTACCCATTTAATTGCTTTGGAATGAATAAGTTCATCTCATGAGTGACAGCAAACACAAATCTTCAAAGCAACAGAAAGCTGTGATTTATTCATTTGTATGTATTTCAGATTTTGCATTTATTATTATTAGATTATCAAGCAACAGAAGCAAAATAGATCCAAAAGGGAGCATCTTGTAGGGGGCTGAAGGAAATAGGCTATGGCCAGATTTGTGGCAAAATCAGATGAGAATTCTGGTGTGGCTGCTCTTAAACCAGGAGCACCTTGCTACAACTTTTGATTAGTGTGCAGCGAGTTTCTCACAAGGCAATAGTGAATTCACAATTTAAAGGAGGTTTGTTGCTTATTAAATGTCTTCTTAATAGCCCAACTCATCTCAAGAACATTCAGATTCCTACTTTACCAATCTTGCCAAACAAACTAGATATATGGGAATCTCAACATGAAAGTTAGAGCAGTTAGCGGTTACCTGGCAAATTCAGCTTCTTTCTCCAAAGGACCTCTGTATTGGACTCCAGGCATCAACAACTCAGACACGTTCAAAGGGCACTAGCCTCACACCCCACATCCATGGACATTGGATCTGACATGTACCTGCCTCGAAGAGTCTTCATGGCACATCTCCACTTCTGCACTTCAATGCTACACCTCAGGCTGCACTTGTATCTATCATTTTAAAAATGCTGCAAGAGTCCTCAGTGCTTAGGTTTGTGCACCTAACACATGGACTGGATGAAGCTGCATCTCCAGTCTCTTTACTTGCTGTCAGAGGCTCAGAGTGAGCAAGCACTATCTAGATACTCACTGCATCATTGTCTTGCATTGCTTTACTTGGTTTCTTTCTGCTTTGCCCCTTGCCCCCTTAGCCAGAGATACCAGGCTTGTACTACTTCTGCCTTGCTGTTCCATTTAACACAAGCCCAAAGGCAGGAAGCTTGTCATGGTTGTCATCAATCTTCCAACAAGTCAAGGGGTATCAGCAGACTAGGTCATGTAGCCTCTGATAACGGTCCCAAGGGGCTTGAACACAATCAGTGAGCCTCTCAGGACAGTCAGAATCAGGATTCTCTCCACCTGAAGGGTTAAGAAATAAATGTTGGGCAGCCAAATACCCATTTTGACACTTGGTGCACAATTAGGGCTGTTTTCCACCTGGAATATGAGCAAGGCAGGTAGTTAGGACAATGAAATTGGATTGCACAGCTGTCACAGTGATGCAGGTGGGGAGGTGCTAGGAGCGAGAGAGTAGGCAGTACAGTGGGCATACAGGGTTAGTGAGGGGGACAGTGAGTGAATAGTGTGAGTAGTTGGACGAACCTTGATGTGAACTGAATACAGTAATGTAGACAGAGTGATAGTGAGGTATAGGACAGAAAAGAATTACCTTTTACACTGAGCTTGTCCCTCTCATACTGGACATTCCTCCAGATGGCTGAGATTGCTTTAAACCAGCTGACAATCTTGGGCTAGCCAGACATGGTCTAGTATTCTGACCTCAAAACATCCTGGAGGAGGAAAAAGTTCAGTGTGCGCTATACCCCATCTAACAGGACATTCAAGGCCCTGCCAAGACAGATTGACAATTTCCCACTGTCTGCCATGTTCAGAGCAAGCATCATCGTCAGACTGACTCTGCTTGTCAGGGGGCAAAAGGAGCTTTGAATGCAAGGGATGCTGGTGACTTCTGGGATATCTAATGAGTTGTGATTTGTTGTGGGAGTAGCTCATGGTAAGATGGTTCTGGAACTGGATGCGATAGACACCATAGAGGTGTGATAGATAGTTAATAAAGGTGGGTTTTGGTAAGATACGGCAAGAAATCTGATTAGGCCTCACAGTGGAAATCCCTCCAAATAAATCTACACAACTTGGACTTAGCCAAGCAAAGTAAAGGTTCAGCCCAAAATATATGTTGAGAGTTCATAGACTCTCAGGACTCAAAATGCATTCACATGTCCACTCAAGAATATTGCTAACATTTGATAATATTTGTTAAAAGAAAAGCACTAATGTCTGTATGTTGTGTCACCTCTGTTACGTTTGACAAAGAAGTTTAGGAAGAGGAGCAGAATGAAGAGAAAGATGAGGAGAAAGATTATGGTTTACTAACCATCTCAATTTGTGATTTTGGTCAAAATTATGAAATAGACAATTTCCTTGCAGAACATCCTTGACCATCCTTAACTCTTGACCCTTGAAGCTTTGACCTGTATCATTTTGGCATGACTGTTTGACTGACTTCAATATCAAGGGCACTGGAGGAGTGACAGGGATGAAAGGATGAATGTTGAGAAAGTTCTGTGGCTTTCTTCTCCATGGTCCTGCTGCCATTTCCCAGTTGGTGACTCACCCTGTTGGAATACACATTGCAAATGGCTGTGACACTCTGCAAGTCTCTTTGAACACTGGTGTCCATAGATATGATGGCTAATGTAATGTTGAATGTTGGTGCGGCTAGCCTTTTGTAAATGTTTGTTTCTGCCAGAACCATCTTGCATAGCTTTGATCAGTACTTCCCAAAATAAAGTACTGGGGCCCCGTGTGGTACCATGAGTTGAAAATTTAGGGTTACAAACTCTGAGGCAGCATTAGCCAATACCGAGCTCTGAATCTACTCCTGCTCTCATAACCCTCACGCAGGCATCATGAAAGCATTCAAGCCTTGAAACGCGGTCAGAGAGAGAAAACATTTAGAAAGTACTTCCTTAGTTTAATGTCATCAATCTTTCTTGCTGGCATCAGTTGAGGTACTGATATCATGTGGAGAAGGATGTCTGACAACACCTGAAGTAGAAGGTAGGGTCTGACTTGATTAAACAGTTGAATCCTCCTCGGGCCAAGCCCTTATGTCATGATGAGAGAGTTTTGTTTTGTGGTATCAGTTAACACTTTGACATATTTACTGCCTTATACAACAATGGCAGGAGTCTTTGCACATATAACAGCAAGTTTAGATTGAATGGCCAACCTGAGCGTTCCCAAGAGCACTCATATAAATATTATGTCTCTTCTTTTGTGAGTGACTTTAAGAGGCCTTGTTAAAAACAAATACTTATAAAACATAAGAAGAATGGACACATTCCTGCAACCTTGAAGACTCAGGCTCTGGTTCCATCTGATTTGCAATCACTATGGGATCTACTTTCAAATTGTACTATCCCTGAAGTAAAATATAATTCCTTTACTCTACATTCCGCCATGCTATTTTACAGGACCCCATTTAACAATTGTATTTAACCATGAATATTTAAGTTTTTACTCCCATTTATCCCTCTTCCTTCAATTCATTTAGTTTGGGGCAATAATATTCAACAGTATTCTCAGTTGCCTTGGAGAACATTAGGTTGCATAGGCTGCCAGGATGTTATCTGGGAATGGGAGCACAAAAGTGTAGTGGGATGGACATTTCTCTGCAAATGAGAACATTTCTGAACTCCATCAGGAAGTAAAAGTGAATCACGGTGAGGAAACAGACTTGTGGACCAGGATCGACAAGACATTTGCACACATTTCAGTGATCTACAGGTGTCTGGCTATTTAATTTACAGCTTCAAGTCAATTTTTAAAAGATCATATTATGTTTCAGGTGATCTCCATCCTCAATAACAGCTTATTTCGCCACAACAGTCTTTTGTGAACTTAAAGAATTTTTTATTTTTGTTTTTGCTTTCTACAAATTGTTTTCTTTTTTCAACGGAGGATAATCATTTTATATTTACAGGTGGAAATGTTCCTCCAGTAATAGTGCACAATGAGTTTTATGAGCTCTTAATTTCTCTGAATGATGAGACTTTTTGTCCATCCCATTGTTTCACCATTTGCAATATAATAATAGCTGACTCTGCAAGTAATTCCTGGAAAAATGCAGTTAGCTTTCCTTTTGCAAGGCTTGAGGTAATTGGCTGCTAACAGATGGAGTTTAGGTCATCAATCTCTTTAAAACAGTCAGACTGCTTCAATTCTTCCTGAACTTCAATATGTCCAATCTCCATCAACTGCTTGAATCTGAGCTCTGCCAAGAAATGCCACATCTTCAAGCTCTTAAGTTAGATCTCCAGTTGTTGACTGTAAGAGATCTCCAGGGAATGCATTGCATGCTGAAGGGATACCTTTGAATATATTAGCTGCCCATGATGCAGCACTTCAGTTTCTGAACATTGATTATTGGCATGATTGGAATGACTGTTTTAGAGCTGCTTCATCTGGATCTGGAAAATGTCATCAATTTTCTTCCAATTGCTTCTCATTTCTGTCCTCTGTTGGGTCCATGTTTGACTTTTCCCATTTCTTCCTTGACTCCTCTATCTCAATTTCTGGAGATAGGCTTTAGAGTGATAGCCATTACAAGCCCCACTGACAGCCACAGCTACCTAGAATGCATTTCCTCACATTCTGTTTCCTGTCAGAACTCTATTCCATTCTCCCACTTTTTCTAACTCTGTCACATCAGTTGTAATGATGCTATCATCCTCCACAATGGTGCTTCTGACATGTCTTCCTTACTCAACTGAGGAATCTCCCCCGTAATGTGGTAGACATAGCCCTCAAACATGATTAACCCAATTCCGGAACTTCTGCCTTCACCCTTCTCCTCTCTCCTAGAACCACAATAGAATATTGGCCTCACTTTTCACCTCCAACCAGCCTTTGCATTCAAAGGATCATCTTCCTCCATTTCTGCCATCTCTAGTATGGTGTCACCACCAATCTATGTTCTCCCGCACATGCTACCACCATTCCCCCCCACCCAAGCCCCTCCCCAGCCAGCATTCTAAAAGAATGTTCACTCCAACACACCGTCATCCACTTATCCAACATCAATCTCCCTCACATGGCACCATCCCAATCAATAACAGGAGGTATAAATCTTGCCCTTTTATCTCCTCCCTCCTCTCTCGTCTAAGCCTCGAACATTCCTTAAAAGGTGAAGCATTAATTTACTTGTACTTTTTAAAATCTAGTCCAGTGTAATCGTTGCTCAGAAATTGTGACTATTTTGTGGAACATTGTCACTCAGTGTGCAAGCATGTCCCAGACCCTGCATTCGCTTGTCATTTCAATATACCACCTTCCTCTTGTGCTCACCTTTCTGTCCTAAGTCTGCTGCAATGTTCCAGTAAAGCCAAATGCAAGCAGAATGAACAGTACCTAATTTTCTGTTTAGACATTTTGCAGGCTCCTGAGCTGAACAGGGTTCAACAACATCAGACAATTTCCCTGCTCTCCATTTTGACATCATTTTTCCACTAATGCTGTATCTTGTTTTTGTGTTTCTGCTTTTAGTCAGAGCCGAGCTTTATTCAGCTATTAACACCAAATATGAACCAATGTTTTGCTCTTCACACCAATCATAAAGATGTACTATCATCTTAGTGAAGATATTCCTCCTCAACCCAGTCACAACTGACATATCTTTATTCTGAGGCTGTGTTCCCTGGTTGGAGAACCACCCACAGCATCACCACTACTACTATTTGAGTGCAGGATGATGGGGAGGGCAGGGAGGAAATGTTAATTGGGATTATGCTTTAAGCAGTTGGCACAGACACATTGAGCCAAGTGGCCTTCTTCTATGTGGTACCATTCTACGATTTTAAAATTAGAAATGCATTCCCAGCCAATTTTTCATTCAAAAGTCTTCATGTCAAAATTATCATTGGGAGTTTTGATGTTGGGTCTACTATATTTGAATAGGTTTGTCACAATAATGTGTCATCCAGTAGCTCTATGATATTGTCAATAGGTAGTGTGGGGATCAATTATCCAAATTTATAATCTGCCATTTTTGTAGTCTAATTTTCAAAAAGGATAACTAGTCTTTCTGGAAAATCAGAAGAATTAATTTCACAATAACAATTAAATTTATCTGCTAATTAGTTTTTTTGTCTCTTCATTGCCTCTATTAAAATTTTGCTTGTTCATCAAAGTCCACTCTGAAAGTCTGGACTTGAACTGGATGTACCACAAAATTAACTAACAGTCTTCAATCACATCCAGTCTGTATAATAAGAAATGTTCATTAACTATGTTATTGTTTAATCTTTTATTTCCACCAAAGGCTTTAAATGGAACTGGGGATTAAATTACCAAAGCTTTGCTTAAAGAAAGTGATAAATTGACATTATATCATAATTGTACTTTCCTATTATGAATTCAGAAAAACAAAAGTAGCACATGTGAAGGCAGACAGCTGTTATCATCCAAGAAACAGCAATGGGAATAACAATAGCTGTTTCTTTTTCTTGCTGATGGTTAGAAAAGGAAAGAAAAATCATTTTTGTGAATGAATTTATTTAGTCAGGCATTGCTTTTAATTGTATATATTCAGTTAATAAAATCCCTCTTGAAGCATTTTTGAAGCGTAATTTTTAAAACATTTATGACTGCTTTCAGTATTTTGCAGAATAATTGCTTCATACATTGAAAATGCATGTTTATTGTAGACTTGATAATCCTGGTACTCCAATGCAGGTGGGAATGCTAAACTGGGAACTGCACAACCCAAACCCATGTACTCTGCACATTTAACTGTAACAAGCGGAGAACCTAGGCCAGAAATCAAGAAAGTAGAAAGTGGTTTATGATGGAGAAATTTATGGAGGAGAAATATGGAGCAAGAAGGATATTTCAAGAGTTTGGATTCGACCCATCTAGGCTCCATTCACTTCAGGGATTTTTCACATTTGTTCCATTTGCCCCCTGCCCCAAACCATCTTTATAGATCCATTGGACTATGATTGCCCTTTTATTGGCTGTCTCTCTTTCTTGTAACCTCCTCCCTGTAAATACATTTCTCTGCTACACAGGTATAGTGCAATCTAATTCCATTCATATCTGCAATGTTCCCAATTCACTGAAAATTCTGCCCACATTCTCTCCCAGCAATCCCAGTAAACCTGTCCATGTATTCCAGATTTCTCCATTTTCAAATTCATCAGATCCCTGAATCATCTATTTATAGATTCATAGAGTCATAGAGATGTACAGCATGGATACAGACCCTTCGGTCCAACCTGTCCATGCCGACCAGATATCCCAGCCCAATCTAGTCCCACCTGTTAGCACCCGGCCCATATCCCTCCAAACCCTTCCTATTCATATACCCATCCAAATGCCTTTTAAATGTTGCAATTATACCAGCCTCCACCACTTCCTCTGGCAGCTCATTCCATACACGTACCACCCCCTGTGTGAAAAAGTTGACTCTTAGGTCTTAGGTCTATTTTATATCTTTCCCCTCTCACCCTAAACCCATGCCCTCTAGCTCTGGACTCCCCGACCCTAGGGAAAAGACTTTGTCTATTTACCCTATCCATGCCCCTCATAATTTTGTAAACCTTTATAAGGCACTCCGTTCAAATGATTCTAGACTTTGCATCAGCTGAAACTGCTTGGGATTTAGGCAGCTCATTGCTGTCTAGTGATGGTCCTTGCAATCTCAAAACAATACCAGAGCAGGTTGGAATGGCAGCAAGTTCAGCCACTGGCACTACAAATCAATATACTCAATGGTTTTTGTATTTAAGGGCACAGGCTTGTTAGATTGATTTTCAAAGCTATATTTGCACAAAGGGGCTTGTTTATCCAAAATCTGTGTAGCAGCAATCAGGGTAATTATGCTGCTCAGAGGCAATACTGTGATACATTGAAATCACCCAGAAATATGACAGATGAAAGTTGAGGAGTTCCTGCACGTCATTAAAGAATGTCAGTGCTTTTTGAAATTATTTCACTTACCCTGCATTGTCATCTATAATTACGTCTGACTGCTTGCCAGATTGCTAGGTCATTGCTAAGTACTCACATATAATGAGTGGAATCTTAAAGGGGCCTGAGCGATATAAGCTAAGGAAAGTCTTGTGGCAGAATTAGGTGAGTAGTCGGTAAAATGTATTTCGACTTTGGAAGCTATTCGCTGCATCTTTTTAAGTATCTACCAAGTGGCGAAGCATGTCTCTTGCTGGGCAGTAGTGAGTTGTCAATTATAAACACAGTAGTGGCACAATTTCCTTCCTATTTTGCCAAGTGCATCAAACAAATTGGACATTGAGAATTCTTGACCTGGAGAAGAGCAGCTACCTGGATACCTCCATTCACCAGTGGCCGCAAAGAGCCTACATGATGTAAAACACCAAACAGCATCTCTGACCATGATCATGGGCACCAGCCACATGTGTCCCTCATCCACAAACATAGTTATCCAACATTTGCCTACCCTTCATGATCCTTTTCGCACATCTTCAAGCCATTTACAATAGGCCTGTACTGCAAGGAAAACCAGCAACTAACATGGGAAAGCTGCTGGAAGGATGTTTGCCCAAAGTGACAGGCACCCAGCTCACACAATGGACCAGGTTGCATCTCAGCGATACTTGCTTGCTCTTTTTACACACAGTCACTCGGTGCCTGTATGTGTGCAGTATCTGTGCCTTGCCTGTTAGCACTTTGATGTTTCAGCCAGACCTAAAAACTATCAGCACTGCCATGTTAACATGCTCCTTTGTGCCAGTACACAGATAGGCTGCTTGTCATGTTTGTCAGTAGGAGTCTGTCTAGGGGGCAGGCAACCATATTGCTCTACAGTAGACCCAGATGCCAATTAAATAACTACACCATGTGCCAGCTGCTTGTTCAGCAAACACAATGCATGTTTATTTAACTAAATGGTCATGTCAGAAAGTGTGTCTTATCTAATCTTCAGCCCAGAGAATAGGGTACCACTGTCTGTCTAGGGATTGGTCCTGGTACTAATAGTCATGAGCACAGTCTGCACAGTCCAGGGACTTGTCCACAGTTATTCAGCTGCCCATGCAAGCATGAGCATGGAGTTATATGTAGCTGATCACCCTTGACATGTTGACCAATTTGGATATCTTCAGTCAGCCTCTGCAGTTGGTTTGACTGCTAAACCTATTCTGAAATTCAGTCATATTACCAAAATTATTGCTGCTCACTCAGTGCTCTCAATCACTGGTATTGACTTCTGTTTTAGAATGCGAAGGATTGAATATTTCCATCAGTCTGTTAAAGTCTGTGACATCCTCTAAGCTGACAAAGTGATACGACTGTCTTATGCCCATATAGATAAGTTCATAGATTCTTTCTTCTGTTTGGGTTCTGCCACAAATTTAGGAATCCCAATGAAGTCTCCTCCTGATTCTCCTTTGACTCGTTGGTCAATAGCTGATTGGTCCTAAATCATTTTTTCTCTTGAAGGATGTTAAACTCCAACTCTCCTGACATTGAGGGTGAGATATGCCTGCATGTTCAAAAATGAATATTTAAAATTATGTACAACACACATTTTGAATTATCCTCAATGTGTTGTAATTTAATTCCTGTGCTCTGGATAGTGATTCTAATTGTATCGTTGTAGTATCAGTTCAGTAGGTAATGACTTCTGCTTCTTCAGGCAGGTTAGTTATGTTTGCTCCTTTAACACGCTTAAGACCAATGGGATGTTATTAATGTAAACATATTCTTCTGCCTTCTGGCTCATCACAATCAGTTAGTGCTCCTGGAAAACCTTCCCAATGGAAATATCTCATCTCTCATGTTGGTATCTTTCCTAAAAGTGGCAGCTGGTCTTCAGTGCAGCTTCTTTTCGCTTGTGACCACCAGTGTTTTCATTATGTTGAAATTGACTCTCTTATTTCTGCACACCTTCAGGAAGTGATAATTGTTTTACAAATATAACAGTCCATTGTCATGACTGGACATTGTCTGGGCCCGTGAGGTTTTGTTGTCCCACATCACTGAAACTGTTTTTTTTTTTGCACATGGCATTTGGCTTAGTCTCTGCACATGCTTGCCACATGGCTCTTTAAAGTGCCCATATGTTACAAGTAAATAGATGCCATTACATTCCAGAGTTTAGGGTTAGTCTTCTCTTCCTCAGATCATGCTGGTTTCTGCTTCCAGTATGATTTAAATAACTCTCTCCAAAGTGAAGTGTACTTGGACTGTAAGAAATCTGACAAAGTTTAACCAAGAATTCAACAACAATTTGTCACTTGTAAATTCTGATTTCAAAGTTTCATATTCATCTATTCCAAGAATTTATAGATGTCATTAATGAAATTATCGACGGACAGCCCTGGCAGTTGAAACTCGTCTTTTAAGTCTTGCTCATTCAAGAATTTTAGTTCTTGGATTGAAGTAATCATCAAAGGCTTTCAGAACTTCTTCAAAAGTAATTGTACTCTTTAATATTCTGTTGGTTAATAACATCATTCTCAAGGAGACACATTGCAGACAATAGTGCATTAATGTATCCTGCGTCAGACTTACTCATTAATTTTACATTAATGCTGCATCTTAAGAATGTCCTTCTCCAATAAATTTATTCTTATGTTCTGTATGGTTCATCTCTGACCTTGAATATTTGAAAAAGTATTATATCCTTTTACTTCTTTTCAATGCTTTTATCAATTCTAACATAGTAAAACTATTTTAAATCTGTATTGCTCCAATACTGCTTGTAATCTGTTCTTGAAGCTTATCTTTATGCATTCAATGTTAGTTTAAACTCAGCTTCTGTATTTCTAGATTCTAAATGATTTTCTTTGTTTGCCAGTCCTTTTAAACACTGCACAGCTCAAAAGTTATAATCAATTCTTCAATAAATCTTTCAATTGTATCACTGGGTGTTCTGTAGCAATTTACTGCATTAAAGCTTTTAAAATTCCTTTTCCTTGTAATACCATGTCTTTGTACTTCTGAGAAGTTTCACCCAAAGACTGCATCCATCATCATTAAATTTAATGGAGCAAATGCAATTTAACATTAACTTTTCTGAATAATTATCATATAGACCTGATGCAAGCCTCTGATTTATTGCTGGCTACTGGGGTGGGGGGGGGGGGGATGCAGGATCTCTACTGGGGTGGAGGGGGTGTGCAATTCTGTGGGAGGCCCAATGGAGCAGTAACATGAATTTTCCATCAGATCTTCTACCATGGAACGAACCCACATTCCCTGTCACACATTTGTAAATATAATGGCCCCAAACATCTGCAATTCCGACTCACCATGATAACAATGGTAGGATAGTGCTTTGCTAGTGACAAAATTGATATGATCAGAATTCTTACAATCTGGTAGCTTGGATATGGTGGGAAAGCATACATGGCAGTGTCAGTGGATCTGCAATGCCTTCTAGATGGGGGAAGGAGGGGGAATCATGGTGTTAGCTACTTGGCTATTGAAGAACAAAATGAAACCCATCCTGTT
Organism: Chiloscyllium plagiosum; assembly: GCF_004010195.1. NCBI lineage: Eukaryota > Metazoa > Chordata > Chondrichthyes > Orectolobiformes > Hemiscylliidae > Chiloscyllium > Chiloscyllium plagiosum. Next base: position 30,639,891 of record NC_057722.1, on the reverse strand, counting down.
CCTGGAAGGGAAGTTTCATTATTATGTGCTTTGTGACTGCTGCCATAAGAAACCAACTTTTGGAATTGAGTGGACCATCCCTTTTGCTGTGTTGAAAATGCAATATGCCAGCTTTGTGCTAGTAATTATTTGGGACCAGAGGTAACACTGATTTCAATAGCACTATTACGATATATCAGCTGATACCAGTGATCCTATGATGACTGCTGAAACCACATGGCCAACTCTAATTATTTTCAGACAGCGTAAAGCTGATTTTAAACATTTGAAATAGTTCAACTTTGTTTATTCCCTTGTTTTCTCTTCACCAATATATTCTTTCATTATTTTTCTTTCATTCTTCCTAAAGGAAAGGGAATAGCTCTGTGGTATTATTGCTATTAATGCAGAAACTCAGCAAATATTTTGAGAGCACAGATATTAATCCTACTATGCCAGATAGTGGAAAATGGATTAGATAGAAAAAGAAATCTGGAATTAAGAGTCTATAGAGGACAATGATCATTGCCAGAAAAAACCCATCTGACGCATTTCGGGGAAGGAAATTTGCCTTCCTCACCTGGTCTGGCCTACACGTGACTCCAGAACCACAGCAATGTCATTGACCCCCAGCTGCCCTCGGAAATGACCTAGCAAGCCACTCAGTTGCATCAATCTCTACAAAGTCTCAACAAAGAAATTAAACCAGACAGACCACATGGCATTGACCTAGGCACTGGAAATGATAAATCCCCAAAACAGCCCTGTTGTTCCTGCAAAGTCTTCTTTACTGATATCTGGAAACTAATGCCAAAATTGGGAGAGCTGTCTCACATACTGGTCAAACAACAGCCTGACACTGTCATATTCATGGAATCATACATTACAGACAATGTCCCAGACACCACTATCACCATCCCTGGATATGTTCTGCCCCACTAGCACAACAGACAAAACAGAAGTGGTGGCACATTGGGGAGGGAGGTGCTCTGGGAATCCTCAAAATTGACTCCAGACCCCATGATGTCTCATGCATCAGGTTAAACATGGGCAAGGAAACTTCCTGCTAATTACAATGTAGCTTCCTTCCTCTGCAGATGAATCAGAATTCTTCCATGTTGAACACCACTTTGAGGAAGCATTGAAAGTGCAAGGGTGAAAAATACTCTGGATGAGGGATTTCAATGTCTACCACCAAGAGCGGCTCAGCAGCAGCACTACTGATTTAAGTGGCCGGGCCCTAAAGGACATAGCTACTAGACTGGGTCTGCAACAGGTAGTGAGAGAATCAACAAGAAGGATAAGTATATTTGATCTCATCCTTACCAATCTTCCAGCTACAAATGCATCTGCCCATGATGGTATCAGTAAGAATGGCCACCACATAGTCCTTGTGGGGATGAAGTCCCACCTTCATATTGAGATTACCCTTCATCGTGTTGTGTGGCACTAACACCCGGCTAAATGGGACAGACTTGGAACTATCTAGCAACTCATGAATGGGCATGCACGAGGCATTATAGACAATGAACAGGAGCAGAATTGTACTCTAACACAATCTGTAACCTCATGGCCCGATATATCCCCCACTCAATCATTAACATCAAGCCCAGTGATTAACCCTGGTTCAATGGAGAGTTCAGGAGGGCCATGCCAGGAGCAGCACAAGGCATAGCTAAAAATCAGGTGTCAACCAGGTGAAGTTATCAAACGGGACTACTTGCATGCCAAGCAGCATAAGCAGCAAGTGATAGACAAAGCTAAGCAATCCCACAATGAATAAATCAGACTTAAGCTCTGCAGTCCTGACACATCCAATCGCAATAGTGGTAGACAATTAAACAACTCTTTCAAGGGGGTGGCTCCATAAATATCCCCATTCTCAATGATAGAAGAGCCCAACATATCAGTGCAAAACATAAGGCTGAACCAATTGCAGCAATCTCCAGTCATAAGTGGCAAGTGGATGATCCAACTTGGTCACCTCCAGTGGTCCCAGCATCGCAGATATCAGTGTTCAGTCAATTTGATTCACTCCACGTGATGTCAAAAAATGGTTAGTGTCACTGGATATTGGAAAAGCGTTGGATTCTGCCAAAATTCCAGCTATAGTACTGAAGATTTTGGCTCAGGGACTGGTAAGTTCTGATGCACATCAGTACATCACTGGCATCTATCCAACAATGCGGAAAATTTCCTGGGTATGTCTTGTATACTAAAAGGAGGACATATTCAACTTCCCTAATTAGCACCCCATCAGTCTACACTCAATCGCCAGGAAAATGATGGAAGTTATCAGCAACAGTGTTACAAGCAGCACCTGCTCAGTGACACTCAGTTTGGGTTCCATCAGGGCCACTCAGCTCCTGACCTCATTGCAGCCTCCCTCAGGTCAAACATGGACAAAAGAGCTGAATTCCAAAGGTGAAGTGAGAGTGACAGCCCTTGACATAGAGGCATGTTTGACCAAGTGTGGAATCAAGGAGCCTTAACAAAACTGGAATCAATTGGCATCAAAGGGCAAACTCTCCACTGGCTGAAATCATATCTGGCACATAGGAAGATGACTATTGTTATTGGAGATCAGTAATGTCAGCTTCAGAACATCTCCACAGTTCCTCAGGGTAGTGTCCTAGGCCCAACTATCTTCAGCTTCTTCAATGAACCTCCCTCCATCATCAGGTCAGAAGTGTGAATGTTAACTGATGACTATCAATGTTCCGCACCAATTACAACTCCTCAGATACTGAAGCACTTCATATTTAAATGCAACAAGATCTGGACAATATCCAGGCTTGGGCTGACAAATGCCAAGTAATTTTTGCGCCACATAAATACCAGGCAAAGGCCATCTCCTATAAGACACAATCTAACCACTGCCCCTTGAAATTCAATGGTATCATCATCATTGCATTCCACACTATCACCATCCTTGAGGTTATCATTGACCAAAAACTCAACTGAACTCACCACACAAACATTTATCATTCCTATTTGCCACAGTGCCTACAAGAGTAGGTCAGACGCTAGGAATCCAGAACTGAGTAACCTATCTCCTGACTCCACAAAGCATGTCCAGCAGTTACAAGGCACAAGTCTGATGGAGTCTTCCCCACTTGATGGATGCAGCCCCCAACTACACTCAAGAAGCATGACACCATCCAGGACAAAGCTGCCTACTTGATTGACCCTACATCCACAAACACCACCTACCTCCACCACCAATGCTTAGCAGCAACAGAGTACACAAACTGCAAGATGCACTGCAGAAGTTCACCAAAGATCTTCAGACAGCATTTTCAAAACCCACAACCACTCCATGTAGAAGCACAATGGCAGCAGATACATGGGAACAATACCACCTGCAAGTTCCCTTCCAAGCTGTTCACCATCTTGACTTGGAAATATATCACTGTCTTTTCACTGTCACTGGGTCAAAATCCAGAATTGTCTCCGTAAGGGCATTGTGGGTCAACCTATAACACATGGACTGCAGTAGTTGAAAAAGGAAGCTCACCTTCCCCTTCTCAAGAGCAAGTAGGAACAGGCAATAAATGCTGCCTAGCCAGCGACACCCATGTCCCATGAATGAATGAAAACAAAATGATAGGTATTTGTTAGCTATGTATTACTATTTAAGTATATTTGAGAGATTTTACTGCTAGTGTGCACACCCCTGGGCATCAGCAAGTGCAGCCATTGTGTTATGACATAAATACTAGAACAGACAAGCCTGTACAGTCGGTTCTGCTATGACGTAAATGGCGTTTAATGCAATTGAAGATTTTAGACCATTATTCACAAGGCATGAGCTTTCCTTACTTGTTTTGGCTATAATGTGATTCTGGCACCATTAGTTTAAATGGCAAAACTATTGCATGATTTTCTTATAAGACGAGTTCGCATAAGAATGGAACAATTGAGTTATATCAGAATGACTGTACATTTAATATTGTTACACAATATCACAACATGAAATTTTAGTTTAAAGGTGCCTGCTTTGGCTTCAGTCATTCTCTGTGTGATGGAATGAACATAGTCAGTCAGTTGTGTGTGCTTAATGTACAGTATGTGCATAAATATATATCCCATAATGTATGTGTAAGTCTAAATCTGTGGTTCTGGTCACACTCTAAATTGTTCATGTTATAGATAACCTTTGAGACATCTGACTCAACAAGAATGCAGTTTTTGTAGTATACATTAAATAGGCTTACATGTGGAAAACCACAAATGGTGTCATATTGTCAGCAATGACATCTGCAAGTGAGCGCTAAAAGCCAAACATGACAACAGTTATTGGACACCAAAGACTGAAAAGGTGTTCGTAGTTTGGCTGTTGTGAACATTATTTTTCTGAACAGTCATCCATCAATCTGTCCAAACTTGGAGCATAAGGTACACATGCAACCAGGTCTAAAGTATTGCTCCCAAAGTTAAACACTTCAAGCTTCTACTGAACCACAGTGAGGACTCTAGCTTTCTCAATCTCTTTCTTTAAAAAGAATGGTAGCTTACAAGAGAGATAGGACAGGTATGAGTTAAAACAAAAAGTACTTCAATGAGCAAAAAGATAACTGAGAATACAAGTAACCCTGGATCAAACTACAGAAAACAAACATTTTAAAAAGTGTTTTCTGTACTGCTACAGGCCTTATCTGTATCCAGATCTCAATCAATTAAGCCATTTTCATTTTTTTCTAAATCGCTACAAAAGTTTAAAAAAATACACATTATGTCACCACTGCTTTTCATTGGTGTGAATTCCACCTATAGCTACAACCTACAAATTTCTAAGCTGGAACAATAACAAAAGAAGAGAGAAACCCACAAAACAAAGCAAAAAGGCATAACACTTCAATGTATGTTTTTGATGTCAATTTTAAACAGCTACACAAAACTCACAATGGACTGTCAATACACTGACACTCTGAGAGAGCTGCAATTATTAAGAAAGAATCCATCATTACTTTATGGATAAGTGATAAACAGTAAAAAACCAAAAGAATTGCTGGTGCTGAAAATCAGAAACAAAAACTCAGAAATTGCTGAAAAAAAAAACTTAGCAGCATCTGTGTAGAAGAATCAGAGTTAATGTTTCAGGACCTGTGACAACTCTTCAGAACTGACAAAGAATGACAGGTAATCAGACATCTCACTTTGGACACTGCAGGGTTAAGAATAATAAATTCTACTTGCGTTTCTGACAAGGGCCACATGGATCCTTACAAATTTTCAGATCTAGAGAAAAACAAATCAACTGGATACACAACTTTGACTTCACACTTCACCTCAGTGTTGGTGGTATGACAATCAAATAATTCATCAGCAGGCACTCATGCAGAAGTATGGAATGTGTATGCATGAAAGATACCTTAGATTAAATGCCTTATGGGATTGATCATTGTCTCTGCACCTATCACATCTTTCAGAAAAGTGCAGGTAGACAAACCAAAAGGATATAACGTTGATGATCCACTGCAGAAAACTTCAGGTTTGCAGCCGATCAACAGCTTTTGCAAGTACTTGTCTCTGGAATAACTATCGCAGAAGTTAACAGGTTCACTGAAACTTCCAAATGTTGTCTGAGGTTGTGAGAATCTATCAGATTATGAGGGGCATGGACAGGGTGGATAGTAAGCAATTGTTTGCCTTAGCTGAAGGGTCAAGTACAAGGCGGGTAGTATTTTAAGGTGAAAGGCAGGAGGCTTTTCTCAAAACTCCACTGAACCTTTCTCACTTTGACAGTGACGCGAATCTGGAATACATGGCCAGGGAGGGTAGTTGAGGTGGGAAACTTCACAAATATTAAGTTGTATATGAATGAGCACTTGAAATATCATAACATTCAAGGCTAAGGGCTAAGTGCTGGAAAGTGAAACTAGTTTAGATTCAGAGTAGTTTTGTCGGTACAGACTCACTGGGCTAAACGGTATCTGCAGTACTGTATGATTCTATATGTGGCTTGTCTGACCTACCAAGGTAGCATTCAGCATTTCGTGACATGTATGACAACAGGACATTGAGCTAAAGTGTTCAGAAAGTCAACTCACCTGAGAAACTCCAAGTGCAACACAATGCTCCTCAGCAGCTGGTGAAGAGCCAACCAAGGAACATTGCCAAAGAAGCTTTCAAAGTTTTACCCACAACACACAAACATGTCAATGAAACCTCAGAGGTAGCTGCAACATCATATCCTACAGACCTGAGTCAGACTGTACATGACAGTATACATGACACACACATGAACACCATCACAAAAACTGAAGGCTTTACTCTGATCCAAGTCATATTCTCCAATTTGAATGGACAACATGCACTATACACCTAAATTAACACCAGTGCCAATGCAGACATCATTCCTCTGTGCATCTTGCAAATGATTTATTGAAAGCACTGCCACGATGTGGCATTATCCACTCTACAATGGGTCCAGCAAACTAAGCATTGGTATTAAAAACATTTCACAGATGCTGTAAATTAGAAACAAAACCATAATTTGCTGGAAAAGCTCAGCAGGTCTGGCAGTATTAACAGGTTTCACAGAAATCAGAGTTAACGCTTTGGATCCAGTGACCCTTCGTCTGAATTTCATTATAATCATTCAGAGACTCTCCAGGAATATAATATCTTAAAGAGTAAACAAGTCATAATTTCACAAGCTCTATGTCAAAATACAGTAGACTATATAAATTTAGATCTTACGGATGGAGGAAAACACCCAAGAAATTAGTACATGAATCCACATAGTGGCCCGTCATTAATAAGGACATTGCTGAACATAGAACAGAGAACATTTAGGCACAGTACAGGCCCTTTGGCCCTTGATGTTGCACCAACCTGTGGAACCAATCTAAAACCCATCTAACCGATACTACTCCATTATCATCCATATGTCTATCCAATGATCATTTAAATGGCCTTAAATGTGGCAGTCTACTACTGTTGCAGGTGCTGCACTCCACGCCCCTACTACTCTCTGAGTAAAGGAACTACCTATCTGTCCTACCATCTGTCCTATATCTATCACCCCTCAATTTAAAGCTACGTTCCCTCATGCTAGCCATTACCATCTGAGGAAAAAGGCTCTCCCTGTCCACCCTATCTAACCCTCTGATTATCTTATATGTCTCAATTAAGTCATCTCTCAACCTTCTTCTCTCCAATGAAAACAGCCTCAAGTCTCTCAGCCTTTCCCTGTAAGACCTTCCCTCCATACGAGGCAACATCCTAGTAAATCTCCTCTGAACCCTTTTCAAAGCTTCCACATCCTTCCAATAATGCGGTGACCAGAACTGTACATAATACTCCACTTGTGGCCACACCAGAGTTTTGTACAGCTGCAGCATGATTTCATGGTTCTGAAACTCAGTTCCTTTACCAATAAAAGCTAACACACTGTATGCCTTCTTAATAACCCTATCAACTTGGGTGGCAACTCCATTTGCCATCTCTCAGCCCAAGTCTGCAGCTTATCTATGTCTCTCTGTAACCTACAACATCCTTCAGCACAATCCACAACTTCACCGACCTTAGTGTCATCCTTCCAGACCTCATTCAGGTCATTTATAAAAATGACAAACAACAGTGGCCCCAAAACAGATCCTTGTAGGACCCCACTAATAACTGAACTCCATGATGAATATTTCCTATCAACGACCACCCTCTGTCTTCTTTCAGCTATCCAATTTCTGATCCAAACCATTAAGTCACCCTCAATCCCATGCCTCCATATTTTGTGCAATAGCTTACCGTGGGAAACCATATCAAATGCCTTACTGAAATCCATATACACCACATCAACTGCTTTACCCTCATCCAGCTGTTTGGTCACCTTCTCAAAGAACTCAATAAGGTTTGTGAGGCACGACCAACCCTTCACAAAACCTTATTGACTATGCCTAAGATCGGCATTAATCAACTCCAGCCTCTCCACTACTCTTGACCCACTTCAGTTTGCCTACTGGACCAACAGGCCCATGTCAGATGCCATATCACTTGCCCTTCACTCCTCCATAGAACATTGTGACACCAAGAACAGCTATGTAAGAATCCTACTCATTGACTATAGCTCAGCCTTCAACACTATTATCCCCTCGAGACTGATTACTAAACTTAGTGATCTCGGACTAAGCCCCACTCTCTGCAACTGGATCCTCAGTTTCCTGAACCAGAGGCCACAAACAGTGAAGACTGGGGACAATATTTCATCCTCACTAACACTCAACACTGGAGCCTCCCAGGGGTGCATACTCAGCCCCCTACTGTACTCACTGTATACCCATGACTGCATCGCCAAATACCAGATTAATGCAATTTACAAGTTTGCTGATGACACCACCATAGTCAGTCGAATCTCAGATGGCAATGAAACAGATTACAGACAGGAGGTGGAAGACTTGGAAAAATTGTGCACTGAGCGCAACCTAGCTCTCAATGCCAACAAAACTAAACCCATTATTGACTTTCAGCAGGATGTTACTCATGCCCCCTACACATTAACAGCACAGAGGTGAAACGAGTGGAGAATGTCAAGCTCCTGGGAGTGGTCATCCACAACAAGCTTTCTTGGCCTTTTCATGTGGACGCACTGGTTACAAAGGTCTAATGTTACTTCTTCCTCAGGCAGCTGAGGAACTTTGGCATGATCGTGAATACTCTTGCCAACTTTTATAGGTGCGCCATCGAGAGCATTCTGTGTGGATGTATCACTACCTGGTATGGCAACTGTACCATCCAAGATCGGAGACGGTTACAGAGAGTGGTGAATCAGCCCGGACAATCACAAAGGCCAACCTCCCATCTATAGAATCTACCAGACCTGTTATTAAGGAAAGGCCGCCAGCCTTCTCAAAGATCCATCCCACCCTCGCAATGCTTTTCAACAACCTCTACCATTGGGGAGAAGGTACAGAAGCCTGAACACACACACCAGCCGATTTCATAATAGTTTCTTCCCAACTATTGTTAGAATACTGAATGGACTTACAAACTCTTAACAGTCGCCTGTACCTGTGTTTTTGTTTTTGCTGCTGTTTACCTATTATTTACTTATCTATGCTACTTACCTATGTGATCTGCCTGTATTGTTTGCAAGACAAAGCTTTTCACTGTGCGTCGGTACACGTGGCAATAAATTCAATTCCTTTCTAGATGATTAAACTAACGTCTTACTGAACTAGCATCGAGAGGGTGGTGCTGAAAAGCACACTCTCGACACTAATGTCCGACATCTGCAATCCTCACTTTCGCCTTCCTGAACTAACCAAGTCATTTGAAATATGTCAATTAAATCAACCTTATCAATTGAGAAACCTCTTCTTCCACATGATCCTGAGAGAGTTGTGGTACATTTGCTGTGTTCAGGGACTTGATGACTTCCAGAAATCTCACTATGTCACTAAAATTCCTTTTGTGACAAATCAAACCTACCATAAATACAACATGATTTGGAGAAGCCAGTTTCAGACTGGTGTACAACATTAAAAATCACACACCAGGTTATAGTCCAACAGGTTTAATTGGAAGTTCTGCTCCTTCATCAGGTGGTTGTCAGTGCTTCCAATTAAACCTGTTGGACTATAACCTGCTGTTGTGTGAAATAAATACAACAGTTATTGACACATTGAACATATGGAATATGGCAATCAGAGTTCCTCAACCTATTGTGTGTCACTACTCAGTGCATGAGTACACCCTTCCAAAACATGCACAAGAAATGGTGTTCAACACAATAACTCTTCTCCTCACTACACTATGTAGAACAGTTTTGCAGAATGCACTGTTTACAGTGATAGACTTAGAGCAATTTGTCAACTTTTTTGGGTGGCTATGTTAAATCTATATGCTATTTCCCTAGACAATGGTCTATCTTTACCTGTCTCATGTTTGGGAGACAGATCCACACAGATTTTCCCTCCCACACTGTCAACATCCAACTATATTTGCATGATGCTTTGTTGGAAAGAAGGGGAAAATCTATAAGAGTTTAATCAACAAGTTTGCAGATGGCTATCCTAATTTGAACCAGAACAAAATGTGTGAACTTGAGATTTTCTATGAACACATGGCTTTATGGAAAGATATAATGTTGCTGTGTCCACCTTAGCTTATATAATATTGTAATGAGCAATGGTCAAGTCCTGCCAAGAAATAGGTATCATATCCAAATGACATATCATTAGTGATACAGGATGAGTACTTGGATATTTAAAAATGCACACCAGACAACATTCACACATCTACAACAAATAATGCACATTTATCCAAGACTACAGATTGTGCACCACAGGCTGAAGATACACTACTTAGTTATAATAACTGTATTAAGACCAGCACTGGTCATGTCATATATCCTCCAACGTGTTAAGTTAATGAACAGAGACAATTGTGAATGTGCATCCTTACACGTTATCAGAAAATACTTCCCATCTTTTAAAGGGAAAAGGGAGAATGTTGTATTATGTCATTGATTCTACACCAAACAGGCCTGTACCTTTAAGGCATGTTTTTCAAAATAACAAATCCAAAAGATACGATATCTGAATGAGGGGCTTTTGCAATAAGGTAGACAAATTAACAGCACAGTTAATTGTAACCAGATATGATATGATTGCAGTAATAGAAACATGACTGAGAAAGAGCCAAGGCAGGGAATTGAAATCCAGGAATATTCAATCTTTAGGAAGGGCAGCCAAAAAGGAATAGGAAGTTGGTGACATTGTTAGTGAAAGATGAAATCAGTGTAATAGCAAAAAATAAAAATCTAGATGTGGAATCAGTCTGGGTGAAGCTAAGAAGCAACAAGGGATGGAAAACATGAATGAATGAGTGATTTATTTATTGCCACTTGCATTTTACAGTGAATAATACAGTAAAATAGTGAAAAGCTTCAACAGTCACCACAATCTGATGCCATTTTAAATAGCTTAAGAATGAAAAGGTGAAAAGATATAACTGAAAGAGAGTCCTGAGCTGGCTCACCAACAACACCTGCACTGCCACCTCTCTTCCACCTCTGTCTTCACCAGACCCACCAACGTAGGAGTCGCTACTCTATGGGTGCCATCATTTCACAGTTGGTTCCACCCCACTCATGCTGATTCCCATGATGAACCCATAATCGCCCCACAACCAGGAGTCCCAGCTCCGGGCATACCATAGTGCTGCCGCTGCAGCCGTGAGGCAAAACATTAATGGGAGTCATCTATAGGTCTCCAATTAAAAGTAGCAAGATAGGGGATGGCATTAAACACGAAATTAGAGATGCATACTCAAAGGCTACATAGTCAGATATGACTTTACACATGAACTGGGAAAACCACATTGACAGTACTGTGGCAGATGAATACCTGGAGTTTATACAAGTTCATGTTTTAGACCATTATATTAAAGGGAAAACTGGGGAAAAGGCTTTTTTTCTCTCATTGACATGTGGCGTTACTAGCTGAGCCAGTATTAATTGCCCATCCTACATTGCCCTTGAGAATATAGTGGTGAGCTGCCTTCTCACACCCCTGCAATCCATGTGTTGTAGGTTGAGCCACAATTCCTTTCGGGAAGGAATTCCAGGATTTTGACCCAGCGACACTGAAAGAACAGCAATATATTTCCAATCAGATCAGGAGCTGGGTGGCCCTGTGGAACCCAAACTGGGCATTACTGAGCAGGCTAATGCTGAGCAGGTGCTGCTTGATAGCACCTTCCAGCACTTCTACTGACAATCGAGAGTAGACTGATGGGGCTGTAAACTGGATTTGTAGTGCTTCTTACGTACAAGAAATACCTAGGCAATGTTTCACAATGTCAGGTAGATGCCAGTGTTTTAACTGTACTGATGCAGCTTGACTATGGGAGTGACAAGTTCTGGAGCACAACTCTCCAGTATTATTGCCAGAATGTTGTCAGGGCCCATAGACTTTGTACTATTTAGTGGTTCCAGCCATTCCCTGATATCATGTTGCATGAATCGAATTGGCTGAAGACTGGGATCTATGATGTTGGGGACCACTGGAGAAGGTCAAGATGGATCATCCATTTGCAACTTCTGTCTGAAGATTGCTGTAACTGCTCCACCTTACCTTTGCATTCATGTTTTGGCTCTTTCATCGTTGAGGATGGGGCAATCTGTGGAACCTCCTCCTCAAGTGAGTTGTTTAATTGTCCACCAGCATTCACCACCAGATGTAGCAGGACTGCAGTTTGTAGTTTTGATCCATTCATTGTGGAATCACTTAGCACTGTCTATCACTTGCTGTTTATCTCTGCCTCAGGAGCCTACAACCACACAGCCTCAACATTGAATATGCCCGTTTCCAAATCTCCCCTCCCCCCACTCCATCCCAGATCCAACCAACCATCTTGACCTAACTTACCTGTCCATTTTCCTTCCAACCTATCTGCTCCACACTTCCCACCAACCTATCACAATCACCTCCTATCTTCACTCACCTATTACCATCCCAACTAGCTTTCCCTCAGCCCCACCTCCTGTGTATTTCTCAGCCATTTTCCTCCTCCCTAGTTCTGATTATGAGTCAAGCTCGAAACATCGACTTGCTTGATCCTCAGATGCTGCCTGACCCAATGTGCTTTTTCCATTCCAGTTTATCAACTTTGTTTATACTGTTTGGCATGCACGTAGCCTGATTCGAAGCTTCACCAGGTTGATACCTCATATTTATGCATGCCCGGCACTGCTCCTTACATGCCCTCCTGCATTCTCCATCGAACCAGGGTTGATCCCCTGGCTTGAAGGTAATGATTGAGTGAGGGATATGCCAGGCCATGAGTACAGTGGAGCATGGTGAGAGTGCACACAATATGGTTTCAATGTGAAGGTGGGACTTCATCTCCAAAAGGACTGTATGTTGGTCACTTGAATCAATGGCTTGCTAAGCCATTCAGAGGGCAGTTGTGCCTCTGGAATCATGTATAGGCCAGACGAGGTGAAGATGGCAAATTTCCCTCCATGAAGGACATTGGTGAGCTAGATGAGTTTTTCTGAAAATTAACAATGGTTTCACAGTCATGACTAGATTCAGAATTTCAGATTTTTTTTAAACATTATTTGGATCGTTAGTCAAATGATAATACCACAAGCCATCACCTCCCCCATATCTGGTCTTGTCTGATGAGATGGGGTTAATTTTTCTTTTAGAATAAAGCAACCATAATGAGATAGAATCTTTCATTGGGATAGGTGGTGAAGTAGGGCTACTGTAATTTCCAACAAAATACAACACAGGCTCAAGGAGCAGCGCCTCACTTTCCCCTTAGCCACTTTATCGCCTCGAGATCCCAATTTTGAATTTCATAACTTCGGAAGCTCACCACATTATATTTTTTCTTTTTTTGAATATTCTGGCAAGGTATTTTGTCTCTAACGAAGTCTTGGTCTCCTCAGCCACAGCGGGAGTGAATCTACTGTGCACCAGCCTTATTTCTAAGATGGCAATGGATTTCTGTAGCAGAATGGATCAGTTCAATTTGCCTGTATTCCCAGTTGGAAGAATGAGAGGGGATCTCATTGAAACAAAGAAACATTTCACAGTGCTAGTTAGACTGAATAGGGATTCACTGGCTGAGGGGACCACAGTTTACAGTGTCAGGATACATGCCTTTACTCAGAGGGTGGTGAACCTGTGGAATCTTTTTTTAACCACAGTAAATTGTGGAGGTCAGGGCACTGAATATATTTAAAGGAAAAAGCAGATAGATTTTTAGAGGCTAAATATGTCAAGAGGAGTGGAGAGAGAAAGGTAGTATTGAAATAGAGGGTCAGCCGTGATCGTGTTGACTATTAGAGTGGGGCTTAATGGGCTAAATGGCCTTCTCCTATTCCTTTTTTCCATGAAAGTACATGATTTCCTATGATTTGGTGGTGCCAGTGTTAGACTGGGTTGGACAAAGTTAACAATCACACAATACCAGGTTATAGTCCAACAGGTTAATTCAGAATAAACCTGTTGGACTATAACCTGGTGTTATGCGATTGTTGATTTTCTGATGTATAGGTACCTGTTTCACTTCCACACACACTCTGTGAATAAAGTTCGTGCACTGAGTCAGTTGTGTGCATGTAATGTCCAGTAACATCAGTAAGCACAGTTCTCATACTGTGTGTCTAAGTCTGTGATATTGTAACCACGTCAGGAGATAACCTACATGGTTTTGGATAAACTTCATGACATATGTGACTCAGCAAAAACCCAAATCTTCATGGTTTTTTTGAATAAGCTAACATATAGAAAACAACAAATTCAATCAGGCACCAAAAGGTGCCATTCTGCCTGTTCACTGCTATGATGCCAGGTTTAAAGCAGTTGGGCACAGGCGCTGTCATCTCCACTTTTCCCTAGAAACACAACAGGATGGTGATTTACTGTAAAGGAGTCCGACTTAATTACATCCACCACTAATCCTTTCCTGCTGTCCTAAAGCCCCAACTGTGCTGTAAGGCCCAAAAGTTTTTAAAATCAAAATGTGAAAGAGCTATATTTTGGAACTGAATGAAGAAACCTTTATCCCAAATAAGATAAACAGAAAGATTGAGTTTACAATTTTGTTTTAATCATTTTACTGTCATGCTTTTAGCCTTTGCCCACTAAATGCTTCACAAAAATATCACCCAACCTTGTCCATCATAGGCTGACTTTTTCCTTACCAGTGCTACTTGTATTCAATGAAAGAATAAAGGAAGAATCCTTGTGAATACAAACACTTAAACCTCAATTGGATATTGTGACAAGAATGTATATTGTGTTGTGGTGTACAAGGATGATGAATTATTGTCGCAAACTGTAGGGCAAAGGGGGAATGTTCTGCTGTTTGAAATCCTGCTAATTTTATCAAGAATTGCCAGGGAGTTGAATTGTCAAAAGCTGTAAATCAATGAAGTGAGGATTGTGCCTGAATGATTCAACTGATCGGACAACTCACATTTCATCTACAAAACCTGCTTGAATAAAAATAGAAGAACATATTCATCCAAAACAACACCTGGAAAAAAAAATTGGGCTGCAAAATTAGACTCCATAACATTCAACTTTCACATTGTAGGTGCAACTTCATCTTTCATCAAGTGCTGCTTGTAATATCTATGGGATTGAGGAGCCAGGGGTGCTGAGAGCACAGGGTAAGGAAAGTAGCTATGTGTTCCTGTAAAATTCCAGGGAGCTGGGAGAATCCAGAGAATGATACAGGAGAAGGAGGGTGGAGGAGGTTTGGGGAAAGGATGTGGGAGAGTTTTAGCACTCTTGGTTTTAAAAGAAATATGTCTTAAGCAGGGACTACACCTGACAGGTGCAGCCATTTAAACATTATGCAAGTTCTAGGCAAATTGGCACAAGTTCCCAAATGACAGGTCCAAGAGCAACTATCAAGGGGCATTCCTCTGCAACTCTTTCAGGTACACAGGAGGGGAAGTGGGCTCATTGATAGCTGGGTTGCCATTGCAAATCTCAAAAACGGTGAACATTTCAGTATTCATTGGCATTGTACTGCAAAATCTCGATCACTAGATTCCATCTTAACTGGCAGTATATCTTTATCGCCATCTATTTTCTTTCAGGGACAAAGTTAAAATATTAAAATTCCTGGCTACCATTCAGACTTTCTCTGCTTATGAAGAATCTGATTTAAGGATGGTTCCTGATTGCACAAGATCTCCAAAGAGATCTTTCATGTCTAAAACTGTGGCTACCAAGTGTGAAAATAAGGAAATTATTTGGTGCCTAAGTCTCCAATATGAACTTTAAAAAAATTGTTGAACAGTATATTGATAAAGGTAAACAGAGTGATGTATAATACAAAAGACCTATGGATGCTGTCTGTCCCACTGTGATCTCCAGCATTCATTGTTTTCAGTCAAAAGGACCAAATGGCTGTTTTAAGACCTCCTCTGCAAAATTGGTTTGTTTTGTTCTCAATTGCACTCAGGTAAACAAAAATCTACATGCAGCTGAGTAGGTAGTTTATCAGGTTTTTCAACTATAATCAACGAAACCTACTCTTCCCACCTTCACATTCAAAGCTCGCATGCTATTGAGAACCACCACCTCTCTCCTGACTTTCACTTGCCCAAGCACTGCCAGTGACCATTCCAGTGGTCATGCTTCCTCCACCTGCCATCATCATTTTGTGACTCAACCATCCACTCTCTGGTGTCATCCCACCAAACCATCTTTACCTGGTCTCTTTAATTTAACCCCAGAACAACTCATTCTGGTTTTAGCTACTGATAATGAGAAACATTTCCTCAGTGTATCTCACATAAAACAGGATGAATCATATCTGTTCATATGTTGCTCTAATCATGAAACATTTGCAAGAAGGACTTAGCAATAGTGTTACTGAGTAATAACTTTTCATCAAAAGTTTACTCATCAGCGTTCATTTTGATTTATAATAAAAGCAGCTAGCGCTTTTCTTTGTCCTAACCTAATTCCAACCTGGAAGGAGTTAATGCCTAACAGAGGGTTGCAATTGATCAAGGATGATCCTGAGGAAGATAGCAATCTGAAGTAATCTATGGCATAGGCCTTCACTGCAGTGCAGAAATTCCATGAGATGATCATATGGGTGACATATGATATTATGAGCACAACATTATTTACTGGGATATGTCAATGGTGCCACAGAACTGAAAACTTTGAACAGCTAATTATAAAAATGCAGCTCTCCTCATAACAATCAATAATGAGATCAAGTTTGCAGCATTTTGGCCAGTGTTCATGCTACTGTCACTAAGGCTGAAAAATAATGGCACTGGAGACCAGGCAATGGCATGATTTATGTGTTTATTCAAGATGGTTGCATCTGATGCCTCATTAACCACATTTAGTGAACACAAGATCAATCTGAAGAGAATTCTCAGATCAGCCCTCATAAATCAAACTTAAAGTGCTCTGAAATTTTATAGGTGCTAGATAAATGTAAGCTTTTGTTTATAGTTAGAAATGTTATAAATCTACCAGTATTTAAAATCAATATATAACAACACAGGCAAGATTCAACAATACATCCAGAAAGCACAAAGTTGTCATACTCTTACAAAGAAATACATCAGATACAGTTAGACACAAAAGAACACGCTCATTCATTTTATTGCTTTTTCCAGTTGATACTGCTTTTCGTATATTAAGTACTGTGATTAAACAACAGCAGCAACAACTTGCATCTATGTAGCCCCTTAGACACAAAAGTGTTATCAATTAAATATTTTTGACGCAGCTGCAGAAGAGGATATCAAATTTATTAATTAACAATATTTGGAAAGCTAAAAATAAGCTCTCATCACTGATAGAAATAACATCAGCTGGTCACATTTCACTGATCCATAAATTTTAATCTTAACATAGCCTGGAAAAGTCAGATGTGCAAAGATGGCCTTGATAAGGAGCTCATAGGAAGTTTGTTTTGGGATAATGTCTCAGTGTAGTACATTCTAGAGCCAACCAGAGAGCAGACTATACTAGATTTTGTATTGTACAATGATGTAAGATTAATGAATGATCTCTTAATGAAAGCAGTGTGTAGCAGTGATCGTAATATGGTTAAATGTTACATTCAATTTGAGGGAGAGACGAGTGGGTGAGAAACTCCTCTCAACTTAAAGAAGGGCAAAAATGAGAGCATGAAAGCAGAGCTGGCTGATGTGAATTGACACAATAAGTTGAAGGATAGATTAATGGAAAAGGCATGGCAGGTATTCATAATACAAAGCACAGATATATTCCAATGAATAAGAAAAATCCAAGGGACAGACTCATCATTTCTAGCTAACTAGAAAGTTTAAAGGTAGTAACAAACTTTAAAAAAAGTATTCTTGTGCACAGGCAAGTGACAAGTTGAGAGATTGGAGAGGATATTTTCAAAAAATTAAGGTGGCAAATTCAGAGCACAAGTGAGAGTCAGCCAGAAGTACGAGACAGTTTGTAACAGACAGTAAGAGTTAAAAAAATAAAATAGTCAATGGAGTGAATATTAGTACTATGGAAAGTAAATCTGAGGAATTGATAATGAAAAATAAAGAGATGGCAATAAATAGGGCACGTATTTTGCATCAGTATTCTCTATAGTTGACACAAGTAAAATCCTAGAAGTAAATAGTAATTAGGAAATTGAAGGAGACAGGAGTAATTCAGGAAAATTACGTTCACCAGAGAAGTGACATTGAGGAAATTGCTGGAATTTCAGACTGACAAGTGCTCAAGTCCTGATGGATTTAATCCTAGGGTCTTAAAAGAAATGGCAAGTGATATAGTTGGTGCAATCATTTACATTTTCCAAATATTCCTAGATTGGGGAAAATCTCAATAGATTTAAAGATAATCAATGTAACACCTTGATTCAAAAGAGAGGGAGACAGAAAGCAGGAAACTATGGGTCAGTTAGCTTAACATCTGTCATAGAGATAGAAGTTAGAAGGTATTCATAAAGGTTATAGTAGGACACTTGGATAAGTTTAAGGTAATGAGGCAGAATCAACAAGATTTTTTGCAAGGGAAATCAGGTTTGACCAATCTGTTGGGGTACTTTGAGGAGGTAAAACCTGTGTGGTTAAAAGGTGAACAGATGAGGGTATTGTACATGTATTTCCAGAATTTGATGAATTTCCACATCCAAGTTTATTATGGAAAATGAAATCTCTTGGTTTGAGAGGTAATGTGTTAGCACAGACAAAAAATTGGCTGGCTGACAGGAAGCTGAAAATAGGAAAGATGTAAAGCGTGGTGTGCCGTTAGGATCAATGTTGGAACCTCAACTGTTCCAATTTATGCAAAATGCCTGGATGAAGGAATGAAAGGTATGGTTCTCAAAATTTACTGATGACACAAAGATATCTAGAAAGTTATGTTGTGAAGAGTACATAAGTGGGCTAAAAAGAGATATAGATGCATTTAATGAGTAGGCAAAAAATTGTCAAATGGAGTACAATGTAGGAAAACATTAAATTATCCATTTTGGCAGACAAATTAATAACTGAGTATATTATTTAAATAGTATAAGATTGCAGAGCCCTGAGAACAGAGTGTGTAGCATTAAAAAGCTAGCACGAAGATACAACAGACATTGAGTAGAACAAATACAATGTTAACATTTATTATGGGGAGAAATTAATGCAAAAGTAGGAAGGATATTCCTCTGTAATATAAGGCGATGGTGAAACCACATTTCCAGTGCTGTATGCATATACTTGAACTTATTTAAGGAAAAATGTAAATGTGTTGGTTGCAGTTCACATCAGGTTTACCAGACTAATATTTGGAATGGATAAATTGTCTTATGAGAAAATTTTGGTAGGTTAAGCTTGTATTCTCCAGAATTTAGAAGAGTAAGGGGTGACTAGATTATAACACAAGATCCTGAGGGGTTATAACAGGGCTGTTAGGTCTCTTATAAGAGAATATAAAAGTTAGAGCCACAGTTTCCCATTTAAAGCTGATGAGGACAATTATGTTTTCCTCATATAAAGTCAGGAGTCTTTGAAAAGACATGTGAAGCAGAGTCTTTAGATATTTTTAAGACAAGGGTAGACATAAGATGTGGTTACACTTAGGTCTGAAATGATGATATTAAATGGGGCTTGGGGGAAAAATTGCCTACTTCTTCACATTGCTCATTTATTCATATGCTTCTATAATCAGTTCAGGATTTTCCAGATCAATTTTAAGTTTTGTTAAAAAGGTGGATTCTATAGCATTGACATAGCAACCAATGCCCAATTGATACTACCTCAAAAACTAGAAATAACTTACAAAGCGCAAGTCCTCAGTGCTACGTAAAACATTGAAAGGTAGAATGATAGCAATTTCTACATTCACATCATCCTTCCCTTGATTGGGGTTGCTGTGGGTCAAGTATCTTTGTTGTTATTCCAAAAGCCCAGTTTCCCAAAATGACAATTTAAAAAAACCCATCTTCGGTCTCTGTTGGACATTGGCTGTGACATTTCTGATTTATCACAATCCTCAAGCAGCCAATTCTCACCAGTTCACTAAGAAATTCTAATGTCACATCACCAATGCAGAAGTCATCATCACTATCACCATTGTTGCAAAATCAAGGCCATTTTCAGCAATGTAACCTCAAGGCCACATACCATTCCAACTTGAGATAACTTGCCAAGCATTTATTATCTGGGGGTCAGTATCCTTAAATAGAACAGTGCAATACAGAAACAGGCCCTTCAGTACACCATGTCCATGCCGACCACAATGCTATTGTAAACTGATTCCATCTGCTTACACAGGGTCCACATCCCTCTATTCCCTGCCTGTTCATGTGTCTGTCTAAATGCTTCTTAAAAGTTGCTATTGTATCTGCTTTTGTCACCTTCCCTGGCAGCATGTTCCAGGTACTTATCAGCCTCTGTGTGGTGTGCAGGACATTTTGGAAGACCATCCCTGGTGACAAGCATAAGGAAAAGCATCCACTCAGAGGGTGCTGAGACAGACATTACTTGTTTGCATTCTGGGAGTGGACCATGCAGTCAGCACGGGTGTGAAGGATATTGTGGATATCACATTGCTGTAATGTTTCTATTCCTCCTTCCTCCTCGAACCAAAAGAAAAGGAGAGGACAAGTTCAGAGGAGAGGAGACACAACATTATGAGATGAAGGTCAGCAGCGAGAGTTCCAGTGGTTAAAGGAGCACAGGCCTAAACAGCTTCTAGAAACTGTTGTTGGGGAGTCACAGCTAAGCTTTGAGAAATCGTTATCAGAGCAAAGAACACCAAGCAGCTTAAAGTATTTGATATAGTAAGCAATAATTAAGTTAAAGGGCTAAGACATGGCAAATCATAGTCTTGCTTGATGTGGGAAGCCAGGCACATTTCCATTGTCCAGGGCCTGCAGGTTTACGAGAATAGTCCGCAGCTACAGCTCCTGGAAGTCCCAGTTTCGGAGGCGGAGTGGCATCTGGGGACACTGTGGAGCATTGGCGAGGTGTAGAGTATTGTGGATATCATGTATAGAGAGGTGGTCACATCGCAGACTCAGACCCAGACTCCACAGGCAGGAAGGGAATGGGTGAGCAGCAGGCAGAGCAGAAGGACTAAGCAGGCAATGCAGGTATCTCCGGTGGCTATTCCCCTGCAAAACAGATATACCATTTTGGATATAGTTGAGAGAATGGTTTCTCAAGGGATAACAGTAGCAGCCAAATTCATGGCACCATGGTTGGCTCTGCTGCAGAGAGAGGGAGAAATAGACATAGAAATGCTACAGTTATTTAATTGTATGGGGATTCAATTGTAAGGGGAAAAGAGAGGCTTTTCTGTGGAAGCAAACCAGAGCCCAGGATGGTGTATTGCCTCTTTGGTGCTAGGGTCCTGAATGTCTTGGATGTTACAGGAAATTCTGGAGGAGGGAGGGTGAACAGACAGTGTTCATGGTACACATTAGTGCTAACGACATAGGTTGAGAAAAGGGATGAGGTCCTAAAAGCAGAATATCAAGAACAAGAAAGAAAGTTGATATGTAGGACCTCAAAGCCAGTGCCACAAGCTAGTCAGAGTAGAAACAGCACGATATACAGCAAAAACACATCGCTGAAAAGATGGTTTTGGGTTCAGAGATGGGGTTCAGATTCATGGGGCATTGGGACCAGGACCTCTACAAACTGGACAGGTTACATTTAGGCAGGATCGGGACTGATGCCCTTGGAGCGATACTTGGTAGAGTGGCTGGGGAGGGAGATGAAAACCAGAGGAGGAGGGCAGTAGATGCAGAAATTGAGGAAGAAGTAAAAACCAAGGCAAAGATGAATAGGAGCAAGAAAAGGCAGGGAAACGCAGCTGAATGAAACAGGGGAGGTTGTCTGAAATACATGTGTTTCAATGTGAGAAGTGTAATAGGCAAGGTAGATGAACTTAGAGCTTTGGTTAGTGCTTGGAACTATGACATTATTGCAATTATGAAGACTTGGCTGAAAGAGGGACAGGACTGGCAGATGAATGTCCCAGGATTTAAATGTCTCAGGTGTGTTAGAAGTGGGTATAAAAGGGGTGGGGGAGTTACATTACTGATAAAGAAGTGAATCACTGCTGTACTGAGGGAGAATACATCAGAGGACTCATGCAGCAAGGCAGTAGGGGTAGAACACAGGAATAGGACAAGTGAATCACAATACTCGGGTATATTTTGGATTTTGGAAAGATGTAAAAACAGCAGGGTTGTTGTGATGGGTGACGCCACTATATTAACTGAGACTCACTTCATGCTAGGGGCTTGATAGGACAGAATTTGTAAGGACTATTTAGGAGGGTATCTTGACACCGTATGTAAACAGTCCAACCAGGAAAGGGGTTATACTGGACCTGGTTTTGGGAAGTGAGCCCTGCTAGGCACGTCAAATTTTAATGGGGGAACATTTTGAGGGTAGTGACAATAATACTGTGAGTTTTAAGTGTCACAAAGTCAGTCTCTTTTTTCCTAAAAGCTGTTCCTTTTCTAAAGGATACTGTGTCCTTGGTTTCTTTCAGAGGGGTAATGAAATGCTCCGGCTCTGATTAGATTGATTTGGTATAGAGATTAAAGGGTATTGAGAGATTTTTTTTGTTTTTTTGTTAACAGGTGAGACTTCAACCCAAAGTGATCATGTTTTAGAAGTGACCTGTATAATGAAAGGGGAGTGGTCAGCTCTTTAGCTGAACAGTTCAGTCCAGAACTAATTAGGAGTTCAGCTATGTGGAAACAGTCTCGCCCTCTCTTTCTCTTTCTGCCATTCTAACTTCAACTTGTGAGCATTTGTTCAACTTTTCAACTGTTTTTTAAGGGGATTTGCTTATTGGGACTGTCATGTATATTCGGAACAGCATAATTAAATTTAGTTTGGATAGACTGCATTCTGTTCTTTGTGTTTCATTCTATAATTTTGTGAATAAATTTCTGTCTGTTTTAAAGCCTAGTAGTCAACCTAGCTAACTTACTCCGTGTAATTCTCACTGTACACTTACCAAAACAAATTGCAAAGTTATGGTCTGGGTTGCCTGCTCAAGAATGTCTGAGTGGTCTGACCTAGTCCGTAACATAAGATATTAGTGGATAGGAGATAACAGCAGTCCTTGGGTGAAGGTATTAAATTGGGGGAAAGCAAACTACAATAATATTAGGCAGGAACTGGAAAATTGTGATGGAGGCAGCTGTTTGAGGGTAAATCCAGATTGGACATGTGGGAATTTTTCAAACGGCAGTTGATAAGCATTCAGGCGTGGCATGTTCCAGCAAGAATGAAGGATACGAATGGCAAGTTACGTGAATCTTGAATGGCTAGAGATGTTATGACCTTGGTCAAAAAGGGAAAGGAAGCATACATAAAGTGTGAGAGAATGGGAACTGATGAAACACTTGAATTATTTAAGGAAAGTAGGAAAGAACTTAAATAAGGAATTAGAAGGTCTAAAGGGGTCATGAAAAGTTGCTAGCAAATAGGATTAAGGAGAATCCCAAGGTGTTTTATACATATATAAAAGAACAAAAGGGTAGCCAGGGAAAAGGCTAGCCCCCTCAAGGACAAAGGAGGGAATCAGTGTCTGGATCCAGAAGGAGGTAGGTGAGATCCTAAATGAATACTTGGTGTTGGTGTTCACCAAAGAGAAGTGATTAGTGCAGGATGATCTTGGGGAAGGGAGTGTCGAATTTCTAAGCCAAGTTGCTATTAATAAGGAGGCAGTGGAAGGATACTTTTCGGAATGGAGGGTTGTGACTAGTGATGTTCCACAGGGATCAGTGCTGGGACCTCTGCTGTTCCTGGTCTACATAAATGACTTGGAGGAAAATGTGGCTAGTCTAATTACTGGTGGAGTTGCAGATAGTGAGGAGGATTGTCAGAGGATACAGCAGGATATCGATCAGTTGGAGGCATGAGCAGAAAAATAGCGGATGGAGTTCAATCAGGACAAATGTGAGATATGTTCTAAGTTCTACTTTATATGATGCATTTTGGAAGGTCAAGTACAGGTGGAAATTAAACAGTAAATGGCAGAACCCTGAGGAGTATTGGTATGCAGAGGAATCTGAGTGTGTAGGTCCACAGATAAGGTAGTAAGAAAGGTAGATAAGGTTTTTTTTTAAATGATCTATGGCATGCTTGCCTTCATTGGGGCACTGAGGATAAAGATAGGTAAGTTAGGCTGCAGCTTTATAAAACATTAGTTAGGCCTTGTACTTGGAATATTGAGTACAATTCTGGTTACCACACTACCAGAAGGATGTGGATGCTTTGGAGAGGGTACAGAAAAGGTTTACCAGGACATTGCCTGGTATGGGAAATTTTAGCTATGAAGAAAGGTTGAATAGACTGGGGTTGTTTTCACTGGAATGCAGGAGGTTGAGGAGCGACCTGATCGAAGTTTGTAAGATTGTGAATGGCATGGATAGAGTGGAAAGAATGAGGCTTTTTCCCAGGGTGGAGGGGACACAGATTCAAGCTGTGCATATATGTGTGTGTGTGTGGCAGTAGGGGGGAGGGGTGGGAGCAGTTTAATATAGATGCACGAGGTAAGTTTTTCACATAAAAGGTGGTGAGTGCCTGAATGTACTGACAGGGGAGGTGGTGGAGGAAGTGACATAATAGCAGCATTCAAGAAAAACCTGGACAAATACATGAATCGGAAGGGAATAGAGCAATACAGATCTGTAAGTGAAGACAGTTTTAGTATTGAAGGGCAAGATGTGTTGGCACAGGCTTGGAGGGCCTGTTCCTGTGCTGTATTGTTCTTTGTTCTATGTCAACTACTGTCTGACATTTCCAATTTGGGAAAAACATTCTGACTATCTGCCCTATTCATGCCTTCCATTGTTTTATATATACTTCCATAAGCCTCCAACACTTGTAACAAAAACAATCTAAGTTTGTCCAACATCACCTTACAGCTACAGCACTCCAAGCAACATCCTGGTAAATCTCTTTTGCATTCCCTGCAAAGCCTCCATATCTTCCCAATAGTGTTGCAACCAGAACTGCAGATGCACTCCAAATGTAACCTAACTAAAGCTTTACACAGCTGCAACATAATTTGCCAACTTTTATACTCAATGCTCTGAACGATGAAGGCAAGCCCATTGTATGCCTTCTTTACCACAAATCAATGAGAGAGCACCACCACCAGAAACACAACACAGCTTCACACAAAAGCAGGGCAGCTGGAGACAAGCAATAAATGCAGCCTCACCATTATAATCCACATCTTAAGGACAATTTATTTGAAAGCATAAAGACCTTTGAGAAAAAAAATTATTACAAGGAAACAGAAAACCTAGAAAATAAGTGCAGGACAACTAAAATTAAAAGAAATCAAATTCCCCAAAGGTAATGACCCAGTTTCATTTCTCAACACTTCAAATAGGAATTTTCTGAACTTACTATGCCTATTAGTCCATGAGAAATTGCAATCAAGTGGAAGTATATTAGAATGGTTCAGACTCAAATCAAGTAAACTACGGTTTTTTAAATGGTATCAAAGAAAAATAGAACTTGAACAAATCATTTTAATGTATGCCTGAAAGGAATTCAGTTTAATAACTCCCTTGACATCTGTGGCAGCATATCTATATTCTTTTCTGACCTGTATAGAAGCAATTGCACTTGGAGAAAGTATCCTGAAACAAGATCAGGAATTATTATTAATAAAAGTAAAAGTTGAGGTTTAAAAGTGACTACAGACTGAGGCACCTACTGATTTGAAAAGACTAAATAAGGGAAGATCTTATAGCGGTGAGAAAAATCTTGACAGAGCTCAGTCAAAGAACAAATTTAAAGAATAATCAAACATTTCATTATTTCGAGCTTGAACGTATTGATTTATCAATGAGTCATACATTTCATATGACAAAATAAGGAATGTGTAAACATATTACAGTCCTGTAGAATAGTAAATGGAAAGCCATAGGAAAAAAATCATAATGGTTAAATATCAATCCCCAGCCCTGAGACTTGAGTCTGATGTATACACAGGTAGAGTCTCACATTTTATTAATCAACTTCGAGTGATTGACATCCTGCTAAAGAAGTGGAGATGTGGATGCAAAACAATGAGAGAAATCCTTTCAGAAATTCATTCAGATCTTAGTGATATTCAGACCCGGATTCTCTATAGGAAATATTGTACACTGGACCTACCTTATCAATATTTGTTAAACCTAAATACCTAATTGATATTTTATTCCCAAATATGTGCAGTTGTTTTTGCTCGTCCTATCAGAGTATTCCAAAGTCCTCTATTTCTTTTTCAACTGATATACAAGTTGTAACAAATTCTAAAGACACAATGGATTTGATTACATTCCACTCCATTCGTGTTCTAGAGTTTATGTTTCATACTTGAATACACATTTGTACTTCCAAATCAATTTGAAATTTGCTGCAAGGAAATTGGTTCTCATTAACTAGGAAATTGAGATCTCATGGCCACTAAGAATTCAAAGAGGGATATCCCAGGAAATGATTTAATCCAATAGGTGAATACAGTTATTGTGGGAAAGGTAAGATTCTATAAAAATTAATTAGTCAAATCATTTGCATAACCTACATTGAAAACATCATAACTACCATTTTGGAACATTTCAAGAGACAATTGTGAAATATGGAACCTGAGTCAGAGCTGAAGTTAGACAATGGGAACTTTAAGACAAAAAGCTATGGTTTTAAGTTGCTTCAGATGTACAAAATTTAAAAGTAGTAAGGTTACTGATTTATTAGAAGTGGGGAAGGTGGTGGTAAGTGGTAGTCAGCAGATGATGGAATTTAAATTCAGGAAAAAAATCTGAAATGAAGAAAGAGTCTAATGATGACCATGGAATCATTGTCAATTGTCAAAAAAACCCCATTAGGTTTGCTACTATCCTTTAGGGAAGGAAACTGTGGTCCTTTATTGGTTTGGCCTACATGTGACTCCAGATGTGGTTGACTCTTAATAGGCCTCTGGGCAACTAAATGCTGGCCTAGCCAGCAATGCCTGCTCTCTGTGAATGAATATAAAAAAGAAATCTGATACCATGAAACATTCAGAGGTCAACATTGATTACTCCCTTCCAACTGTGGGTTACTGGGCTATCTACTATGTCAGCAGGACAAGATTAGGAATTGGGTTTTACTTTCATGAGTACTCAAGTGCAAGGATACATGAAGCTTATACTATTGCCATTCATAGAGCCATCTTAGGTACAGGGAACCTAGGTACAAAATATTAGGTAAAAATTTGACAAACAAAGAAATAAGTTAAAAGTGAAACATTACAGTATAAATCAGGAAATAAAGTTAAATATTCCAAATTACAGGCCTTCTTCAGCCAACTGCCTGCAATCGTTCCACGCTGGGCTTTCCCCGCAAGGCCTTGATCTCTCCCCCACGCTGGGCTCACTCTCCTGATCCTTGTGCCTCCTCACTGCCATTTCACTGTCGTCTGCCATTTGGGCTCGCTAGCCACCTCGCCATGGGCTGCCAGAGTCCCCCTCTGGTGCCACTCCGCGCTACCAGCCACTTCCACTGTTCCACCGATCGCCAGCATTCTGCCCAGACACACTAACCGCCACATGGCCCACTGTATCACCATGGGCCCCCAGTCGCTACCATCACCACAGCTGCCTCCACAACCCAGTTTCTCCAGAAGGTAAGAAGAAAAAAAAGCAAAAAAAAGTGAGGAAAAAAAGAAAGAAATGCAGCTGGAGTGGATAAACTCTGGCTCAGGAGCCCTACTCCGTTGTCAACTTGGCAGCCAATAAGATATGTCTTGAGGTGATAGTAGTGATGCCTTGGGTATGAGTATGAGAATGCATAACTGCTACTGACTGGTCTATGGGACAGCTCTTCCAATTTTGGCACATACTTCTAGATATTATTTTGGACGACATTACAGAATTAACAAATTAGGGTTTGCTACTGTTGTTAACCATGGCTAGATCAATGTTAGGTAGCCCTTCCAGTTTAATTCCTTTTTTAAGAGACTTTGTAGCAGCTTGATATAATTGAGTGACTTGCCAGGCAAATTTGAAGGACAGTTAACAATAAACCATATTGCAGAGTCACATATTGGCCATTTCTCCCCTAAAGAATGTTAATGAACCAGATGGGTTTTTACAACAATTGGAAATGATTGCATGGGCACCATTCGATTCGGTTTTAATTCCAGATTTGCCAAATAAATTCAAATCTGCTGTGATGAGAATTGAAACCATGTCTCCAAAGTGTTAGTCTATGCCCCTGCAGTATTAATCCAATGACAATACCACTTAAGCCACCATGTCCCAAAAGCACAATCTCTCCACCTGACAGAGTGGATTCTGAGACAATGTTCCTTTCATAGGAGAGACAAGAACTGGGGAATGCAGTTTAAAAACAACAGCTCTCAAGTTTAGGAAGGAGGTGAGGAGAAATGTTTCCTCTCAAAGGAATGTTATTCCGTAGAATTCACTTCTCCATTGAATAATGGAGGCTGGTCACTGAATTTAATCACAGTCTAGATTCTTTATATAAACAGCAGAATCAAGGATTATGGGAGTTATGCAGGAAAGTGGAGTTGAGACCACAAATATGATCTTATCAAATATCAGCGCAGGCTTGAAGGGCCATATGGTCACATCTGCTCTGGTCTTAATTCCTACATTCACTTATTGAACCGTCTGTGGACTAAAAGGAGAAGGTTTTTTTTCCCTCCTGGCAGCCTGCAAGCTCTTCCCTAGCAGACTGCCCAACACAAAGGCCAAAGGACTCAGATATCCAAGGGCTAGTGCTTCTTAATAAACCTTCTTGGGCTATAAGCTGGTGTTAGGTGATTTTTAACTTTAACATTGGCATCTCCAAATCATGAGTTCCATCAGACAATGCAAATATTTTTACACCATAAAAAGTTAGGAGATATGTTTGCTACAATTTGTGTTAGCTGCATGATTATCAACTGTTAGATACTGTTTGTTCTCTATTAATATACATTATTCATCGATTATCATTTTATTGAATTATTTTCTCGAGAAAAGTAGTATTTTGTTGTCAGTTAGATGCTTAATCTGCTTAGACTCTCAGTAAATGAAACTTTTACCTATTTGTGAGTTTTGAACCAGAGTCCTTTCACCTATAAAGCACATGTGATATCCACACCAGTATAAAGATGGAACACTCTAATTCCAGGATATTTTCTCAGTGATGTTATTACACAGCTATAGGATAAGTGGGACTTGAATTTGGGCCTCTTGGTTAACTGGTAGGGGCACTACCACTGATCCACAAAAGCCCTCACTCATTGCAGGGATTTCTTTCATTAAGCTTCAAATTCCACCATGTATCATTTCCAGATTTGAACCAGGTTTCCAGAACACCACCTCAGTTTCTGGATTAACAGTCCAGAGGGAATTCGTCTAGGCCAATGCTTCCAACTAATTTCAGGGATTTTTTTTCTCCATCCACTAACCACCACCACTGAATCACCCATGTTCTCCAACTGATTAATTTATGTGCAAAGCCTGTTCAGGGCAATGCCAGCCATCATTGATAAGGGAGAGTTTGAGAGAGGAGACTAATTTCAAGAATATGTCATCATCAGCCTGCTTAGATGTTATAATGTACCTTTGGAGTAGCTGGGATTTGAACCTAGACCTCCCTGTCTGGAGACAGGGATGCTACCACTGTAGCATGAGAGCCCCGTAATATCTGGGATATTTTCTCATTAACCTGTTCAGAGATGTTATTGCATACCTCTGGAAATGATGGAACTTGAACTTGGGTCACCTGGCTCAGAGGCAGGAACACTAATACTGGGCCACGCGAGCCCTCCTAATTTCATGATGAACCTTTTCTGCATTAGCAACAACTGAGAGATAACCTACTTCATATTGGATTTATTTTTTTTCAGGAACTACAATTACCCGAAACCCTATTACACTTTTAATTATAGGCCTGAGGTCTACTGACGGTCTCTCTTACAATGTGTTAGATTTAGTGGAGCTGACTCCAGGCCTGTTCTGCTTAGGATCCTTCAGTCATTCAGATCCACTGAGGCTACTACTATAACAGCAGTGCTGAGCTTTGCTCAAATCATGCCAATTTCTATTTGGCTCTGCACACCTCAGTTCTACACAGCACGAATTGATAATGTTGATAAAGGAAAAGGACATTCAGAACCTGAATGGACAGGCTAAATAACTGTACATCTCTTTAATTAAATTGTAAGCATTTTCATAGCAAAAAGACTGAGAAGGAGGTTAAAGAAAGTGGGAAAATTGAAATGTTAAATCAGGTACAGAAAGAGAAAGAAAAATAATTGAAATAAAATGAGAGAAAAAAAAACATAGTGGAAAGTTCATAAATGTTTAGGTTGACGTCTTTAAAATGTCCCCCAAAAATTCAAAATCTGAGACTTGATAATTCATTGTGCCAGAAGTGTTGATTGGGAAGTAATTACAATTATTGCATCATTTAAAGCATACTTTATGCAACTAATCATCCGAGAATTTCAATATTCACAAAGTGCTCTTTTCTTTTTCATTGTAAGATGGGATCATCACCAGTAAGCCAATTATTGACCACTCCCAATTGCCATTTCCATGAACTGCGATTGTCCATGTGGCTCAGATACACAAAGAGTAATGTTAAATACTGACTTCCAGATTTTTTGATGCAGCAACAGTGGAGCAATGATAAATATTTCCTTGTCATGGTATGTTATTTGGAAGAAAACTTGCAAATGTGTTGTCCTTATGTATTTGCATTCCTTGTTCCCCTAGATGGTGGGTTTGGAACACATTGCCCAAGGAGCTTTTGCTATTTGTTACAGTGCATCTGTAGGTGATAAACACCATCAGCACCTCATCCATCACCCAGTGACAATCAAGTGAGCTGCTTTTACCTGGATACCATTGAGCTTCTTGTTTGCTTTGGAGGTACACGTAACCAAGGGAATCCAACTCCTAATTAATCCTTGCTAGATGGTGGACAGGACATGGTGGTCACAAGCTGTGGTACTCAGTGGAGGCTCCAGAACATTTGTTGAATCCAGTGTCTTCAGCCATTTCTTGATATCATGTGGTGTGATTAGTATCAACAGTGCTGAAGGAGGCCAAGGTGAATCAATTGCTTGGCTCTCTCAGCTAAATTTGATTGCAAATGTTTCAGCCTTGTCTTTTTCTGAAATCCCCATCATTGTCAGTGGGAATGTTTGTGAAATCTTCTCTACCAGTTCATTATTTAATTATCTACTACCAATCTACTACCAATGGATGTGCAGGATAGGGTTCACTTAGCTCTAACTTAGCATATGGCTTCTGCTTTATTATGTGCATTGAGTCATCTTTGCAGTTGCATCAGTTTGGGAGCTCACTTGCAGTAATATTTGATTTGTGTAGTAGTGTGCCTCCTTCACTCTATTTCTAAACATAGTTGATTGCCTTTGTTGATGGGAATGATGGGGTGAAGCATGATATTGTAAACTGTGGTGGAATACAATTCTTCCGTGACTGATGGCCCATGGTGTTTCAGGAAGGCCACTTTTGAGCTGCTAAATACATTCTTAAGATCGGACTTTTCTCCTTGGAGAGAAGGAGGAAGAGAGGAGACCTGATCGAGGTGTACAAAATAATGAGAGGAATAGATAGAGTAAATAGCCAAGAGACTTTTCCCCAAGGCAGGATTGACTGGTATGAGAAGTTATAGTTTGAAGATATTAGGAGGAAGATATAAAGGAGATGTCAGAGTAGGTTCTTTATGCAGAGAGTTGTGAATGCATGGAATGCGTTGCCAGCTGTGGTGGTGGAAGCAAAGTCATTGGGGGCACTTAAGCGACTGCTGGACATGCACATGGAAAGCAGTGAGTTGAGGGGTGCATAGATTAAGTTACTATATTTTACATTAGGATCAAATCTCAGAACAGCATCGTGGGCCAAAGGACCTGTTGTGTGCTGTACTGTTCTATGTTCTGAATCTATCTTATTCTGAATTGTGTTAGTGTCACATTGCACTATCAGTTATACACTGGAGAGATCTCCCGTGTGAAGACAGGATTTTGTGTACATAAGAGCAGTACGGTGATCATTCCATACAATACTGATATGGACAGTCGCATCTAGGACAGGCATATTGGTTAGGGTGAAGTCAGATCAGTTGTATTGGTCTGCTCAGCACTTAACCTCTGTCAGGTTGAGCAAATATGCCCTTCAGGGCTTGGACAGCTTAGTCAGACACAGTACTACCAAGCCAGCCTTTGTGATGCACATTGAAATCCCTCCATTCATAGTTCATTCTGTTTGCTTAAAGTAAAGCCACATTAGATCCATCTGCTGAGGGAGCTGTGCGGTACTTAACAGGAAACTTCCTTAACCAGGTTTGAGTTGATGTCTTGATACTTCCTGCTCTATGCTTCAGAGACCTCTCCCTCCACGCACTACTTAGTTACCATCTCCGGTGATTTTATCCTCATGGTAGACTTGTTTTCTCGAGCACTTTGTTATAATACTGCAGATGCTATGTCACTCTAGAAGTATGAAGTAATAGACCATACAAGCTAAGGATAGTAGATTTTCTCCCCTGAGGGCTTTATCAAACCAATTTGTGGCATTACACTAAGTTCATAATCAGTATTAATGAATAAGACTTCATTATAAATTTATTAATTCAATCAATTACAGTTCATTTTGTGTTTGAATTTGAACACAAATTTCCAAAACATTAGGACAGTACAGTGACTCAGTCGTTAGCACAACTGCCTCACTGCGCCAGGGACTTAGGTTTGATTTCAGTCTCAGGCGACCTTCTGTGTTGAATTTGTACATTCTCCCTGTGCCTGTGTGGTTTCCTCTGGATGCTCTGGTTTCGTCCTATAGTCCAATGATATGCAGATTAGGGGAATTGGCCATGCTAAACTGTCCATAGTTTCCAGGGATGAACCGGCTCGATGGATTAGCCATGGGAAATGCAAGGTCACAGGGTTTGGGTGGCTCTGAGTGGGATGCTCTTCAGAGGATCTGTGTGGACCAAATGGCTGCTTCCACAATGTCAGGATTCTATGATTATTTGATTACTAGTCCAGTAGCATTACACACCATGCTGTAGCCCAGCCCCTTCATCCCTTTGGCATTCCATGTGTTTCAATTGGGAGGCTGAGAGAAAAATGCTATCTTCATGAAGCTAATGGAGGGATGTTGCAACTCAGATTTGCATTTAAGCTTTTACGTGAGGTTACGATGTAGTTTACTGGAAATAACTAATCACGTTGATAGGTCATTTTTGTTTAAAATATTCCTTTGGAGCAAATGCATTGGGAGAGCTTTTGCTTCAAAATCTGTTGAAACCAGGTGTATGTAGCTTTGAGGCATGTTGGAATTATCATCTATGTTTTTAGGTTTGTAATCTATCCCTGAACTCCCTTTTTTTTGGGAGGTTAAAATTATCCATAAGTCATTACTGGTTTACAGGAATAGGTAAAAATCATGCATTTGAAATTTTGTCTGGATCTTAATAGCTCAGGTTCAGCAGTCTGGGTGGACAGTTTTGAATGGGAAAAGCAAATACTCAGCTTTTATTAACTCCAGATGTGTAGCTTGTCCATCTGAGAACTCTCTGCAGCCATTTTCTGCAATCTGCCCACTATTATACAAACCATATGCTTTACTTTACATTTTGTTGTTGTAAATCAGTGAAGTGTTGAACTCTGCAGAGTGTGCATCTTTTGACTCTTATAAGTCTCTGTTTACAAGTCAACTGAATGAAAGGTTGGACTCCCAAGACAGGCAGGAAGAGTAGAAGCCACAAGATCTGGAGTGGAATCCATGGCTTCAGTGTGGTGAGAATCTGATACTGCAGAGCCATGTTGATTATCCATAACCAATCCTTGCCTTTCCAAATACATGTAAATCCTGTCCCTCAGGATTCCCTCCAACAACTTGCCCACCACCGACGTCAGGCTCACCGGTCTATAGTTCCCTGGCTTGTCCTTACCACCCTTCTTAAACAGTGGCACCATGTTAGCCAATCTCCAGTCTTCTGGCACCTCACCTGTGACTATCGATGATACAAATAGCTTAGCAAGGGGTCCAGCAATCACTTCCCTACCTTCCCACAGAGTTCTAGAGTACACCTGATCAGGTCCTGCATATTTATCCACTTTTATATGTTTCAGGACATCCAGCACTTCTTCTGCTGTAATATGGACATTTTTCAAGATGTCACCATCTATTCCCCTACACTCTATCTCTTCTATGCCCTTTTCCACAGTAAACACTGATGCAAAGTACTCATTTAGTATCTCCCC
>NC_057722.1:30569516-30604624 GCF_004010195.1 Chiloscyllium plagiosum | reverse complement strand
TCAGATTGATCTCTTTCCTCACTATCACCCTGGGTCCCAACAACACAAAAGTCCCACCCCCACCCGACCTTACTAGTTTAAATCCTCCTAAGCAGCTCTAGCAAATTTCCCTGCCAGTATATTAGTCCCCTTCCAATTCAGATGCAATCTGTCCTTCTTATACAAGTCACTTCTACCCCAGAAGAGATTCCAATGATCCAAAAAATGTGAATCCTTCTCCCATACACCAGCTCCTCAGCCATGCATTCATCTGCTCTGTCCTCCTATTCCTGCCCTCACTAGCTCGCAGCACCGGGAGTAATCCAGATATTACTACTCTCGAGGATCTCCTTTTTAAATTCCTGACTAACTCTCTATATTCTCCCTTCCGAATCTCATCCTTTTCCCTTCCTATGTCATTGGTTCCAATGTATACAATGACCTCCTGCTAGTCCCTCTCCCCCTGGAGAACATTCTGCACCCTCTCTGAGATATCCTTGATCCTGGCGCCAATCTGATTTTTCGCTGCTAGTCACAGAAATGTCTTTCTGTGCCTCAGACTAGACAGTCATCGCAGAACTTTTTTAAAAGTTACATTCTGAAGTGAACTTTAACAATTGGTGTCATTTTGGCCCAGATAATGCACTTAAGATGTGAGGTGCCCTGTGAGACTGTCTGTGACACAATGTTCAGACTGATTCTACTCTAAAAAAGGGATTACAGAATCTTGCATAGATTCATGCAGTTTTTGAGCAAAACAAAATGTTTCTGTGAGAGTGTGTGTGTATGTGTGTGAGTGTAAAGAGGTATAAGTCTGTGTGTGTGTGTGTATGTGGGGGGGGGAGAAGAGTGTATGTGTGAGCATATGAGAGAGAGCTTGTGAGTGAGAGGTTCTGTGTGAGTGTATCTGGAGGAAGTTAAAAAATCACGCAACACCAGGTTATAGTCCAACAGGTTTATTTGGTACCACTACTCCTTCATCAGGTGGTTGTGGAGTATAAGATTGTAAGACACAGAATTTAAAGCAAAAGTTTACAGTGTGATTTAAATGAAATTATATATTTATTATAACAAACAAAGACCTGGATCGTTTGTTAAGTCTCTCATCTTATTAGAATGAACATGTTGGTTTCAGTTCTGTCATGTATAAATCACATTTTGTTTTAAAAAAGTTACTTTCTCAAGTGAACTTTAACAATTGGTGTCATGTCGGCGCAGATAATGCACTTAAGGTGTGAGTTACCCTGTGTGAGACTGTGTCACAATGTTCAGACTGATTCTAAGCGAAAAAATGAATTTACAGAATCTTAGATGGATTCATGCAGTTTTTGAGAAAAATAAAATGTAATTCTGCAAGTACAAATCCACTCCACAACTTATAGGTGTGTGTATGCATATGGGTATGTGTGCAGGGTGACAGGGGGTATGGGTGTCTGTGAGAGAGTGTGTGTGTATGTATGTGAGTGTGAGTGTAAAGGGGTATAAGTCTGTGAGAGGGTGTGCGCAAGAGTGTGGGAGTGTATGTGTATGAGAGAGGGTCGTGAGTGTATGGGTCTGTAGGACTGTGTGTGTCTGTGTGTGTATCTGTGTGTATAGTGCAATGAGGTCACATGTAGTGTGACATAAACCCAAACTCCCGGATGAGGCCAACCCCATGGGTACCGAACTTGGCTCTCAGCCTCTGCTCAGCCACTTTGCGTTGTTGCCTGTTCTGAAGGCCGGCTTGGAGGACGGTCTCCTGAAGGTCCGAGGTTGAATGTCTTGGACCACTGAAGTGTTCTCCAACTGGGAGGGAATACTCCTGTCTGTTGATTCTTGTGTGGTGTCCATTCATCCGTTGCCGTAGCCTCTGCTTGGTCTTGCCAATGTACCATGCCTCAGGGCATCCTTGCCTGCAGCGTATGAGATAGACAACATTGGCTGAGTCACATGAGTACCTGCCACGTACATGGTGAGATATGTTCCCATGTGTAATGGTGGTATCCATGTCGATACTCTGACACGTCTTGTAGCATCTACCGTGAAAAGGTTGTATGGTGTTGTCCTGAAAGCTGGGCAGTTTGCTATGAAAAATGATCTGTTTGAGATTTGGTGGTTGTTTAAAGGCGTGAAGTGGAGGTGTGGGGAAGGTCTTGGCGAGGTGCTGATCCTCATTGGCAATGTGCTGCAGGCTGCGAAGAACATGGCGTAGTTTTTTGGCTCCTGGGAAGTACTGAACCATGAAGGGTACCCAGTCGGTTGCAGCTCGTGTCTGTCTCTGGAGGAGGTCATTACGGTTCCTTGCTGTGGTACGTTGGAACTGGCGGTCGATGAGTTGAGCATCACACCCCATTCTTATGAGGGCATCCCTGAGTACCTCCACGTGCCCGTCACGTTCTTCCTCATCTGAACAGATCCTGTGTACGTACCGGGCTTGTCCATAGGAGATGGCTGTTTTATGATGTTTTGGGTGGAAGCTGGAGAAGTGTAGCATCGTGAGTTATCCATGGGTTTTCAGTAGCGTGAGGTGCTGCAGAGCCCATCCTTGATGGAGATGCATGTGTCCAAGAGTGAGACAGAGAGCAGAGAGTCGTCCATGGTGAGTTTGATGGCGGGTTGAAACTCGTTGATACCACTGTGTGGTTATTTCAGTGACTCCTCGCCATGGGTCCAGAGGAAGAAAATTTCATCAATGTACCTGGTGTACAGTGTTGGTTGGAGTTCCTGCATAGAGAATAAGTCTTGTTTAAATCTGTGCATGAAAATGTTGGCATATTGGAGTGCAAATTTGGTCTCCATGGCTGTTTCGTGTGGCTAGATGGAGAACTGTTTGTCAAAGGTAAAGATGTTGTGATCAAGGATAAAGTGAATGAGTTGTAGGACAGTGCTCGGGGATTAGCAGTTATTGGTGTTGAGTACTGAGGCTGCTGCAGTGATGCCATCATTGTCGGGGATTCTGGTGTACAGTGCTGAAACATCCATTGTGACGAGGAATGTTCCCAGTTCAACTGGTCCATGGGTGCTGAGTTTCTGTAAGAAATCTGTAGTGTCATGGCAGAAGCTGGGGGTACCCTATATAATGGGTTTCAAGATGCCTTCAACTTAGCCAGAGAGGTTCTCACACAGTGTCTGTGTCTGTGTGCGTAGTGCAGTGACGTTACCCGTAGTGTGAACCCAAGGTCCCAGTTGAGGCAACTCCCATGGATACTGAACTTCGGTACCCATGGAGGTGACTTCAAATGGGATCTTGGGTTCATGTCACACTACAGGTGACCCCACTGCACTACAGACACAGACACACACACATGCACAGACACAGATGCACATGCGCAAAAAGACACGAACACACTCCTACAGATACACTCACGCAGACCCACTCATACACAAGCTCTCTCTCATACGCTCACACATACACTCCCACACTCACATCCACACGTGCACCTCTCACAGACTTATACCCCTTTACACTCACACACATACATACACTCTCTCACAGACATTCATAACCCCTCCATCTCTCCTACCCCCCCCCCCCCCACCCCCCACCACACACACATGCACCCACCCACATGTGCACACACGTAATTTTGTGGGATGAATTTGTATTTGCAGAATTACATTTGATTTTGCTGAAAAACTGCATGAATGCTTGTAAGATTCTGTAAATCCATTTTTTAGATTAGAATCAATCTGAACTTTGTGGTACAGTCAGACTCACACAGGGCACCTCACACCTTAAATGCATTATCTAGGCCAAAATGACACCTATTGTAAAGTTCACTTGAGAATGTAACATTCTGCGATTTACATATGAAAAAATGAAACCAGCATGGTCATTCTAAAAGATGAGAGACTTAACAAACAATCCAGGTATTTTTCAATGTATAATTTCAGTTACATCACACTGTAAACTTTTGCTATAAATTCTGTACCTTACAATCTTATAGTCCACAACCACCTGATGAAGGAGCAGTACTGCGAAAGCTAGTGCTTCCAAATAAACCTGTTGGACTATAACCTGGTGTTGTGTGATTGTTAACTCTGTTGGCACTAATTGTCTTATTAAATCTGTAATTCCCCATTATAACAAAGATCAAGATATTCAATAAAAACTTATAGTTCTCCAAAATTTCACTTAAGACATCTGTTGAATATTAATCTGTTATAGGTCGAGAACCATGTTGGACACAGATCATAAACATCATATTGAGAATGGAAGTGCCAGTTACAAAGAGTGGATGATATGCCATAGAGTCCCTACTAATCAAGAATTTTTGGAAACTACTTCTCAGCAACAGCAATATTTGAGGAATTTGCAATTCACCATGGCGATGGTCACCAAACTGGTCCAACCTTTCAAAAAGGTCTCCAGCCTCAAAACAGCACATGGATAGTTCAGCCGATGGTCAAAATCACTGTCATATACAACTTCTACCAGTCAGATTCAACTGTTTCTAAATGTTTCTCTGTTTGCTGTTCATTGCTACGTTAGGGAGGTGACAAAGAACCTATATGTCAGTAGAGAGGAAAAGGTGAACTTGCCTGAAACAAGAGGGAAGTAAGATGACGAGGGTCATAGTATTGCCAGGGCAGTAATGGGTAAGGGAATTGCATGCACCTTATGTAAATAGGGAAATGTGCTTTAACTGCAAAGTGTTCCACTTCATTAACATACAGTTAAATGTGTGACTGTGCCCAGAATATCATGTTAGTGAATGGTGACTATTCTTGCAGGAGCCGTTGTATCTTCACTTTCGACAGTCTCTCATTCCTATCATCTTCAAGCCACCTCACAGAACCAGAATCTGGTTGTCTATAGACATGAATACTAGTTGTGCATATGGCTCATGACCTCTATCACCTAATCACAGAGGGACTATGTGCTGGCAATGAGATGCATGCTGTTATTGGGAAGGTCATGGATGAGATCTTTGGCATTTTCATGCAATGTTTCTGCTGCCTGCCAGGAGAGCTGTATGCTTACTGAGTCTCAGTTCACTGCTGCTCATACAGTAACCTTACTGTCCCCTTATAGTCAGTCGATCCAGACTGCTACTGCATATGCTGAGGTGATTCATTCCAAAACTGGGCTCCCAAAGCCCAGAGCTGCTCTATGCCAGCCTGTAAGACCATCTGTTAGCTGCAGACACTGGACTAGCACCGCAGAGGAGCACTCAGCCAAGAAATGACACTAGTATTGTTCAGCAAATTTTCCCCATTCAATCCATCTACTACATCCAGTTCAGTATCTTGACTAAAATCCTTCAATCAAAGAGACTAACAGTTTTATCCAACAACACCTTCAATAACAGAAGAGCATAAAACTGGACATTTCACTTTTTACATCTCTTTTCTGTCTGTCATTTGGGTGCCTTTGGTTCTGTTTTGCTCATTCATTGTGACAGTTACATTTCCCTCAGGCATTCAAACCTCTACATAGCGTGAGCAGGTGCCTTCTATAAGGCAAGGACTCTGCTGTGTGGACCTAGCTCACAATACCTGTGAAAAAACCAATGATACAGAGAAAAGAAAGGAGCCATACAAACACGAAAACTGTTATTGAATAAACCTTTGGAATGCTGAAGAAGTGCTTCAGTTATCTGGACATATTGGAGACTGGCCTCTATTTTTCAGGTGTAATACTATCCCAAATGGAAATGTTTCAGGTCTGCCCTTCTTACAGCACATAGTATAGCAGCAGGTACTGTATCTGCACAAGTAGTGAGTTACTGACCATTCTGCATTGTGAGAATGAGAAACTGAAAAAGGATCAGTAGTAGGAGGAAGAAGGGCTTAATGTGGCCAAGATACCTTCTGCTGCTCGCCCAGTTGCCAGAGATACCACATGGCATACCAGGTAACCTGAGGCAGTGATGCCACATGGTACACCAGAGAACTTGAGGCAGTGATACCACATGACACACCAGGTAACTTGAGGCAATGGTACCACATGGTACACCAGGTAACCTGAGGCAGTGGTACCACATGGTACACCAGCTAACCTGAGGCAGTGGTACCACATGGTACACCAGCTAACCTGAGGCAGTGGTACCACATGACACACCAGGTAACCTGAGGCAATGGTGCCACATGACACACCAGGTAACCTGAGGCAATGGTATCACATGGTACACCAGGTAATCTGAGGCAGTGGTACCACATGACACACCAGGTAACCCAAGGCAATGGTACCACATGACACACCAGGTAACCTGAGGCAGTGGTACTACACAGCCCAGCAAGTAACCTGAGGCAGTGGCCCCACATGGCCCAGCAGGTAACCTGAGGCAGTGGTACCACATGGCACAGCAGGTAACCTGCAGCAGTGATACCACATCACACAAGGTAACCTGAGGCAGTGGTACCACATGGTACACCAGGTAACCTGAAGCAGTGGTACCACATGACACACCAGGTAACCCGAGGCAATGGTACCACATGACACACCAGGTAACCTGAGGCAGTGGTACTACACAGCCCAGCAAGTAACCTGAGGCAGTGGCCCCACATGGCCCAGCAGGTAACCTGAGGCAGTGGTACCACATGGCACAGCAGGTAACCTGCAGCAGTGATACCACATCACACACCAGGTAACCTGAGGCAGTGGTACCACATGGCACAGCAGGTAACCTGAGGCAGTGGTACCACATGGCACAGCAATGCTAACCACATTTCTTCCTCCCTCCTACTACATTCCCAACACAAATCATTCCGCCGTTAAATTCTGCCATTCACAACATTTGTTCATCCTGCACTTTGGTCAATCCATACTTCTGAAAGCTAATGTCATTTTATAATCCTGCAATATGGGACTAGAATACACTAATAACCCCAAAAATTATGAAACAGGTGTTCTTTATTCAAGGCATTACAAACACAAAAGGGAAACTAAGGTTAAAGAAAGGAAGTACTTACCATATGTACATAGAAGTGAAGGCCTGTGGACTATTTCTTGTCTGTCCCCTCCTCACATCAGCCCTTCTTCCTGCCAAAGACACTATTTATCAGCAAGGATCCATTACACTGCTCCAGTTGCCCTTTTTCACTATTGCCACCTGCTGCAGATGGTTCCAGTACAACTCTGATCTCCCTTACTCAGTGCCTGCTCTCACCATCGCCACCTGCTGCTCAAGGTCCCATTACACACTTATTTGCTTGAAATTGGTGATCCCAGCAACTGCACATAGGACACAGTGACTGTGTGCTAAACAGTTATGTTAGTAACAGGTTCAATTGCAGAGTGGGATGTTCACATCTGCATTAGCAGCAGCATTCTCTTCCTGCACCACCGATCTGGGAAAATGGTTAAGTTTGGGTAATATCCAATATTTCCTTGAGAAGATCTTCTTAGCCTCCTATCTGTGACGATACCTCCCAAGGGTTCTGTGGGGATCACCCACATTGGGTTCTAGGTTGGTCCAAACTCCAGGGGTCATATGACAAATGTCACTTGTTGTTTCGTAGATCATTCCTGATCCACTTTCCATGGTGCAAGTAGGTATCCCTACAGTGAATGAACCCTCGGATTCACACCAAATGAGTCACTTCTGGATTCTGCATCATTTCCTGACTCCACTTCTCTCAAGTGATCATAGGGCAACATCTTCTTTAACACCACTGAGTGAGTGCTCACATTCAATAATCCACTCGACTTCTGGCCTCAAGTGACTGTTCTCTGTGCACCTTCTTCTGAAGCTGCCATCCAGCTACTGGTTCAACAGCATACCTATGGCCATGCGACCAACCACTTTGATAACCTATGGAGGTGGGATATCACACATCCTCCATCTTATTCCAACCTAATGTTCCATTTCCAGAGGAATAGTCATGTGCTGACTGGAAGATCAGGGCTGACAGCCTTGTAATCGATCATTGTTTTCATTCTCAGCACTTCTCTCTCCGTTCTCTCGGGCACCATCTGAACTGCCTGGCTTAGCTTTCTATGTTGCTCAGCATCCATTTATTGACCTGACCATCTCCTTCAGAGGTGGGGTGAGCATGAAGAGATGGTCTGTGGGCAGGCCTAGATTATATTTTAAAGAGTTAA
This sequence comes from Chiloscyllium plagiosum, assembly GCF_004010195.1. Classification (NCBI taxonomy): domain Eukaryota; kingdom Metazoa; phylum Chordata; class Chondrichthyes; order Orectolobiformes; family Hemiscylliidae; genus Chiloscyllium; species Chiloscyllium plagiosum. The sequence continues at coordinate 30,596,619 of NC_057722.1, read as the reverse complement.
TGTGAAGAATGGCCCGCGGATGAGTGAGGGTTGTTATTATAAACATCAACTAGCTCTGGAAGCTTCTCGGGCAGCAATTGTTTACTCTCAGGAGGCAAGGTGGTCATGCAGAGTTCATTGGAATCGTTCACCCTGTCCATTACCCTCTGGATGGTATGGGTGGTGTGGCTCATGACAATGCCACAGACCTTGCAACATTCTCTTAGCATCATGCTCTCAGATTTGTGTCCCTGGTCACTCTGAATCCGATATGGAACACCAAACGGGGCAAGCAGAAAATACAATTCATACTTTAGTGAAAGCTGAGGCCTTTTGGTCATGGATGGGAATGTTTGAGCTTGGTGAAGACATCTGTTAATATGAGAACCTGCTCAGTTGGCCCAGGAGGCAGCATGTGGGGCTTTGATTAAGGACTGGAGAGGCAAGGGATCAGAAGTAAGAGCTTATTGAGATGAGTAGCTGCTTCCTTCTGCTATGCTTCTGTATCCTTCTCAAGAGACACCTCTATTTCTCTGCCATCTAAGAGCAGGAGAACACTTTGTTTCACTGAATTGAGGTCCTGTAGAGGCAAATAAAAAATAAATCCCAGTGGCAACCTTAGGTCATATGAACATTTCATGGCCAGATGATGTCTTAAGCAGGAACCTAATTATCCCAATTTCAGAATACTCCCAGATTTACTGTGGTCTTTAAGTGGGCAATGCACAATAAGAAAATACATGCTTTTCCCAACAGATTTGGTTCATTATAATAAGAACCCTTACCTTTGGTGTCCTTCTTCAGCATGCATTTGTCCTGCAGACAGTCAGAATTAATATCTTTGTAATGAAGGCTGTGCCTCTAAAATAGGTCTTTAAGAGGTGCAGGCAAGCTTAAACGTATGTTAGTCATGCACGCTATTGGGCCCATTGCTGATCATTCAGGCAAACATCACCAGCAGATGCATTCAGCTGAACACTACATTTATGAAATGAGGAGGTTGCACAAAGCCTGTCTTGCAGGTCAATTGTCAATCACAGTCTCCTGCCTGAAAATGTGAGTAATCCATGTTTTGAGAATAACCTAGAAATGGATGGAAAACAAACCCATTCAAATCCGAATCATTCCTAAGGGGAGTAACCTATAATCAGATTTTTCATAAACTTCCAACTGTGCCTTTGAAAATGTGAAAACATTCACTTCATGTAACAGTTTAGAATGTATAATTTCAAATTGTGTTTATTTGTGCTTTATCTGGTGAAATTGGCTATTGGTGCCATGATATAAATTGGATTGTTTTATATTTCATTTTTTAATGGCATATAAATGTTTGCATTAGATTGAGAGGATGGGAACAGTTAAGTCAGAGAAACTGCACCATGTCAATTTCTGATGCTTCTTGGAACAAAAATAGCCATCCCCAATGGCTCAGCCTGGCGGCACACAGATGGCCACTCTTTAGGTTTACTGAAGACATATGTAACTCTGGTTTATTTTTATGGATGTAAAATAGTCTTGAACATGCCTGCAGTGTGAATAGCATTCTTCTCAGTGCATGCTTACTATGATTTATCTGTGTACCAGAAATCACATTATTTTGTTGTTTGCAAATTTTGAAGCTTAAATGGGGTGCTTTTCTTAACCTAAAATATCGTTTTTAACACAATTGCACAATAGGAATCTATTAGTATCATTAGCCAACATTAAATTGCAATGAAAAACAAACTGAGCAACTGGATTCAACACATCCATTGTTATGATGACTAATGTTATTCATTGTTCGGGTCAGCAAACAAAATAAGGCACAACAGTTGCAGGAAAGGCAGATGTTCTTTGAGATGGCACACATCTTTATATTTGTGTTTGTTACCATGGTTAGCTCATTATCAGCCTAGGTTGCTTGTATTTTCCTATTACCTACTAGGAGCCAGACAAAGAATAAATCAGGTGAGTCTCAGATTTATTTCTTCCATATGTTCTTTGCATAACTTAAACACTGCAGCATACTGTGAGAAGGGAGCTACCAAGGTGGAATGTCCTAAAACTAATTTGTCTATTTTTTAAAAATGTTAAGTATTGTCATTAAAAGTAATCCAGTCTTTGCTGATGATGTTGATGCATCCTGTCCGAATATTGCATTTCCACCAAAATACTCACTGGTAAATAATTACAGTTCATCACATTTTACCTACTTATCCAATCAAAGTTTTACATTGAATTTGTCAATTTCTTGACAACATTTGTCTGCTTCACAAACATTAGCACTATTTGAAGATGCCGGTGTTAGACTGGGGTGTACAAAGTTATAGTCCAACACCAGGTTATAGTCCAACAAGTTTAATTGGAAGCACTAGCTTTTGGAACGCTGCTCTTTCAACCCCCTGATGAAGGAGCAGTGCTCCAAAAGCTAGTGCTTCCAGTTAAACCTGTTGGACTATAACCTGGTGTTGCATGATTTTTAAATTAACACTATTGTGCATTTAAAAAGCCAAAAATATATCCACATTTGTGCAATAGATTCATGAAATGAAGATGGATAATACTGTTATCAAATAAAACAAAGTAAAGCTATTATCAGAAATAAGTTCAACATGAGGTTGCCATTCTGTAGCTTAAAATAAAATCATTAATCAGCTTTTGATAAAACAAAATCAATTTGGATAACTAAAATTTGACTTTTAAAGCTAAGAAAAGAAACTTTAGATGCTAGAGTTTCCTCAAGAAAGCAACCCAGGAAATATCAGAGATAAATATATTGACAGTGTATAACACAAATTCAGGTTGATGTTTTTTAACAACATGATTAAAATATTCAAAATTGCAGGATGGTCTACTGATACACTTTTCAATCTTGAACATGTCATCAGCACGAATAAAGGGACAAATTATCGGTCCAGTTTATTCTTGATTGCATATGGTCAATTCTGCTGCCTCACAGCGCCAGAGATCCGGGTTCAATTCCCTCCTTAGGCAACTGACTGTGTGGAGTTTGCACATTCTCCTCATGTCTGCATGGGTTTCCTCCGGGTGTTCCGGTTTCCTCCCATAGTCCAAAAATGTGCAGGTTAGGTGAATTGGCCATGCTAGATTGCCCATAGTGTTCGGTGAAGGGGTAAATATAGGGGAATGGGTCTGGGTAGGTTGCGCTTCGGCGGGTCGGTGTGGAATTGTTGGGCTGAAGGGCCTATTTCCACACTGTAAGTAATCTAATCTAATCAACTTTAAACAACTACTTTAATTTTAATATTACCAAAGACAGGTTTGGAAAATAGAAAATATAATACTTATTCAAGAAAGAAGGCAGGCAACAGTGTGTCATATGCTCAACCATCTTCAGATGCTTCATCAATCAACTCCATCCATGAGACGGTCAGAGGTGGAGATGTTTGTCAATAATTGCATGTTGTTCAGAACTATTCATGACTCCTTAAATATTGAAGCAGTCAATGTCCAAATACAACAAAGACCATATCTAGGCTTGGGCTGAAAAATAACAAGTAACATGTGTTCAACACAAATGTCAGGCAATGGCCATCTCCAACAAAAGAAAATCTAACCATTGTCCCTTGACATTTAATGGTATTCCCATCACTGTAACCCTCACTATCAACATCCTGGGGATTACCATTGACCAAAACTAAGCTGGACTTGCAATATGAATACAACGATTGCAAATGCAGGTCAGATGTGAGGAATACTGCAACACATAATTCAACCCCTGACTCCCAAAGCCTGTCCACAGTCTACAAAGCACAAGTCAGGAGTGTGATGAAATGCTCTTCTCTTCCTGGATGAGTGCAGCTCTAACAACACTCAAGAAGTTTGATACCATCCTGGACTAAGCAGCCTGCTAGATTGGTACCACATCCACAAACATTCAGTCAGTCCACTACAGATGCTCAGTAACAGCAGTGTGTACCACCTTCAAGATGCATTGCATAAATTTGCCAAAGATCCTTAGACAACATTTTCCAAACCTATGACCAAGTTCATCTAGAAGGAGTTGAACCAAAGGGTTTGTTTCTGTGCAGTATAACTCTATGATAAGGGCAGCAGGTACATGAGAACACCGACACCTCCAAGTCATTCATCATCCTGAATTGGAAAAAGATTGAGTTCTTTCACTGTGGCTAGGTCAAAATTCGAGAATTCCTTCCCTAACAATATTGTGGGTTTACTACAGCACCTGCAACAGTTCAAGAAAGCCACCATCTCATGGGCAGCTAGGGACACGAAGGTGTTGAGTCCATTATTGAAGTCATAGCAGTACAGTCATAAAGTCACGATTTAATCAAGCAGAATCAACATGGATTTGTGAAAGGAAACTCACATTTAGCAGAACTATTTGAATCTATTGACAAAATAACATTCACGTTGGATGGGGTGGAATCAGTAGATGTGATGTTCTTGGATTTCCAAATGCATTTGATAAGATGCCACTTCAAAGGTCGCTGTGTAAGATTTGAGTATACAGTGTAGGGGATAACACTTTAGCATGGATAAGAAATTGATGAGCTAACAGATATCAGCGATAGTTACTCTTCGACAGGAAAATGTGAAGTCATTCATTTGGTAGGAAGGATAGGAGAGGCAATATAAAAATCAAAGGCTCAATTCCAACAGGAATATGAAAGGAGAGGAATTTGAGGAAATAAGTGCATTAATTGATAAAGTGGCAGGAGAATTTAGGAAAGGTACATAGCATGCTTAATAATATCAATCAAGGCCTAGCATACAAAAGCATATAATTCATGATGAACCTAAATAAAACATGATTTACAATCTACATCAATGATTTGACTGAGGGAACCAAAGGTATGGTAGCTAAATTTGTCAATGACACCAAGATAGCCAAACAGACCCCAGCACCAAGGATATATTTCCCTCCCCTCCCCTATCAGCTTTCCGTAGAGACCACTCCCTCCGCGACTCCCTTGTCAGATCCACACCCCCCACCGACCCAACCTCCACTCCCGGCACCTTCCCTTGCAACCGCAGGAGGTGCAACACTTGCGCCCACACCTCCCCCCTCACTTCTCTCCAAGGCCCCAAAGGAAACTTCCATATCCGCCACAGATTCACCTGCACCTCCACCCACATCATCTACTGCATCCGCTGCAGCCGGTGTGGCCTCCTCTATATTGGGGAGACAGGCCGCCTACTTGCGGAGCGATTCAGAGAGCACCTCTGGGCCAACTGGACGAACCAACCCAATCACCCTGTAGCACAGCATTTCAACTCCCCCTCCCACTCCACCGAGGATATGCAGGTCATTGGACTCATCCACCGCCAAACCACAACAACCCGATGGTCGGAGGAGGAGCGTCTTATCTTCCGACTGGGAACCCTCCAACCGCAGGGGATGAACTTGGACTTCACCAGTTTCTTCATCTCCCCTCCCCCCACCTTGTCTCAGCCGGATCCCTCCCGCCCGGCACCGCCTTCCTGACCTGCTGTCTTCTTCTTGACCTCTCCGCCTCCACCCTACTCCGACCTATCATCTTCACCTTGACCTCTTTCCACCTATCACATTTCCAACGCCCCTCCTCCCAGTCCCTCCTCCCTACCTTTTATCTTCTCCTGCTGAACACTCTCTGCTCATTCCTGAAGAAGGGCATGTGCCCGAAACGTCGAATCTCCTGTTCCCTGGATGCTGCCTGACCTGCTGTGCTGTTCCAGCAATAAAGTTTCAACCAAGATAGCCAAGAAAGGTAGAGAATCTTTGAAGCAATAAAGACAAGTTAAGTAAATGGGCCAAATCTAAGGAGGTGTAGTATAATATGTATGGCATTTGTTCAGATGACCACTCTGATTTCTAATGGTTTATGCTACCTGGACTTGTATGTAATATTGGGTAAATGATATTGAGGTTGCTCAATGCCAAAAAATGTTCCTTTCACTTTGCTTTACCTTGGGTATATCTAATAATTAGTGGCAGAAGATAAACCACAGTAACATATATACAGAAGGGGTCTGTACTTCTGACTTCTTCAAGAAGGTTTATTGCATGATAGCAATATATGCAGCTATGTTTGGTTAGGTATAATTACTAAAACGTTAGGTAGGTGGGAGAGATATGTCTTCTCTCTCTGAAAACTACAGCAGAACTCATCTTTATCCACCAACTATGAATGATATCAGTAGAATAGGTGGCACCACATAACTGGACAATTAACCCCTTCAGAGCTATTACATTCCACCACATTCACCCCCTCCCAATATTTAACCTATAGTTCACCATTTTGCATTCACACATATAACAATGTTGCATTTTTCAACTACCTCTAAAGTCTCTGACTTTATAAATTCAAATGGACTGGCCATTTCACACTTTACTCAAAGTGTACTGTCTTTGGACCTGGAAGAATAATCATTCTCTTGTTGATGACTGTTGATTCTGGTTCCAATCTGTGTATCATTTATCCACTGGAGGACATTTAATCTCTTGGATATTCTTTGTGGAAGGATATTGCTCTTTGTAGAAACATTTGTTCATCCATTATCTTATCTGATGGATTCTTCATCTCCTGAATTTCTTACACAGAGGACATCTTCCCTGCTAACTCAGACAGATTCCCATGACATTACGGAGGGATGATCTTTAAACTTACATATCCATCATAGAAGACAACTGCTCTATTGAAACAAGTACCTTCTTTTCTGGGTATTCTGGATTTCTGGATCAGTAAATCACTTCCTATCTGGAAGAGGTAGCCTGCCTTGTGCATGTTTAGACAGAGCAGATGCTTAGAGTCATAGAGTTATAGAGAAGTACAGCATGGAAACAGACCCTTCGGTCCAACTTGTCCATGCTGACCAGATATCCCAACACAATCTAGTCCCACCTGTCAGGACCTGGCCTATATCCCTCAAAACCCTTCATATTCATATACCCATCCAAATGTCTCTTAAATGTTGCAATTGTACCAGCCTCCACCACCTCCTCTGGCAGCCCATTCCATATACTTATCCCCTTTTGCGTGAGAAGGTTGCCCCTTAGGTCTCTTTTATATCTTTCCCCTCTCACCTTAAATCTATGCCCTCTAGTTCTGGACTCCCCACTCCAGGGAAAAGACTTTGCCTATTTACCCTATCCATGCCCCTCATGATTTTATAAACTTCTATAAGGTCACCCCTCAGCCTCTGATGCTCCAGTGAAAACAGCCTCAGCCTATTCAACGTCTCCCTATAGCTCAAATCCTCCAACCCTGCCAACATCCTTGTAAATTTTTTCTGAACCCTTTCAAATTTCACAACATCCTTCTGATAGGAATAAGACCAGAATTGCACGCAATATTCCAAAAGTGGCCAAACCAATGTCTGTACAGCCGCAACATGACCTCCCAACTGCTGGGCCAGTGAATGATGGGCTGGCTTGCATCAAGTCATGTGCATCTCATTATCTGTTAGTTATTGATCAATTTGGACAGCCTTAACTGTCCATTGCAGTTGCTTGACTGCTGAAGTGAATCTTTTGGTGCTCAGTCATGTTACTGAAGGATTGTTGCTTACTCATCCTTATCGCTGTCTCTGCCATTCTCTGTTCTGCTGTCTGAGGATAATCAGTCAAAGATTCATGAATGCACTCAAGTGGGTTAGGCTTCTCATTCTTGTTCTCAGTATTCACTTCTTTTCACAAGTTTTGCAAAGCTTTAGCTCTGACCTATTTTTAATGATGACAGTAGTGGTTTGCAGACTAGACAATCCTGTATAATTTCAGATTTCACAATGAAACATTACAGTTTTGACCTCTGGCCATCACATCTGATAATACCCTGGGTTGACATCTGCCAATGTCTAAGTGACTCCATCTACATATCATTTCCAATCACTTTTCTGAGGGAAACTAGAATTATTTGTATTTTGTCAGAAGTAAATAAATTGTTCATGACAGTGAAATGCTGTCTGAGCTCAATGTGTTCTTAGCCAGACTGGATTTATGATCTCATAATCATTTAACACAATACTGGAGATTTGTAGCAGAGTCTTGCTCACTGTTTGTTCTTGTTAAATTTATTTGAGCCCCTTTGGGTGTGTTGGCCATGTTTTTTCTCAGTCATATGAAACATTTCTTCTTGTCATTGTAGGTAATGTCAACAAATTCATTTGCCTTTTTGGAACCTGAAATTAATTTAGAAAACCGAATTAAATCTTTTAATCCTTGATCAATTGGTTTCTGGAGCTGTGTTTCTCTGGAAGTCATTGAACTCCTGCTACTCTCCTAAGCAAATTAAAGTTATAAGATATTTGCAGGCTTGAAAGTGCAATTGATTTATTGTATTCAACAAACACATTTCCAACTCTCTTCTGTGCATTACATTATGATGTAAAGTAGCATTCCATGCTTCTGACAATTATTCCAGTTACACTGTGTAGTCTCATCTCTGTAGGCTATAAATTATGATAACTGATATGACAGGATCATTACCTCAGCACTTACATCATGCTTATATTTAACAGGATGTCCATAAATAGATTCTGTGATATACTTTGACTTAAGAAGTTTGACACCATCAGGCCAAAGCAAACCACATAATTGTCACCACATCCTTTAGCATTTAACCTGTGTCAGCAGTGTATATCATCTAAAAGATGCAATGCAGAAATTCACCAAGGCTTCATTGACATCAACTTCCAAACTCATGACCTCTGCCAGCTAGAAGGACAAGGGCAGCAGGTAGACAGTACCTGCCAATTCCTCTCTAAGCCACTTACCATCCTAAGTTGGAAGTATAACACTGTTCCTTCACTGTCTCTGCATTAAAATTATGGAACTCCTTCCCCAACAATGGGTGTAGCTGTAACCAAGTTCCCTCCCCAACAATGGGTGTAGCTATAACCAAACTCCCTCCCCAACAGAGGGTGTAGCTGTAACCAAATTCCTTCCCCAACAGTGGGTGTAGCTATAACCAAATTCCCTCCCCAACAATGGGTGTAGCTATAACCAAACTCCCTCCCCAACAGTGGGTGTAGCTGTAACCAAATTCCTTCCCCAACAGTGGGTGTAGCTATAACCAAACTCCCTCCCCAACATTGGGTGTAGCTATAACCAAATTCCCTTCCCAACAATGGGTGTAGCTATAACCAAACTCCCTCCCCAACAGTGGGTGTAGATATAACCAAACTCCCTCCCCAACATTGGGTGTAGCTATAACCAAATTCCCTCCCCAACAATGGGTGTAGCTATAACCAAACTCCCTCCCCAACAGTGGGTGTAGCTATAACCAAACTCCCTCCCCAACAGTGGGTGTAGCTATAACCAAATTCCCTCCCCAACATTGGGTGTAGCTATAACCAAACTCCCTCCCCAACAATGGGTGTAGCTGTAACCAAACTCCCTCCCCAACAGTGGGTGTAGCTATAACCAAACTCCTTCCCCAACAGTGGGTGTAGCTATAACCAAACTCCCTCTCCAACATTGGGTGTAGCTATAACCAAGCTCCTTCCCCAACATTGGGTGTAGCTATAACCAAACTCCCTCCCCAATAGTGTGTGTAGCTAGAACAAACTCCCTCCCCAACAATGGGTGTAGCTATAACCAAACTCCTTCCCCAACATTGGGTGTAGCTATAACCAAGCTCCTTTCCCAACATTGGGTGTAGCTATAACCAAATTCCCTCCCCAACATTGGGTGTAGCTATAACAAACTCCCTCCCTAACTGGGGGTGAAGCTATAGCCAAATGGACTGTGGCGGTTCAAGAAGGCAGCCTAGCACCACAACCTCAAAATGTTATGACTTGACAATGAGATCATCTTCATTGTCAAAGACAAGAAAATCAACATATAGATCGAGAAGAATTTTTTGGTCATTGGGTAATGGATTCCAGCATCTGCAGTTTTTTTTTACTCTAACTAAGTTGTACCACTGCCAAGTCTCTTCAACAGATGCCCATTTTGAAGAAGGTCGCTGCCTCCCTCAGATGTACACTCAGTGAGTCCCTTTCTCACTGCCACACCACTGTGACCTCTTCAGCCCTTCAGCATTGCAGAAGCAGTCATTCCGGTACCTGACTTTGTGTCGCACTTCAAAATCACATTTGAATATTTTCACAAACAGACGCTATAAAGGTGATGGTGCACTTGACAGCAGTTGACAACAGATTATTTCTAACATCTTAAGTTGTTACAACAGCAAATTTCTTGCTGAATAAGTAGGTGTGAAACTTGCATGATGCCAAATAGCAAAACAAATGTCTCACACTCTTATATTGGAATAGTTGGCTTTTGCAGATAGCATGATTTTCAAACCAAAATTAATAGGTTTTCCATTTTGCAAAAGACAAGTGTAAGACAATTTTGCGATGCATCTCCTTCAAGAATCCTTCTTGAATAAATCTCTCAGTTGAGAAATCTTCTCCTGCAAAATTAAGATTATATGCTAAGAACAAATTGAGAAATCGAAAGCAATGTCACAGATCCTGCGTGATCAGCACAGTTTAATATCCTAGATCTTCCCTCCATCAGGACTGATTTTGTGGCATTGACCCAACACTTCACACTGTTAAATACCAACGCATATCATTGTGTTGCTGTCATCAGTCAGGTCATGCAAGGATAGGTAGAAAAGTAAATTGTGGAAAGGATGCTACAAAAAAAATGGATCAGTTAAATGAGTGGGCCAAGAATTAGCAAATGAACTGTAAGAAAATGTGACATTGTACATTTTGGTCAGAAGAATAAAAAGGTTATTATCTAAATGATGAGGAATTGCAGAGCTCTGAGATGCAGAGGAATTGACAAAGTTTCTAATCTTGCAAGTATTGTAAATAATTAGGAAAGCTAATGGAGTGCCATTTTTTATCATGAGGGAAATTGAACACAAAAATAGAGAAGTTATGTTTCAGTTGTCAAGGTCATTAGTGAGACCAATTCTGGAAGATTGTGCATAGTATTGGTATCCTTATTTAACAAAGAGAATAGAAATTCACTAGAAGCAGTTCAGAGAAGGTTTACCAGACAAATAGCTGGAATGGATAGACAGTCGTATGAAAAAAGGTTGGACAAGCTAGGCTTAAATCCAATGAAGTTTAGAAGAGTAAGAGGTCAGAAAGAGACAAGATTGTGGTTCGGGCACTTGACATTCAGCACTTCACTCTCGATGAAGAGATCATTCTGGTGTTTGCTGTAAGAACCTAGACCATTCCTGCAGAGATGCTAAAACTTCCATGTCCCAGCAATCAGGTAAGAAGCATTCTGCATTTCAGTGCTAGTGCTACTATGAGTGTATTCCTAACATGCATGATCCCTTGTTTACAATGCATTCAAACTTTTGTCTCCTGCAGCTGACAATGACATCAGCACAGTCTTGGTGGCACTACAAGCTCTCATCAAAGAATCTCATAGAATCCCTACAGTGTGGAAACAGGCCCATCAGCCCAACAAGTCCACACTAACCCTCTGAAGAGTATCCCACCCAGACCCATTCCCCTATCCTATTACTCTACATTTACTCCTGATTAATGCACCTAACCTACACATCCCTGAACACTATGGGCAATTTAGTGTGGCCAATTCACCTAACTTGCCAATACCTTTGGACTGTGGGAGGAAACTGGAGTACATGGAAGAAACCCACACAGACACGGGGAGAATGTGCAAACTCCACACAGACAGTCACCTGAGGTTGGAATCAAACTCGGATCCCTGGCACCGTGAGGCAGAAGTGCGAACCACTGAACCATCATGCTATCCGAGGAGATATTTACTCCTCCAGGAAGGAAGCATAGATCCACCAGGGGATGCTCCAATGAAGATGCCTCCTTCACTATACATCAGCTCAGAAACAGACACTTCAGTGGAAATTTTATTCAGATTAACGGTGGGAGCACATTCTAATGAGTACATCAGTGCCATATCTCTGCAGCTGATTGAGGAAGAGGTGCCCATGTTGCTGACGCTCAGACAACTGCCAGAAACTCGGCACCTGCTAAGCCCCAAGCAGGAAAGGAGTCCCATTAACAACTTTGCGATATGTAACAAAGTAGCACTTTAACAATGTTCAAATGCGCAAGCAGACTCAAGAGCAGCAGGCAGATTTTACAGAGTATAATAATCCCAGCTGATGTTATACCCAGACAAACCAGATCCTGAACTGAAATTTGGCTTGATGCATTGTATGTTGTTTCTTCTGCTGGTGTTCATAAGATGGTCCTTCACTGAAACAGTAGTGTGCAGTGCTGCAGATTTACCAAATGTTTGTCACAGAAAAGAAGACAATATAGAATAACCAAACTATATACACTTGATGTGTCTTTAAAGATTTCAAAGTAAGTGCTAAAATATAATCCCATCAATCCAAAAAAACACCCTTTGTAGATCATAGTACACTTCATACAGATCCAAAATGCACTACTTTACAATACTTACACCAGAGAGAATCTCCTTCTCTATCATTTCTGCAAGCTTAATTTAACTATGACTTCAATTTCCAGTATGAAGAATCTGATAGCCTCTTCTTTGAGCCTTTACACACCTGAGCTTAGCTTTCCCAGCTTTCAAATAACCAATCAGCATTATACCCAAACACTTTTGGTCAGGAACTATCACTAGTTCCAGCCATTCAGCAAGTCAAGTTAAAAGTGTTATGAACCTTTAGTAAATAAAACAGTGAGCTTCAGATTCTGGACATCTTGAAACAAAAGCAGAAATTACTGGCAAAATTCAGCAGGTCTGTCAATATCTGTAGGAAGAAAGCAGAGTTAACATTTGAGGTCCAGTGATTTTTCATCAGAACTGATAGCAACAAGGTGGGAGATGGGTTGAATACAGCTAAGGGTCCTATTAATCATGGCAATGGGGAGTCCTTGGTTGAAGATAAAGGTAGATGTTCCTGAGGATCCCCTGCAGAAAGTGGCATTGTCAGAATAGCTGCAACCAACACAGAGATGATCAACTGGGAGAATGGGATTACCTTCCAATTTCCTCCCTTCAACTTCACCTGTTCTATCTCCAACTTCTCCCTCCCCTTCCTCAGCATTTTTCTCAGGGAAGAGGCTGACCAACGATATGCACTGCAAATGCATCAACTCCCACAGTTACCTCGACTTCTTTATATCCTCAAAGCCTATTTTCTGTAAAGGCTCCATCTCGTTCTCCCAGTTTCTCTATCTCTGTTGTATCTGTTCTAACAATGCCAACTTCTGCGGCGGGGGCTCAGAAATATCCTCTTCATCAAACAAGGATTACTCGCTACCATGATTAGAACATAGAACATAGAACATTACAGCGTAATACAGGCCCTTCGGTCCTCGATGTTATGCTGACCTGTGAAACCCATCTAACCTACACTATTCCATTATCGTCCATATGTCTATCCAATGACCATTTAAATGCCCTTAATGTTGACGAGTCTACTACTGTTGCAGGCAGTGTATTCCATGCCCCTACTACTCTCTGAGTAAAGAAACTACCTCTGACATCTTCCTATATCTATTACCCCTCAAATTATAGCTATGACTCCTCATGCAAGCCATCACCATCCAAGGAAAAAGGCTCTCACTGTCCAACCTACCTAACTCTCCGATTATCTTATATGTTTCAATTAAGTCACCTCTTAACCTCCTTCCTTCTAACGAAAACAGCCTCAAGTGCCTCAGCCTTTTGTTGTAAGACCTTCCCTCCATACCAGGCAACTTCCTAGTAAATGTCCATTGAACCTTTTCCAAAGCTTCCACATCTTTCCTATAGTGCAATGACCAGAACTGTACGCAGTACTCCACGTGCAACCACACCAGAGTTTTGTACAGCTGCAGCATGACCTCATGGCTCCACCACAAAGCTCAATCCCTCTACTAATAAATGTGAACATACTGTATGCCTTGTTAACAACTCTATCAATGTGGGTGGCAACTTTCAGGGATCTTTTACATGGACACCGAGATCTCTCTGCTCATCCACTCTACCAAGAATCTTAGCATTAGCCCATTACACTGCATTCCTGTTACTCCTTCCAAAGTGAATCACCTCATACTTTTCCACATTAAACTCCATTTGCCACCTCTCAGCCCAGCTCTGCAGTTTAATCTATGTCCCTCTGCAATCTACAACATCCTCCAGCATTATCCACAACTCTAACGACCTTAGTATCATCTGCAGATTTACTAACCCATCCTTCTACATCCTCATCCACATCATTTATAAAAATGACAAACAGCAGTAGATCCAAAACAGATCCTTGCGATTTGCCACTAGTACTGAACTCCAGGATGAACATTTCCCAACAACCACCACTAGTCAATTTCTGGTCCAAATTGCTAAATCACCCTCAATCCCATGCCTCCATGTTTTGTGCAATGGTCTACCATGTGGAAACTTATCAAACGCTTTACAGAAATTCATATACACCATATCAACAGCTTTAACCTCATCCACCTGTTTGAAACTTTCTCAAATAACTCAATAAAGTTTGTGAGGCACGACCTACCCTTCAGAAAACAATGTTGACTATCCTTAATCAACTTATTCCTTTTTTAGATGATTATAAATGTTATTTCTTATAACTTTTTCCAACACTTTACCCACAACTGAAGTAGAGCTCACTGGTCTATAATTTCCAGGGTTGTCTCTACTCCCCTTCTTGAACAAGGGAACAACAGTTGCTATCTTCTAGTCTTCTGGCACTATTCCTATAGACAATGAATGACATAAAGATCAAAGCCAAAGGCTCGGCAATCTCCTCCTTGGTTTCCCAGAGAGTCCTTGGATAAACCCCATCCAGCCTAGAGGATTTATCTATTTTCACACTTTCCAGAATTGCTAACACCTCCTCCTTGTGAACCTCAATCCCATCTAGTCTAGTACCCTTTATCCCAGTATTCTCTTCGACAACATTGTCTTTTTCTTGTGTGAACACTGATGAAAAATATTCGTTTAGTGCTTCCCCTATCTCCTCTGACTCAATGCACAACTTCCCACTACTATCCTTGATTTGTCCTAATCTTACTCAAGTCATTTTTTTTAATTCATGACATACCTATAGAAAGCCTTAGGACTTTCCTTGATCCTATCTGCCAATGACTTCTCATGTTCCCTCCTGGCTCTTCTTAGCTCTCTCTTTAGGTTTTTTCTGGCTAACTTGTAAATCACAAGCGCCCTAACCGAGCCTTCACATCTCATCCTAACATAAACCTTCTTCTTTCTTTTAACAAGAGGTTCAACGTCTTTAGTAAACCACGGCTCCCTCGCTCGATAACATCCTCCCTGCCTGACAGGTACATGCTTATCAAGGACACACAATAGCTGTTCCTTGAACAAGCTCCACATTTCAATTGTACCCATTCCCTGCAGTTTACTTCCCCATCCTATGCTTCTTAAATCTTACCTAATTGCTTCATAATTGCCTTTTCCCCAGCTATAATTCTTGTCCTGCAGTATATCCCTATCCATTTCCATCGCTAAAGTAAACATGATCAAGTTGTTGTCACAATCACCAAAGTGCTCACCTACCTCCAAGTCTAACTCCTGGCCAGGTTCATTACCCGGTACCAAATCTAATGTAGCTTCGCCTCTTGTTGACCTGTCTACATTCTGTGTCAGGAAACCCTCCTGCACACATTGGACAAAAACTGACCTATCTAAAGTATTTGAACTATAGTATTCCCAGTCAATATTTGGAAAGTTAAAGTTCACCATAACAACTACCCTGTTACTCTCGTTCCTATCCAGAATTACCTTTGCTATCCTTTCCTCTACATCTCTGGAACAGTTCGGAGGCCTGTAGAAAACTTCCAACAGGGTGACCTCTCCTTTCCTGTTTCTAACCTCAGCCTATACTACCTCAGTAGATGAGTCCTCAAATATCCTTTCTGCAAACGTAATACTGTCCTTGCCTAACAATGCCAAACCGCCCCCTCTTTTACCATCTTCCCTGTTCTTACTGAAACATCTAAATCCCAGAACCTGTAACAACCACTTCTGTCTTTGGTCTATCCCTGTCTCTGAAATGGCCACAGCATTGCAATCTCAGGTACCAATCCATGCTGCAAGTTCACCCACCTTAGTTAGATTAGATTAGATTAGATTACTTACAGTGTGGAAACAGGCCCTTCAGCCCAACAAGTCCACACCGACCCTCCAAAGAACAACCAACCCAGACCCATTCCCCTCTTCACCTAACACTACGAGCAATTTAGCATGGCCAATTCACCTAACCTGCACACCTTTGGACTGTGGGAGGAAACCAGAGCACCCAGAGGAAACCCACGCAGACATGGGGAGAATGTGCAAACTCCACACAGACAGTTGCCTGAGGCAGGAATTGAACCCGGGTCTCTGGTGCTGTGAGGCAGCAGTGCTAACCACTGTGCCACCGTGCCGCCCCTGGCCTTGAAGTAGACACACTTCAAACCAACTTCTTGCTTCCCAGTGCCTTCTTGCGACCTTAAAACCTTATTTTGGATCTCGCTACTCACAACCACCTGTATACTTGAACTACAATATAGGTTCCCATCCCCCTGCTGAATTAGTTTAAACCTACCCAAACAGCATTACAAATTCCCTCCCCCCCCCCCCAGGATATTGGTACCCCTCCGGTTCAGGTGAAGACCATCCTGTTCCTGGTTAACAGGCCCCTTAGATGTATCCAACCTATCCCCTACACTTGAGCCCTCACCCTTTTCCTTCCTTTCCACAATAAAGAGGTCACTTACCTCCCATCAGCCTTGGCATCCAAAGGATTGTAAGACACCATTTTTGTCACTTGCAGATGCCATGATCAGACAACTCTTTCCCCTTCCTCCTTCATCAGCATTCCAAAAGGACTGTTGCCTCCTGCACACTCTGGTCCATTCCTCATCCATTCCCAAGATCTCCTCACACCTCTCCAGCAATTTCCCATACAATGGCAGAAAATATAACAGCTGCCCATTTACCTCCTTCCTCCTCAGTATCCAAGGTCTCAGACACATCTTCCAGGTGAAGCAATGCTTTAATTGGACTTCACTCAACCAAGTCTACTTTCTTGCTGTTCACAATGCGGTCTCTTCTGCAATGGGGAGACAGAGCACAAACTGGGTGATCACTTTACAAAACACCTACATTCTGTCTGCAAAATGACCCCAAGCTTCTAATTATCTGCCATGTCAACGCAGCACCATGTTTCCACGTCAACACTTCTGTCTCAGGCCTACTGCAGTGTGCAAGCTCAAAAAACACTATTCCATTTTCCGCTTGGAACCCTGCAGCCTCTAGGACTCAACATCGAATTCAATACGTTTTGAGCCTGTTTCTGTCCCTCTGGATCCTGTTATGACATGGGTTGCTTTTAGCACAGTCCCCATCCACACATACTCCTGGACCCAATAGCACAATGCACAGGATGCATTCAGTACAGATCATCCATTTTCTTGTAATCTTAACTCTTATTTTCATTCATTCACCTTTTCTTCTGTCCTGGCCTGCTATCCTTAAACTCTTTGTTTACCTGCCCCTTTCATATCTTTCTCTCTCTGAGTTCCTTCTCCACCTACCCTTTCAGCTCTCCCCCTCTCCCGCCCCCTCCCCCAACCTTGTTTTTCCCACCTGCTAACACTTCTGATGAAGGATCACCTGACTCGAACTGTTGACTCTGCTTTCTTCCTGCAGATGCCGCCAGACCTGCTGAATTTCTCCAGCAATTTCTGCTGTGAACTTTTAAGTTCTGAATGAGGGTGAAAGCACCAAAAGGCAGTGTTTCTGTCAGCATCAAAGTAGTCACAAAGTGAGTGGGCACTAAGGGACCAAGGGAACTGCGTGCCTGTCCCTGCAAACAAAATGTCCTGAGATCAGCATTCCAAAGATAGGTGTCCAGTGCACTCCAAAGTTGGAGCGCACAACCCTACTGTAAGTGGATTGGAGATGTGTGATGATGATGTGATGAAGCTGGTACAGGGTCCAAGGCTAAGCTCTGTTGAGAGGAGCTGTTGGCAGTTGCTGTCCATGGAGTGTGTGCCCTGAGATGTTGGAGCCTAGTGTCCAAGAAAGATTCCCGGAGGAGCAGCAGAAGTTGGTATTTCCAGGTAATTGTTCCTATTTTCATGTTGGGGATTGTCTAGTGCCTATCCAGTGGAAATGAGAAACTGCATATCAATGAGGTGATATTTTGGAATAATGACATGTTCATGGGTGCCATTAGGTCTCTGACTGCTCATGAATAAGAATCTTGTCTTGCCATGCAATACTTTTGGTTGATAAAGCTTTTTGCTTTTGATGTCAAGAAGCTCCTCGCCGACCCTCTCATATAATTTTCCTAACTGTCTCACTATTGACTGTGTTGTTCAGAATCTGGGAAGATTCAGCCCAAGAAGTCTGATTGCTTGTCAGAGGGCGAGCAAAAAGAGATGTTATTGCTCCATAGACTTCCTGCAGTGTGGAAACAGGCCATTCGGCCCAACAACTCTTCAAAGAGTAACTCACCCAGACCCAATTCCCTACCCTATTACTCTACATTTCCCCTAACCTACACATCCCTGGACACTATGAGCAACTTAACATGGCCAATTCACCTAACCTGCACATCTTTGGATTGCGGGAGGAAACCAGAACAACGGAAGGAAACACACACACAGACGCAGGAAAAATGTGCAAATTCCACACAAACAGTTGCCCAAAGCTGGAATCAAACCCACGCCCCTGATGCTGTGAGGGACGCTGAGCTAACAACTGAGCCACCGCGCCGCCCCAATCTTCAAAGGAAATATGCAGTGTTAGAAGCACTCAGAACGTCTGATGGCATTTATGAGAGACAGAGAGGCAGGGATCAGTGACTTATCAACAAAGCTTGTGAAGATCATGCACCTAAAGTGTCGAAGCAAATTACTGCTGGTGCTGGAACCTGTACTGAAAACAAAAAATGCAGATCACAGCTGGTCAGGCAGAATTCATGGAGAGACATTGCTCTGCCTCCATGGATGATACCTGAGCCGCTGTGATCTCCAGCATTTGTTGTTTTCATCTGAGGTGTAACTCTGTATACAAAAGGAAATACCAGTAAAATTTGTAAATGATACATACTAGTTAGACTTGTCTTTTGTATCTCAGGTCAGTGCTCCAGTTGTGACCAGTACATTCATTTCGAAGAATTACTATTATTTTACTGGATTTTCCCTCTACAGATGCTGCATCAACTGCTGATTATTTCCAGCATTTTCTGCTTATATTTTAGATTTCTAGAATCTGCATTATTTTGTGCTCTTATTACATACTCAGTGCTGGATATTTGTGAATGCAGCTAGTGCTTTGCCCTTATCGGGCTTTGCTGTTTACTGGTTCCCTGGTCATGTGGGTGGTTTTCCTGGCGGTGGAAATATTGAATAAAATTATTTGGACAATGGTGTTTTCACTGCATTTCTGCATTTACACACACACAACACAGGTGCTATGGGAGAAAAATAAGCACTACTGCCAATTAGAAAAAAATGTATATAAACTGAGGAAGTAGAAAAAGCTAGTTTCACCTTAAAATGGGAAAATATTTTGTTATTAACTGCAAAATGCTACCTTTCTCTTAACAAAGCCCACTTTTGTGATAGAAGTGCACAGTTTTGCAAGTGAAATGATTGGTTCTAAATTAATGGATGATTGTGTCACTCTTTAGCTTGTAAGTAAAACCAAGAGATATGTGCTAGTGGAAAATGTCAATATTAGCTCAAGGCATTCTTATCTGTACATGGGATAATTGTCTACCATGCTTTCAAGGTTCCTGTTTTTTGGATGTTACAGTCCAGGCATTACATTGGGCTAGTTTCAAAGAAGTAGAAGGTTCATAGTATAACTGACCGAGTTGAGTGTAATTATTTGACAGCAAATGATTGTAAAGTGTTTCAGTCTGAAACCTGAGCTTTCAGTGGACTTTATAAATGAAGTATAACAGCCAAGAGTTTTTGCTAAGCCCTATTTAAATCTGTTCCAATGCATTATGACATTGTGTCCTGATTATGGGTTAATGAGAATGAATTGGGGCTATCATGAGGCCCAGAAGCAGGACAAATGCCAGGGTCCATTATTTTTCTCCCCAGCCTTGGTGTACACGTCACCTGATTTTCCAATGGCACCATGAAATCTTTGCATCCGCCTGAGAAGACAGGCTGAGCCTCTGTTTAATGTCTTATTTGAAAGACAATATAGCCCAGGGTGAAACCCTCCTCTAATTTAATAATGATATAGTTTTAGCCTGGGTTATATGCTCAAGTATCTTAATTTGCATCTTCAGCCTGTGACCTTCTATCTGTGAAACTTGTGTGTTACCACGAGGGATTGATAAAATGTGTCTAAATTTAAGTGAATAATTTGTTAGTGCACAGATCTAATCAGATAATGGCATTTTTATGACATTATTATGCAAACATCATACATCAAGGATTCAATACTTACAGGTGGTCCAGATAGAGCAAGGAAGAAACCTGGAACAGAAAACCCAAGCATATGGATTTCACATAATTCTGCAGCTATTAATAATAAGCTATCTTGTACAATTTACTAAGGATTTTCTGCCTGTCAGGCACTAGTCCCTTTAGCATTTAAGGACATAGCTAGATACCAGTGCAGTGAAATTTACCAGTGCAGTGAAATTCCACCAACTGACAACATTCTTAGAGGACTAAACAAGACCAATGCAGAAAATATGTTTCTTGAACTGTTATAGGGAGGAGTGTCTATAACTGTCTCAGAATAAGGATAGGCTCTTTAGGCCTGTGATAAGGAGGAATTTCTACAGTCAGAGGTGAGTGAGTGTGTGTAATGCAGTCCCCAGTGGGCTGTGCGAACCTACTCAATTAGTATATTCACAACACTGATCGATTGATTTCCAAAAGATGATGACCCCAAGGAATATGTGGATAGAATGGGAAAATGGGTTTGAAGTAGATGATCAGCCATCACCTTAGTAAATTGTACAAGATAGCTTATTATTAATAGCTGCAGAATTATGTGAAATCCATATGCTTGGAATTTCTGTTCCAGGTTTCTTCCTTGCTCTATCTGGACCACCTGTAAGTATTGAAGCCTTGATGTATGATGTTTGCATAACAATGTCATGGTTGAGTAAGCTTGTGGTACCTTAGCAACTTCAAACTTTACCTCATTGCTTGATTCTCATGGCTCAGCTTATTTTGTTCACATGAAAACAAATCTTTTCTCTCTTTGCCTTCTCCTCCACATTTGACTTGACCATTTATCCATTTTAAGATATTCTATCACACTTCTTATTGTGCTGGACCTAACCTTCACCATCCTTGTTGCCTGTCTTGCCTTCTGCAATTTCTCCTTCCAACCATGACCTGCATTCTTGACCATTGATTCCCCTCTCAATTATAATCTCTTCCCCCAGAACATACAGACACCCAAAATTACTCTTCCCTGTGATCTCTCGCTGTGTCCTTATCTGTTTTCTGGTAAATAGAAACATAGTAACAGGAGTGGACCAATTCTGATATGCTCAGGCTTTGTGCAGTAAATAAATTGTATTTATTGCCAGTCATTTAATATAAAACTGTGGAACAGTTGTATGAGCAATACTTCATTAGTTAATGTAGATTAAAGCTTGCTGTTTAAACGGACTTAAGTTTGAATCACTCAGAAGTTACTGATGCAGGACAAACGTTTTGCTGTCACTGTAACCAGGATAAACTCACTAACAGGAACATAGAGGACAGGACATATTTGAAGGAGGGAAGCCTGGAGTTGGGTTGGTATGGTAGAGTCAGTGATCATGGAGCTGGAAGCTGGTGAATATTTTGTGCTAGGAAGAAACACACATGCTTCTCTTGGCTCACAAGCAAGCTGTAAATATTAACATGTCTGAGGGCTGTTATCTCAACCATTCCACTATCATACCTGCAGTAAAACTAGAAGCAAACCATCCACACCAGGCTGGGGTTAGAATTACCATTTCATATTTAAAATTTTAACTTCTCACCAAACCTAAACTCATTTATTCTCGTTGGTCAAATTTATATACGCAAATAACACTACAGGCAGCAATGTAAATTAATCACCTATAATATTGCAAGACCATACTTTCAACTGGAAGCACTCAAACTTTGTGTGGGACAGAGACTGGGATATAACACTACAGGCAGCAATGTAAATTAATCACCTATAATATCGCAAGACCATACTTTCAACTGGAAGCACTCAAACTTTGTGTGGGACAGAGACTGGGATATATTGTAATCACTGGACTTCTGTACCGCATGCTCTCTTCAACAAATGCTTACTGTGATTTTGGTGAATTTATATTTGTAAATGTAGAAATTTGTCGGGTTTACCATGGGATGACTAACCTCAATAAATCACTCATTATGGAATTCCTACAGTGTGGAAACAGACTCTTCGGCCCAAGGAGTCCACACTGACCACCCGAACGGTAACCCACCCAACCCATTCCCCCTGTGCTATATTTACCCTTGACTAATGCACACATCCTTGGACACTATGGGCAATTCAGCACAGTCAATTCACCTAACGTGCACATCTTTGGACCATGGGAGGAAACCCACGCAGACATGGGGAGAAAGTGCAAATTACAACGCAGACCTGAGGCTGGAATCAAACCCGAGTCCCTGGCTAAACACTGAGCCACCCTCATGTAGTGCAAAAATGTAATCACTAGTGGTTTCTATATGTTCTAATATTAAAACAATGACACTGAAAAATGCATGAAAATGCTATTTCTTTCTAGTCCAAGTTTTAAACAAATGCAAAACAACAGAAACATAAACAGTTTCATTTCTCAATAAATCATGAAGTGTCATCCACCATTAAACTGATTTATGGAAAAGGCTAAATAGTATATTCATGCTCAATCTGCCTCTGACTCGCATAGCCTTTCTTCATCTATGTGGTTAGCCATGTATTATTGTTCATTTATCTCTGTGAATAGAGCATTTTTGTCATGCTGTAACAACAGCTCTGCACATTTGTACGGTTAAAATATTGGATTCTGTATCAAAATATTTGTTAGTAACAACACTGATTTTTCTTGTTCTTGCACATGTATACATGATTATGCCACGGATTATTTGCAGATGATCAATGTAAATTTGAAAGCAGTATTTTCCACATTGTTACGATGGACTGTTGTTAAATAGATGGATTTTCTTGAGGGCATTTTTGCACAATTTCGTTTCCACATGCCTTTTCCAAAACATTACACCAGCATAAATCAGCAATTTGTGCTTGAATTATTTGCATCTAGTATTTCTTGGTGGTAATTTGACTGGAAACATATCGCCTACATGAGTGGTTTTGAACATCTTGCTGGTATCTCACACCAATATGGCATGTTTGATCTTGTCTATCAGTGAAACTATAGCATTTTTGTTAAATAGAGAAATGGAAGAGTGTGTGCAGGACCCCAGTAGCAATTACACATCCTGCTTCTTGAATACTTAGGCCCGGTAACATTTAAAGCATCTCCTGAATACAACTTTCTGGACTCTTGCCAACATTCTGCTAGCTTCACAGCCCAATGAACTTCAGAAAAGGAAATCTGGCTGCAACTTGAGAATGTCCCTTGATTGTCAGTGGGAGGAGGAGAAGCACAGCAGGTCAGGCAGCATCCGAGGAGCAGGAAAAATCTGCAGTCCTCACTTTTGCCTACTGGGAGGAGGAGATCCAGAGAAAACTCAAAATACAATTAAGAAAGTTCAGGATCTTTGATTTGATTTATTACTGTCACTTATACGGACACAGTGAAAAGTGTTGTATTAGGTGCTTTATTGGCAGATCAACAGGATAACAGAACAGAGTGTAGGATACAGTGTTACAGCTGCTGACAAGGTACAGAGAGAGATTAACACTGACATTAAAAAGGTCCATTCAAAAGCCTGATAATAGCAGAGAAGAAGCTGTTCTTGATTCTAGAATCTTGGATCTCGAAGAAGTTTAAAGGCAGAGGCACTATTTGAGACTTAACCTGACATCTTTATTTCAGGGAAAGTTCCCAATCAGCTACAAGTTCCTAATCTGATGGTAACAGCACAATCTAGCATACACATGGGTCACCGATACAATCTTTAAAATGTGAATTGAGATTGTTTTATTCATTACTTATCTATGTTATGAAATATTGATAATATAAACAATTACAGGCTGGATTTTACAGTCAGCAGTGAAGTGAAGCTACTCAAGTTAATATTGTAAAAAATGTGCCCACAGGACTCTGATGACTTCTGTGACATAGTCTTTACCTTTCCTAATGTAATGGAACTCTTTTATAAAATCAAGAGGATCTTCAGAAAGCCAGCAACAGTCACGTCTTCAAACAGGGAAACCAGCCAATCACATTGCAGAATTCTCATAGACAATAAATCAGAAAGAAAAACAGACTTAATTTTTTGTATGTCGTACAGAGTGAAAACATAGAATGACACAAATACGTTAGTTATTCAAATGTCATAAATAAGGTTTATTTATTTAAAATAAATTCTTATTGCATTAAATTATGGGGAATGTTTGAACAGTTGGTCTTCTAGGGCAAAAGAGATTGTTCAGTCATAATGATAACTAGAAGTTCTGTTAAGAGTTCTGTTGCATCTTATTAAAAGGTACCACTTTTCAAGGGTTTTTGCCAATAACATCAGTAATTGAAAGGAAGTCTCATAAATTTAGAGATTGCAAAGATTGCCACTTGCAAGAAATTCAAAAGCAAATCATGTGGAGGGATATGGATTCATTTACTGCAACTAATCGGATTTCCATGTTTAAATATGTATGTAGAGATGAAAAATGTGTTGCTGGAAAAGCGCAGCAGGTCAGGCAGCATCCAAGGAGCAGGAGAATCGACGTTTCGGGCATAAGCCCTTCTTCAGGAATAAGGAAGGTGTGCCAAGCAGGCTAAGATAAAAGGTAGGGGGGAGGAACTTGTGGGAGGGGCGTTGGGAATGCGACAGGTGGAAAGAGGTTACAGTGAGGGTGATAGGCCGGAGAGGGGGTGGGGAGGGAGAGGTCGGGAAGAAGATTGCAGGTCAAGAAGGCGGTGCTGAGTCCGAGGGTTGGGACTGAGATAAGGTGGGGGGAGGGGAAATGAAGAAGCTGGAGAAATCTGCATTCATCCCTTGTGGTTGGAGGGTTCCTAGGCAGAAGATGAGGTGCTTTTCCTCCAGGTGTCGTGTTGCCATGGTCTGGCGATGGAGGAGGCCAAGGACCTGCATGTCCTTGGCAGAGTGGGAGGGGGAGTTAAAGTGTTCAGCCACAGGGCGGTTGGGTTGATTGGTACGGGTGTCCCAGATGTGTTCTCTGAAACGTTCCACAAGTAGGCGGCCTGTCTCCCCAATGTAGTGGAGGCCACATTGGGTGCAGCGGATGCAGTAAATGATGTGTGTGGAGGTGCAGGTGAATTTGTGATGGATCCATTGGGGCCTTGGAGGGAGATGAGGGGGGAGGTGTGGGCGCAAGTTTTGCATTTCTTGCGGTTGCAGGGGAAGGTGCCGGGAGTGGAGGTTGGGTTGGTGGGGAGTGTGGACCTGACGAGGGAGTCGCAGAGGGAGTGGTCTTTCTGAAACGCTAATAGGGGAGGGGAGGGAAATATATCCTTGGTGGTGGGGTCTATTTGGAGGTGGCAGAAATGATGAAGGATGATATGATGTATCCGAAGGTTGGTGGGATGGTAGGTGAGGACCAGTGAGGTTCTGTCCTGATGGCGATTGGAGAGGCGGGGTTCAAGGGCGGAGGAGCGGGAAGTGGAGGAGATTCAGTGGAGAGCATTGTCAACCACGTCTGATGGGAAATTGCGGTCTTTGAAGAAGGAGGCCATCTGGGTTGTTCGGTATTGGAATTGGTCCTCCTGGGAGCAGATGCGGTGGAGGCGAAGGAATTGGGAATATGGGATGGCGTTTTTACAGGGGGCATGGTGGGAGGAGGTGTAATCTAGGTAGCTGTGGGAGTCGGTCGGTTTATAGTAAATGTCTGTGTTGAGTCGGTCACCCGAGATACAAATGGAGAGGTCTAGGAAGTGGAGGGAGGAGTCTGAGACGGTCCAGGTAAATTTGAGGTCAGGGTGAAAGGTGTTAATAAAGTGGATGAACTGTTCAACCTCCTCGTGAGAGCATGAGGTAGCGCCGATACAGTCATCGATGTAGTACCGATACAGTCATCGATGTATCGGAGGAAAAGGTGGAGGGTGGTTCCAGTGTAGCTGCGGAAGATGGACTGTTCCACATATCCGACGAAGAAGCAGGCATAGCTGGGGCCCATGCAGGTGCTCATGGCTACTCCTTTGGTTTGGAGGAAGTGGGAGGATTAGAAAGAGAAGTTGTTCAGAATGAGGACCAGTTCAGTCAGTCGAAGGAGGGTGTCAGTGGAAGGATACTGGTTGGGTCGGCGGGAAAGGAAGAAGCGGAGGGCTTTGACGCCTTCGTAATGGGGGATGGAGGTGTATAGGGACTGGATGTCCATGGTGAAGATAAGGCATTGGGGGCCATCTTCTGCAGCTACACTGGCACCACTGCCCCACTTTTCCTCCGCTACATCGATGACTGTATCAGCGCTACCTCATGCTTCCACGAGGAGGTTGAACAGTTCATCCACTTTACTAACACCTTCCACCCCGACCTCAAATTTACCTGGACCGTCTCAGACTCCTCCCTCCCCTTCCTAGACCTCTCCATTTCTATCTCGGGCGACCGACTCAACACGGACATTTACTATAAACTGACTGTCTCCCACAGCTACCTAGATTACACCTCCTCCCATCCTGCCCCCTGTAAAAACGGCATCCCATATTCCCAATTCCTTTGTCTCTGCCGCATCTGCTCCCAGGAGGACCAATTCCAATGCCAAACAACCCAGATGGCATCCTTCTTCAAAGACCGCAATTTCCCATCAGACGTGGTTGACGATGCTCTCCACCGCATCTCCTCCACTTTCCGCTCCTCCGTCCTTGAACCCCGCTTCTCCAATCGCCACCAGGACAGAACCCCACTGATCCTCACCTGCACCCCACCAACCTCCAGATACATCGTATCATCCGCCGTCATTTCTGCCACCTCCAAACAGACCCCATCACCAAAGATATATTTCCCTCCCCTCCCCTATCAGCATTCCGGAAAGACCACTCCCTCCGCGACTCCCTCGTCAGGTCCACATCCCCACCCAATCCAACCTCCACTCCCGGCACCTTCCCCTGCAACCGCAAGAAATGCAAAACTT
>NC_057722.1:30482183-30569137 GCF_004010195.1 Chiloscyllium plagiosum | reverse complement strand
CTCCCCCCCCTACCTTTTATCTTAGCCTGCTTGGCACACCTTCCTCATTCCTGAAGAAGGTCTTATGCCCGAAACGTTGATTCTCCTGCTCCTTGGATGCTGCCTGACCTGCAGCGCTTTTCCAGCAACACATTTTTCAGCTCTGATCTCCAGCAGTCCTCACTTTCTCCTAAATATGTATGTACCCTATAGCTAGCTGTCAGTATAAAAATATGGCAGATATGCCATTGAAACAACTAAAAAATCAAGACCAGTATAAGACACTTTCAAGTTGTAACTTTTAATTCTCTCAGATGCAGTTATTTTTTGCGAGCTAAATCATAGAAATGGGACAATTTGCAAATTTCCTTGGATCTCTCTAGTTATGTCATCCTTTCCTCAATGGGTTCTTCCTGCTGGAGGTGAATTCTAAGATGATACTTCTTTGATCCTGTCTTTAGTAGACTGCAGAAAAATAAACTGACGTTTCCTCTTCCTCTGTGAAAAAGATACAACATAACATACGATGGAGTTGAAAGAAGCAGAAAATAATTTTTGATTATTTAGTGAATAACACCTCAAAATTATAAAGGAAACTTGTTTCAACTGACATATTTAGTTAAAATACAGGTTGTAATATATGGGAAAATGGTTTTGTATTAGTATGTTGCTGGACTAATCATCCAGACATTATAAACCGATAATCCCAAAATGGCATCAATAAAAATCCCAAATTATTAACGAACATCCTTTGGGAAAGGAAAACAACACTTCTGCATCTCATGTGCCCTGTATGATGTACCTAGTAAAATAGTTATATAAAGCAGAGCTCTACAGGAAGGTGCAACAACACATTTTCAGAACAACTTTACATGGGCTGTAAATTCTGGCCTTGCCAACAATGCATATAATTTGAAAATTAATTAATTGGTTTGATTACTACGTGGAGATAGATGAAAGAGCAGAAGATGTTTTATGGTTTTTAAGAATCACCAAAGTAGGGCAAAGTGAAATTATGTGTTTGTGATAATTGTTTGTTAACAGTTATACACGCACAATCATTTTGCTGATTTCAAGCGTTCTACATGAACCTATTCGCACAGACAGGAATTGCCAGTAGATTTTCCTCTTGGAATGGAGCAGGATTGGAAAATTAAGTAGAGATCACTCAGAGCAGAAGAAGCTGTTAGGAAAGGAGGGAGGCAGGCGGAAAGGAACCATATCTGTAGAGGATGTTTATGGACCAATTCTCTTATCTGAAGCTCAGCAATGGTACTAACAGTGCTGCCCCAGCAGCTGCAGATGTCTGTGCTTCAATAATGAGGTCCTCATTGAAATCTGTCAACTGTTGCAACCATAACTCTAAGCTTAGAGCAGGATATGGACAGTATTTTCAATGTTTGCCATCAATTGCTGCATAAAGGAGAATGCTGAAACTGTTTAATGTTACGACACAGTAGTGAACCCTTCTGCTAATTAAACCAAACACCCAAAAAAAACTCACCTCGCCTCGTAATCTGGAAAGGTATGAGTGAGAGAGAACACCCAAATTCTATTATTTATAAAAAATTCAATTTGTTCTTTAACTCTAAAAGTGAGCATTAAACAACAACTATTTCACAACTCTAAGCCTCCTTTCTCTTAACTACTTATTGTCTGCCTTCAACTCTATAACAATATACTGTTCCCGTAAACATGGATTAAAATTACATCGACTGATTTTCAAAACCACCCAGCTGCTATAATCATCGGTGTCTCCCTTCCTCTCGTTATAGATCTCCCTGGGCTGTCTTTGATCTTTTGCTGCAAAGCTGTTTCATATGAAAAAGGTACCTTTGATAGAGAGTGTGTTGCTGGCAGTTGCTCTGATGATGGCATTTGGTCTCACTCTAACTGTTCAAAATGCCTGCTTCTTTATACCCCTAACATTGGATCATCTCATTGATTCAAGTTTGGCAAAAACAATAAATTCAAACTTGATTGGGTTTTAGTATATTGGAGCACAATTTAAACTGACTGGCTAAATTCAAGTGGTTGTCAAAACAGCAACCAAAACTCAGGTATTTGTTTCACTGCCAAATATTACATATTTTCAATTTTCCAGTACACTCAGATAGCTATTCAATCACATGACAGGTACCTACAAGCTCTCAGTGCAAAACAGCTTTCACTCCTTCTTAAAGGTACAGTACACACCTTCAACTTCATAACACTAAGCAGATGGAAATAACATAATTTAATTTCTTCATTTTGAAGGCTTGCATGCTCCACACGGTGTAATATGCTGCTGACTGCACACCACTCCATTGTAAGTATTCTATGTCAACTCTCCAATGCATTGGAATCACTGTATCAACTGCACATCAACCACCTCAGCAAATCAGGTGGCGCTGATGACAAGGACAGTCCACTGACAATATGGATGACAACTCTGTATAATTCACCCATGAGAGTACAGTGTGTATTCTTTGAGGGCTGTGCTGCAAAATGAAACATAATAGAGCTCGCCACTGATGTGGAGACAGCAAGGACTGCAGATATTGGAAGTCAGAGTCAATAGATGTGAAGCTGGAAATCAGAATAGGTCCAAGGAGAAGAAAGTTAACATTTCAGCCTGAAACCTTGACTTTCTGTTCCTCAGATGCTGTTTGACCTGCTGTGCTCCTCTAGCTTCACGTCTATTGACACCACTGACATGCTGCACTTATGATCCTGCTACCCAGACAGATCTGATACAGCACTGCAGTACTCATTTGAATGGGCATTATAATTTTTAAAAGTATGTTGCATGTTTGCATTCATGAGAAAACTGTCCTTTCCATGTACCAGTAACCACCAAAAAGTTAAGAGATGGGGAAGAGAAGGAAAAGGAAGAACAGAGACAGGAACAACCTATTTTCTACCAGGGCTGAATGGGAAGAACTAAACTAATCCCAGGGTAATGCCAGTAACTTCAACCACAATTTCCTAATAAGCATCTGCCCCAATTTCTTTAACTTCCCTCTGTTACTGACACTCACATTGTTGTCAGGATCAGAACGCAAAAATATAAACTAACACACAGTACCATATGTATCAAATAAATCATGCCATGTTCTTAACAAACATAAACTAACAATCTTTCAGAATGATCTTAATTTCTAACAGTGCCACCCCAGTGGCTGCAGCATGATGATTAGACGACCTCTGTATTTTAATGTGGGTGGCTGCAGGTGGTCTTGTGCAGTGAATGTGAATAGCTTTGACTCTGGAAGGTCCAGCTTCAGTCCGTGCCATGTCTGCATGGGCAGCAGCAATCTGTTCAATTAGCTGATGGGCATCAGCAAGGACAGTGGCAGTGATCTGAGGATGATTGATGCCATCCTGAAAGAGGCAGCAGGTACACATATGTTCTCTGCAGTGTCACTGCCACTTGCCTGGTAGGCGTCTCAGTAATCCCAAATATCCTTTGAAGAACAGATTGCTGATCCACTGTGACACCACTTTTAACACTAGGTCTCATGGGTTGATGGCAGCAGCATGAGCTTTCAATGCAATATTCAAACTTCTGGTGGAAGGTGTTGATCTGTAATTTAGGCTGAGACATTGGCCAATGTCTGTGTTGGAAAGGCTAGGCTCTCAACTTAGAACAATTCCCTGTGCCAAATTGTTGCTAGACTGTTCCATGCTCCTTGACAATGAATGCCGATGTTCCAGCATAATGCACAATTTCATCGATCATGGCCTTCTCCTGTGGCCTGGTCATTTCAAGTCCACGATTAGTTTTCTGCACAAGAACTCACCTGCCATTTCATCCTCTGACAAGCAGGCACCTCAGCTATCCTTGCTAATTCCCTTACTGCATTACACATGTACACCGCTGTTTCATGATGTGCTGCTGTTGTCGCTATGCCAAGATGAGGGGGATGCAAAATGTAAGAAGAAGAAGACACCATCATCCTCAATATTTTTAATGTCACCATTGGCCATAGCATTAGCAATAAAGCTAAGTATTATCCTACCTGTTGTATGAAGTAATCACTCTGAACAGATTAGTATTCATGTGACGCTGACTTCACACATTCTGATGTCGTCATACCCAGGTTGGAGACAAGGAATTCTACTCTAGCTTTTGGCAAGAATATGTGTATCTTTACCATTGCTCCAGGATCCCAGGAACTGCCCTTGACCAAATTTATTTGAAGGTTTTGCTGTCATGCAATAGACCGTATTGTTATCTAAAAACTCTCTGTGGTGCTGTGTCCTTTACCACTAATCAGTATTGGAAACACAAAATGCTGGAAATCACAGCAGGTTAGGAAGCATCCATGGAGAGAGAACAAGCCAGCATTTCAAATCTACATGACTCTTCATTATAGCAGAGCTCTGACAAAGAGTCATCTCGACTCAAAATGTTAGCTTACGCTCTCTCCATGGATGCTGCCTGATCCATTGTGACATCCAGCATTTTTTGTTTTCAGTTCAGATTCGAGCATCTGTAATAATTTGCTCCTATCATTAATCAGTAAATCAGCTGGAGACTCATAATTTCAAAAAAGAGGAATGATGACAGTGAACTACCTCAAAACCTTTACTCAGTAAGGCTTATTGGTAAATAATCTTCGAGGAGAAAGTGAGGACTTCAGATGCTGGAGATCAGAGCTGAAAATGTGTTGCTGGAAAAGCGCAGCAGGTCAGGCAGCATCCAAGGAGCAGGAGAATCGATGTTTCGGGCATGAGCCCTTCTTCAGGAATGTGGAAAGTGTTTCCAGCAGGCTAAGATAAAAGGTAGGGAGGAGGGATTTGGGGGAGGGGCATTGGAAATGCGATAGGTGGAAGGAGATTAAGGTGAGGGTGATAGGCCAGAGTGGGGGTAGGGGTGGAGAGGTCAGGAAGAAGATTGCAGGTTAGGAAGGTGGTGCTGAGATGGAGGGTTGGGACTGAGACAAGGTGGGGGGAGGGGAAATGAGGAAACTGGAGAAATCTGAGTTTATCCCTTGTGGTTGGAGGGTTCCTAGGCAGCATCCCTTGTGGTTGGAGGGTTCCTAGGACACACTTCCTGCTGGACACACTTTCCTCATTCCTGAAGAAGGGCTCATGCCCGAAACATCGATTCTCCTGCTCCTTGGATGCTGCCTGACCTGCTGCGCTTTTCCAGCACTACATTTTCAGCTCAGTTATTGGTAAATAAAACAAGATGTCAGTGGGGATATTCGGGAAACTACCACATAGTTTATGTGGTGTGGATCTGATCCCACCATAAGGAGAAAAAAGCCAGATGATCTAGATTAAGAAGTAAACTTCCAGAAGGTGTGTCCACCACTTTAAGAGCATTAACACTTCAAAATGGCATAATCAGTCATATTGTGACCTGAAAAGTGATTCATGACAAGGAGAGACAGCAGCAACCATGGAAACAGTGAAAAAGACAACCCCAGAATTGCAAAGACAAAACCTTATTCAGAAAATGGTAAGAGGTATTGGGATAAGAATACGGGCTTGGAATAGAGAGAAATAATCGGGCGTTCTTTGAAAATTTGGGGGCCTTAGTGAAGAAAGAATAACTGAGGCTCAGATACTGAAGTTAGGGAGCCCAAAGAGAATAGGGGTATCACTTCATGAAAAGAAAAAAGGGAAGAGAAGAGAGTAATAAAGGCGTTTAAATCTCACTTCTCACAAGATACATTGCCACCATTTACATTAGATTCAGTGAGGGGCAGCTGCAAATAATAGTGCAAGGGTCAGAACAGAAATTTAGGTCAGGCCTAGTGAATCAGGAAACTATCCAATTGTATTTAAGTTCAATGGAAGCAAATTTATTGAAACCTAGTAAAAGAGTATATCAGAAAAATGAAAGATTTAAAAGGACCAGGACTCAATAACTAAGTTGTGATATTCACAA
The DNA here is from genome assembly GCF_004010195.1 of Chiloscyllium plagiosum. Classification (NCBI taxonomy): domain Eukaryota; kingdom Metazoa; phylum Chordata; class Chondrichthyes; order Orectolobiformes; family Hemiscylliidae; genus Chiloscyllium; species Chiloscyllium plagiosum. Next base: position 30,563,277 of record NC_057722.1, on the reverse strand, counting down.
GAAGATTTATTACGACCACAGACAGAAAAATAAACTTTATTTAGAAGTTTGTGCAGAAGAAATTACTTGCTGTTTTGGACCATAAGAGTGGGAAACATCTACCTAATCCGAGAGGATGTCATAGAATTCCTCCTGGACTATAGAAAGTGGGAATCCTCAGAAAAAGCAGACACTGTTATAAAAGGTGAGAAGACCCTAACAAAGACAGGAAATCCATAACACAGGTGAGTTACAAAAAAACAGAATTAAAAAGCCAATTTTAAAAACTTGAAACCAGTCAAGGCCTATAGGGCAGCTATATAAACAATTTAAAGGTCCAATCAAGAATTCATTCAGTATTTCAGAAATACAGAGGTAAAAATCACTGGCAAATGAAAAAATACTGAAACATTGTTAAAACAAACTCTGCGGTCAGTCAATTAAAATAGCTTTTATGAATATAAGAACATAAGCTTAAAGAATAAAAGATTACAAGCAATATTGAAATGATTCAAATTTAAACTATGTTTATCGTAATTAATCAACACCTAGAGAAGAAATAGAAAAAATGAGAGATTCAAGGTCAGAAAAAGAACCAAATCATATTTATGGAGGTACCTGAAAAATCAAACTAAGTTCAGAAGAAGGGTATAATCAAACAGTTGCCGCTGGCAGCCTCCAGCCAGATCAACAATTTGAGGGGAATAAGTTGCATGTGTCTTGATGGGAGCCAGACCAATGTTTGCAGATTCAAGATGCAGTCAATAAGAAGAAACTACCCTGTTTAAGCATCTGGGATACTGCAAAAATGTGAGCATCTTTCCCAATTCGAAAGATATTGTTGAGTCATGAATCCCAGGATGTGATAAGGAAGAAAGTATTTGCATTGATAGAGCAACTGTCCTCCATGACAGACATTCCCGAGATTAAATAGTTCCCTCAGATAATGTTATGAGGCATTTACCTGAGTTAACAGAGGAGCATGCCTTTTCCAAAAAAAATTCAGGAGATTAACAGGGTTCCAGATAAGGCGGATTGATCAATAACAACATTTACAAAGGACAATGTCCTCCACAAAGGATATCTGCATGTTCAAATGAACCTCTTGCAGAGAAATGAGTCACAAATCAGAACGAGGTCAACAATCCTCAAGCAAAAGGTCTACCATTCTTCCAAATATGAAGTCAGTATGTTCTAAATGAACTGTGAAATGTCAAGACTGCCTGTTAATCGCAGATTAGCTGATGAAGGGTGGGGGTCTGGGGGTGGAGGTCAGTGGAATGTTGTAGCGGTAAGTGTAATATGGTTTATATATGATTGTATAACAGGTTAAGTATAAAGATGAAAGGTTGAGCATTTAATCGACTCCTTTTACTAATGTCACACACTCCGTGAGGATGAAATCAAAGAATTCTACCTTGCGAACAAATGCATCTGTATTGTCCCCTATCGTCCTGTAAGGCACACCTGACTAAATGCAGATATATTGTTGCCAGCCTGTAGTAAATCCTCTTATTCTCTAAGAACAGTGCATCTTCTGTAAATACTCTAGGGTGGTAAATACTCAACCCTCATCACTAATCACTGAATAAGCTCAAGACAAATCAAAGATAAAAGAGGATTGGTGGCAGCATGTCACCTCAAACAAATCTCACCCAGTAACATCAAGTGGGAGGGTAAAAATCCAGTGGTCATTGTTCACATAGATATCAATGATGGATAAAACTAAGGCAGAAGTTTTGCTTAAGGGAATATGAACAGCTAGGAGCTAAAGAGCAGAACAAAAACTTAATAATCTCTGGATTACTACCTGAGCCTCGAGCTAATTGGCACAGGGTCAATAAGATTAAGCATGGCTCAAAGATTGGCGTGGGAGAAATGGGTTCAAATTCATGGGACATTGGCACCAGTACTGGGGAAGAAAGAACCTGATCCAATGGAAAGGTTTTCATCTGAACCGTGCTGGGACCACAGTCCTAGCGAATTGCATAACTAGGGGTGTAGACAGGGCTTCAAACTGAATGGGGGGGGGGGGGGGGGGGGCGGGGGGGGGGGGGGGGGGGGGGGGGGGGGGGGGGGGGGGGGGGGGGGGGGGCACGGTGGCTCAGTTATTGAGGAAATAAGAAAACTCAAATTAAAGGAGGGAGTAAGAGTGCAGAACTCAGGAGAGGTTGTTAAAATCTTCAGCACAGAAATAGGACGGAGTATCTGGGAAGGGTTGGTAATCAAACCTCAAGCACACTGGACAAATGAATGACAACGAGAAGGGGGACGACAGTTAATACAGGACTGAAGGTGCTATATCTGAATGCACACAGTATAAAGAATAAGGTAAATGGGCTGGTGGCGCAGATCGAAATTGGCAGATATGATATTCTGGGCATCACGGAGACATGACTGCAAAAGGATCAGGATTGGGAGCTGAATATTCAAGGATATACATCCCATTGAAAAGGTAGGCAGGTGGGCAGAGGGGATGGGGTTGCCTTATTATTAAGAAATGAAATTCAATCAATAGTGAGAAACAGACTAGGGCCAGAGGGTGTTGAATCTATGTGGGTAGAATTCAGGAATTGCAAAGATTTTTTTTAAAAAGTTGGATTTATGTACAGGCCTCCAAACAGTAATCAGAAGCTAGGGCGCAAGCTACACCAGGAGATAGAAAAGATGAGTAGGAAAGGCAAAGTTACAGTGATCATGGGGGTCTTCAATATGCAGGTGGACTGGGAAAATCAGGTTGGTAGTGATTCACAAGGTAAGGAATTTGTGGAATGCCTATGAGATGGCTTTTTGGAGCAGCCTGTGGTGGAGCCCATTAAGGAACAGGCAATAATGGATTTAGTGCTTTGCAATGAGGCAGACTTGATAGCGAAGCTTAAGGTGAAGGGACCCTTAGGAAGCAGTGATCATAACATAATTGAATTTACTCTGCAATTTGAGAGACAGAAGATAGAATCTAAGGTAACAGTATTACAACTGAATAAAGGCAACTACAGAGGCATGAGGGAGAAGCTGGGTAGAATTGACTGGGAGAGAAGCCTAGCAGGTAGGACAGTGGAACAGCAATGGCAGAAGCTTCTGGGAGTCATTCAGGAGACACAGCAGAGATTCATCCCAAGGGAAAAGAAGTATGGTACAGGGAGGATGGTGCAACCATGACTGACTTGGGAAGTCAGGGATAGCATAAAAGCAAAAGAGAAAGCATAAAAACAGCTAAGAACAGTGGAAAACCAGAGGATTGGGAAGCTCACAAAGACTAACAGAGGGCAACAAAAAAAGATATAAGGAGAGAGAAGATTAACTGTGAGGGTAATCTCACCAGTAATATAAAGGAAGACTGAAACATATAAAAGGCAAAAGAGAAGCAAAAGTGGATATTGGGCTGCTGGAAAATGACACTGGAGGGATAGTAGTGGGAATCAAGGAAGTTGCTCAGGAACTGAATAATTACTTTGCGTCAGACTTTATGTTGGAAGACATAAGTAATTTCCCTAAAATTTAAGAGAGTAATGGGGCAGACCTGAATATGGTGGTCACCACCAAGGAGAAGCTGCTAAAAAAACTGAATGGCCTGAGGGTGGGCAAAACCACCTGGACCAAATGGACTACACCCCAGAGTTCTAAGGGAGATAGCTGAAGAGACAGTGGAGGCATTAGTGGTAATCTTTTAGGAAACAATGGAATCAGGGAGGTTTCCAGAGGACTGGAAAATTGCTAATGTGACACTTGTTTGAAAAGGGAGTAAGGCAGAAGATGGAAAATTACAGAGCAATTAGCCTAACCTCAGTCGTGGGTAAGATCCTGGAATCCATCGTGAAGGATGAGATTTCTGAATATTTGGAAGAGTATGGTAAAACAGGGCAGAGTCAGTATAGTTTCATTAAGGGGAGGTCATGCCTGACAAATCTGCTAGAATTTTCTGAGGAACTAATGAGCTGGTTAGACCAAGAAGAACAATAGATGTAATTTACCTGAACTTCAAGAAGGCCTTTGACAAGGTGCTACACAGGAAGCTACTGAATAAGACAAGGGCCCATGGTGTCAGAGGCAAGGTGCTGGTATGGATAGATGCTTGGCTGTCTGGCAGAAAGCAGAGAGTGGGGATAAAAGGGTCCTGCTCAGGATGGCAGCTCGTGACAAGTGGTGTTCCACAAGACTCAGTGTTGGCACCACAACCTTTCACTTTATACATTAATGATCTAGATGAAGGAACAAATGGCATTCTGGCTAAGTTTACAGGTGATACAAAGATAGGCAGAGGGATAGATAACAATGAGGAGGCAGGGAATCTGCAGAAGGATTTGGACAGGTTAGGAGAGTGAGCAAAGAAGTGGCAGATGGAGTACAATGTGGGAAAGTGTGAGGTTATGCACCTTGGTAGGAAGAATAGAGGCATGAGCCATTTTATAACTGGGGAGAAAATTTAGAAGTCTAAAATGCAAAGAGAGTTGGGAGTTCTAGTCCAGGACTCTCTCAAGGTAAACATGCAGGTTGAGTCAGTCGTGAGGAAGGCAAATACAATGAAGGCACTTATTTTGAGACGACTTGAATATAAAAGCGGGGATGTACTTCTGAGGCTCTATAAGGCTATGGTCAGAGCACATTTGGAGTAATGTGTGCAGTTTTGAGTCCCATATCTCTGAAAGGATGCACTGATCCTGGAATGTGTTCAGAGGAAGTTCACAAGAAAGGTCCCAGGAATGAAAAGCTTAACATATGAAGAACGTTTGAAGACTCGGAGTCTATTCCCCAATGGAGTTTAGAAGGATGAGGGGAATCTAATTAAAACACACAGAATACTGAATGGTCTAGACAGAGTAGATATTGGGAAGATGTTTCCATAGGAACCGAAGGCAGAGCCTTAGAGTAAAGGGAAGATATTTTAGATTAGATTGCTTACAGTGTGGAAACAGGCCCTTCAGCCCAACAAGTCCACACCGACCCTCCAAAGAGCAACCAACCCATACCCATTCTTCTACATTTAACCCTTCACCTAACACTACGGGCAATTTAGCATGGCCAAATCACCTAACCTGCACATATTTGGACTGTGGGAGCACCCGGAGGAAATCCACGCAGACACGGGGAGAATGTGCAAACTCCACACAGACAGTTGGGCGAGGTGGGAGTTGAACCGGGTCTCTGGCAGTGTGAGGCTGCAGTACTAACCACTGTGCCACCATGCCGCTCACTAATGGAGATAAGGAGAAACTTTTTTAACCAGAGAAAGATGAATCTGTAGAATTCACTACCACTGAAGGCTGTGGAGGCCAAGCCATTGAGTATATTTAAGATGGAAATGGCTAGGTTCTTGATTGTAAAGGGGGTCAAGGGTTATGGGGAGAAAGTGGGAGAATGGAGTTGCAAAACCTATCAGCCATGTTTGAATGGCAGAGCAGATTCGATGGGCAGAATGGCATAATTTCTGCTCCTATGACTTATGGTCCTCTGTTCCAACACATGATGGAAGAAGTGACAAGTAATACAAGTTGCCAGCATTGGTCATTCTCAGTGGTGAATAAAAACCCAACCATGACTTTCCCCATTTAATTAGCTTCTGCTGCCTCTGATTGTTTGACACCTTCTCCTGCAAGGAACATAAAGGCACGATAGACTTAAGCTCACATCCAAATCATTTATATAAATGATGAAAAGTAGTGGACCTAGCACCCAATCTTTGTGGCACTCCACTGGTCATAGGACTCCAATCTGAAAAACAAGCCTCCACCATCACCCTCTGTCTTCTACCTTTGAGCCAGTTCTGTAACCAAGTGGCTAGTTCTCCCTGTATTCCATGAGATCTAACCTTGCTAATCAGTCTCCCATGGGGAACCTTGTTGAATGCCTTACTGAAGTCCATACAGATCACATCTACCTCTCTGTCCTCATCAATCCTCTTTGTTACTTCTTCAAAAAACTCAATCAAGTTTGCGAGACATGATTTCGCACGCACAAAGCAATGTTGACTATCCCGAATCAGTCCTTGCCTTTCCAAATACATGTACATCCTGTCCCGTAGGATTTCCTCCAACAACTTGCCCACCACCGACGTCAGGCTCACTGGTCTATAGTTCCCTGGCTTGTCCACACCATTCTTCTTAAACAGTGGCACCACGTTAGACAACCTCCAACCTCACCTGTGACTATCAATGATACAAATATCTCAGCAAGAGGACTAGCAATCACTTCCCTACCTTCCCACAGAATTCTAGGGTACACTTGATCAGGTCTTGGGGATTTATCCACTTTTATGCATTTCAAGACGTCCAGCACTTCCTCCTCTGTATTAAGGACATTTTACAAGTTGTCACCATCTATTTCCCTACATTCTATATTTTCCATGTCCTTTTCCACAGTAAATACTGATGCAAAATACTCGTTTAATATCTCCCCTATCTCCAGTGGCCAGGGCAGAGAGGTAGATGTGATCTGTATGGACTTCAGTAAGGCATTCAACAAGGTTCCCCATGGGAGACTGATTAGCAAGGTTAGATCTCATGGAATACAGGGACAACTAGCCATTTGGTTACAGATCTGGCTCAAAGGTAGAAGACAGAGGGTGATGGTGGAGGCTTGTTTTTCAGATTGGAGTCCTGTGTCCAGTGGAGTGCCACAAAGATTGGGTGCTGGGTCCACTACTTTTCGTCATTTATATAAATGATTTGGATGTGAGCTTAAGAGGTATAGTTAGTAAGTTTGCAGATGACAAAGGCTGCCTTGCTGATTTTTTAGGGGCCCTATTCTCTCCCTAGTTACCCTTTTGTCCTTAATGTATTTGTAGAAACCCTTGGATTCTCCTTAATTCTATTTGCCAAAGCTATCTCATGTCCCCTTTTTGCCCTCCTGATTTCCCTCTTAAGTATACTCCTACTGTCTTTATACTCTTCTAAGAATTCACTCGATCTATCCTGTCTATACCTGACATATGCTTCCTTCTTTTTCTTAACCAAACACTCAATTTCTTTAGTCATCCAGCATTCCCTATACCTACCAGCCTTTCCTTTTACCCTAACAGGAATATACCATCGCTGCACTCGGGTTTGGTGATTTGTGAATTAGTTCAAACTGGTACGCATTTCATGAGCTATTTGGTTCATGTCATTAACAGCTTGAAACACTGCATCCAAATCTTTTGTGCTTGACTCTGGCTTTGATCTCCATTACTCTCTGCTCTCACAGCACTGAGTGCTTGCAGGCCTTTCATTCCCTTGTGGACACAGCACAGTTTTCTCCTTTTCTGTTTCCTTCACCAAGTTTTCAGTACTGGGTTTGCAAACCTGTGTGCATTCTCTCTACCATGGTCAGCCACTGATCTTTGTTGCCCAGCATTAATTCCAAATGTTGCCTACAGCACTTCCAGCTGCCACAATGCATCTTCTCCAAGATGCAAGTTAACTGTCGGTAATGGAAGCAAATAATGATTTGGAGCCCCCTGCTGATATAAGCAACCAACAAATGGTTCAGTGCTAACTGCATGCAAAAATTATGATAATTAGGAATCAGGACAACTGAAATCCTAAATGACTATTTTTAGTGATTACCAATGTAGCCATCTGCATTCCTGAAGCATCAAAAACAGTCACTTTGCACGTAATATCAGATTAACAGCAAGAGTTCTAATTGTAAGAGAATAGACAGTTTGAAAAGCAATATCAGGTCCACAACATTTATCCAAGGGTATGAATAAGTGAAAAAAATTGTATGGAATATCAAACAGTGAGGAGAATTAGAAAAAGATAAGGACATGTTTAGGAAAAATGATTACAGAAACATAAGCTGCAAAGAAAATGTTAGAAGGGAGTTGCAATCTGTGACATAATTTATCTAATTAGAATGCTAGTAACTGGATCTTTGGATCATACTCTCACATATTGTAAGGTGGCTGTTAAATGCCTAGGTATCAATGTTTTCCAGCAAGATGTTCCCTTTAATGGCTCAACAATTTAGCTAATTTATTCTTTGTTCAAACTGTATTTATATTATACATACATTCATATATATATCTCCAGGTATTAAGTAACTTTTTTTGACTCCATTAATTTATGAGCAAAGGCATAGGAATACTAAAAGAAATCTGGACTGACCATTTGTCACTGAATATCATGATATGTCTAGCTAATTACATGTGTCACCCAACACTACCATAGAAACATTAAGTTTCTCTAAGAATTGCTGCTGGCTACAAGCAATTCCTAAAGTGGATTTATCAAATGTAACTTTAATTTCACATCGAAAGATACATACTGAAGATGTAATTCTGCTGCCCAGATTGAAGTAAAGGTAACCTTCAGTTAACCACCCATCTATTGGTATAGGACTATATCACAACAGAAGGGGAAAGCTGCCCCTTCCTGCATCACCTCCAGTCCAGAACCCAAAACCACTCTCCCACCACCCACCTCCTGTCCAGGCTCTGTCCTGGAGCTGCAGGATGCAGTGACCCTTGTGTGTGCACAAGCTCAAAACTGTCATTAATGTATTCCCATAGGCAGAAGAGGATTAAACATCTGTAAGACAAAGTTTCTCGATCAACATGCTCCCACTCTACATTACTGCCCCCTAGACTATCAAAATCTATTATGGACCAGGCCAGAGCCTCCTTAAAACATTTTAAGAAGGTCTCCCAAACCCCAACTTTTTTAGCTGTTTTAAGCAGATGTAAGGTAGATATTCCAGGAGTGATGCAACTGGTCAAACGACGTGGCTTCAAGTAAAAAGGGGAGTGGTTTTGGATTCTGGACTAGAGGTGATGCAGGAAGGGGCAGCTTTCCCTTCGTGTTGTTATATAGTTCTATACCAGCAGGAGTGTTTTAGCACGGAAGATAGAGAACAGCATTGACGTGATGGAACAACCTTGCATGACCCTAGTTTGCACGCACATTGAGTCTATGGTGGATACAGTGCTGAGGATCACAGGCTTTATGGCCATTTGCAGAACAATGAAACACAAGCAAAAGAAATGTTCTAAATTGGAGCACAGCAAAATTCGATGGAAAGAGACAGGAGCTTGCAGAGGTTGATTGGAGTAGTTTGTTTGCAGGCAAGGGGACCTCCGGCAAGTGGGAGGCCTTTTAAAGTGAGGTAGAGTTCAAGACCAAATGTTCCTATGAGGGTGAAGGGGAAGGTTGGCAGGAATAGGGAACACTGGATGACAAGAGATATTGAGGATTGGACCAGAAAAAAGGTGGAGGCATAGCTCAAGTACAGGCAGCTGGGATTAAGGGAATCCCTGGAGATATATTGGGGATACAGGAGTTTACTGAAGAAGGAAGTCTGGAGGGAAAAAAGGGGACACAAGATAGCCTTGGCTGAGAAGGTTAGGGTGAATCCAAAGAGGTTCTTTAAGTACATTAAAGGAAAAAGAAGAACTAGAGACAGAATGGGGCCCCTTAAGGACCAGAGTGGACATATATGTGTAGAACCACTGGAGGTGGGCATGGTCCTCAATGAATATTTCTCCTCCGTGTTTACCATTTGAGAAAGACATGAAGACTTGGGAACTTGGGGAGATTAGTGGTCATATCTTGGGGAGTCCATAATCACAGTAGGGGAGGTGTTGAATGTACTGGAATGTATGAAGATGGATAAATCCCCTGGTCCTAACCAGACATATCCAAGAATCCTGCAAGAGACTAGAGCAGAAATTGAGGGGACCATGGCTGATATTTTTGCATGATCATTAGCCACAGGTGAGGTCTCAGAAGACTGGAGGGTAGCGAATGGTGTGCCATTGTTCAAGAAGGGCTACGAAGAAAAAACTAGGAACTATAGACTAGTAAGCTTAACAGCTGTGCTATGTAAGTTACATGAGAAGATTCAGAGGGATAAGGTGTACACGCATTTGGAAAGACAGGGTTTAATTGGGAGCAGTCAGCATGACTTTGTGCGTGGGAGATCATGCCTCACAAATTTGTTCAAGTGCTTTGATGAAGTGAATAGGAAGGTTGATAAGGGCGGGGTGGGCGATGTGGTCTATATGGATTTCAGTAAGGCCTTCGATAAGGGTCCACCTGGTAGGCTGCTCTGGAAAATTAGATCACATGAAATCCAGGGTGAGCTGACAAATTGGATACACAATTGGTTTGATGGTTGGGAGCAAAGGGTAATAGTGGAAGGATGCCTGTCAGGCTGGAGGCCTGTGACTATGGGAGTGCCTCTGGGGTCAGTGCTGGGCCCATTCCTGTTTGTTATTGATATTAATGATTTGGGTGAGAATGTACAAGGCATGATTAGTAAGTGTGCAGATGAAGTTTCAATAGGAGTATCGTGGACAGTGAGGAAGGTTATCAGAAATTGCAGCAGGACCTTGATCAGCTGGGGAAGTGGGCTGTGAAATGGCAAATGGAGTTTACTATAGATATGTGTGAGGTCCTGCAGTTTGGAAAGTCAAATCAAGGTAAGAGTTTCATGGTGAATAGTAGGGCCTTAAGGAGTATAGTGGAACAGAGAGATCATGGAGTTCAAGTGCATGGTTCTCTGAAAGTGGAGTCACAGGTAGACAGGGCTTTTGGCACACTGACCTTCATCAGTCAGGGCACTGAGTATCCAAGTTGGGAAGTTATGTTGCAGTTGTACAGGATGTCTGTGAGACCACACTTGGAGTATTGTTCAGTTTTTTGTCACCTTACTATAAGAAGGATGTTATTAATCTGGAAAGAGTGCAGAAGAAATTTACAGGCCTATTACCAGAACTCAGGGTCTGAGTCGTAGGGAGAGTATGAACAAGCTAGGACCTTTTTTCTTCAGAGCTTAGGAGACTGAGAGAGGATCTAATAGAGGTGTATAAGATCTTGAGAGGCATGGACAGTGTGAATGCATGCAGTCTTTTTTCCCAGGGTTGGGAAATTGAGGACTAGAGGGCATCAGTTTAAGGTTAGAGGGGAAAGAATAAAAGGGAAAATGAGGGGCAACATCTTCACACAGAGGGTGGTACACATATGGAATGAGCTGCCAGTGGAAGTTGTTGAGGCGGGTACATTAACAACATTTAAAAGGCATTTGGATAAATACATGGATAGGAAAGGTTTAAAAAGATATGGGCCATGTGCAGGGAAATGGGTTAGTGTGGATGGACATTTTGGTCAGCAAGAACCAGTTAGCGCCAAAGGGCCTGTCTCCATGCTATAGGACTCTATGACTAAAACAGAATTTAGAATAACAACTATTTGAAAATGCTTAACAAAGGAGCTTTTCCAATTTCCCTCAACATCACCATAAACACACCCCTTGGCAAAAAAAAGGGATTAAAACACAGGTTCTTATAGGATAGATGTTAGAGAGAGAGAGAGAGAGAGAGAGAGCGCCAGCCAGAAACATCTGGTTCCTGGGTGCATTAGTCAGGGGTAAATGTAGGGGAATGGATCAAGGTGGGTGTGGACTTGTTGGGCCAAAGAGCCTGTTTCCATACTGTAGGGAATTTAATCTAATCTAAAGAAGGCACAACCTTTCAGCATCAGGACTCCATTATGACACATTCTCTTCTCTTCCCGTGAACTGCAACCCCTCCAATTTTGCAATACATTTTAGGACAGTCCCAATGTTATCCTTTTAAGCTACTTTTGAACATAATTTCCTGATTCATTTACTGACCTTTATTCTTTTTTTCAATGCTTCTATAACAGGTGGCCAGTTTACAATGCCAGTTCTACAAGCAGATGGCAAGTTGCATATCTAACCTCCATCCAGGCAAATGTGCAACACCATGGGAGATCAACTTGTACATAAAAAATATTGTATCACATAACACAATTAATAAATTCCCATATGCCAAATTATCCTCTCATAATCTGTGCTGCTCCTGAAGTTATTTTCATAATTATGAAAATCATGATTATTAGAAAATCAGAAGAGCAAAGGTTAGACTGTATTTTTACAGTTGATCATGAGAGGGGAATGAAGTGAGCCAAACTGCAACACAATTGTTTCCAAACAATTTTAAAAAGGAATTTGTACTCTTTAACTGGATTTAACTAAAAATGTTCAGATCACTGTAAGGTATACTTGGTTAGTAAATACGGCTTTTAATCAATCTCATTGTAAGGATTGCAGCAGAAAGACCAAAAAGCATCATAGCCCATCTGTGTCTGATAGGCATCTTTTGTGCAAAAAAAACCTTCTTGCACTGACTTCATTGTCAATATTCCAAACATTGATCCATATAAATCATTCCAAATTAATTCTCACATTACAAGATTTAGATAGAATTTGCCTTTCTGATTCCTAAATCATTGATAGTTTTGTTTTGCAATATAGAGACTGGAGGACACCTAATGTTTGTCTTTAGTGTCTGTTCTACAATTCGATTAGATTTTGGCAGATCTTTTTTTTAAATTCACTTGTGGGAGATGGGCTTCACTGATTGACCAGCATTTATTGCTCATTCCTAATTGCTCTTAAGAAGGTGATGGTGATCTACCTTCTTAAACTGCTGCAATCCATGAGCTCTTGGTAGACACACAATGCTGTTAGGAAGAGAATTCCAAGATTTTAACCAAGCAACAGTGAATGAACGATGATATATTTCCAGGTCTGGATGGGGATCTTGCAGATGGTGGTTTCCCATGTATCAGCTGTCCTTGTCCTTCTAGATGGAAATGGTTATGGGTTTGAAAGATGCTTTCTGAGGATCTTTGGTGAATTTCTGCAGTGCATCCTGTAGGTAGTACACACTGCTGCTACCGAGCATCAGAGATGGAGGGAGTGGATGTTTGTAGATGTCGTGCCAATTAAGTCAGCAATTCTGAAGAAGGTCATTGAATCCAAAAAGTTAACTCTGCTTTCTCTTCGCAGATGCTGCCAGACCTGCAGAGCATCTACAGTAATTTCTGTTTTTGTTTTATATTTTCAGCATATGCAGGGTTTTTCTTTTGCTTTGTCCTGTGATAGGGTTAGGGTTTGGAAGGTATCAAGCTTCTCAAGGTATTATGGAAAAGGGAGGAAAGTGGAGTTAAGGATTATTAGATCAGCCATGATCTAATTAATGGTACAGCAGATCTGAAGGGCTTAATAGCGTAATTCAGCTCCCACATTTTATGGTGACCTTAGCAATTAAGTACTGGATGAAAAGGTCAATTGCAGACCTTCTCAATTCATTCACAAATAAGACCCTTGTGCTCATTTGAAAGCTACAACCTGATTAGCTGCCTTTCCTTCAAGCAAGCAAAGTCATTCATTTTTAACTGAGAAAGCAGGATAACCTCCCTATTGAGTTAGTCTGAAGTCATGGGGGAGGATCTCTATTCACTCCAATCAGTAGCTAATTGAGTACAGGGATGGGGGTAAGGAGATAGATGCTGAAGGACATACTCAAGCCCTTGCATCTGATCCCACTTGACTCTCTTTTCAACAGATTCCCACTCCAGGAGAACTGAAAGAAAAAGATCCACCTGTTTACTGTTGGATCTGATGAAGATTATGCTTCCAGTAACCCAGAAGTTGCAGTCCTCTGATTGGCTGGAGGCTAAAGTGATTTGATTTGCTGACGTGTTCAAGTCCCTAACTGATTGATTGGAGCTTGATCCAGAAAGTATTCTCATGGATAGGGATTGATGATCAGGCATCCTCAACCCATCAGGCCATTTGTTAGCAAAGCATCTCGGCACTGGAGAACTACTGTGAAAACATTAAACATATTGAGTGTCAGGAAAATTATGTTAAGACACAGATGGTCTGGCATTCTAAGACATTCAAGTGTAATAGCTACGTGAAAATTTAATAGATTCAGGAAAATGATAAAATGCATGCATGTTGCCTTAGTGGTTTTAATAGTGAAAAACGTTGTTAGTGATTTTGAGGGAGTAAACACATTATCGAATTGGGACAAAAAGTCAATTGCCTCTGAGCATGATCACCCACACACTTCTACACTGTAGAATTAAATAACAATCAAAGTTATTTAATCCTGGTACTGGAAAGACATTTAGACCTGCAAAACCATCAGAGCTCCTAACTCCAGCTCTAAAGAATAGTATCGACCTTTTAAATGCATTGAACTGCTACCACATTTCTATTTATTCCCTCCACTTTGAATAGCCTTCAGCAGCACGTTGTTTTGGTCATTTTGTTCATCCAACCTAGAGTCATTTCCCTCACCTGGACAGGCAACAAGAACATTAACTGCAAGACAATGGCAATGACTGAGGTGCATGCAGCATCATCCAAGGAGCAGGAGAATCGACATTTCGGGTATGAGTCCTTCTTCAGGAATCATGCCCGAAATGTCGATTCTCCTGCTCCTTGGATGCTGCCTGACCTGCTGCGCTTTTCCAGCAACAATTTTCAGTTCTGATCTCCAGCATCTGCAGTCCTCACTTTCTCCACTGCATCAAAATATCCAACTAATTCTATCTCTTCCTGATGTCCTGTAATGTCTGAACACCAGACACCAACTCAGTGATTCTGAGTTGAAGTTGTTATGGATACAGACACTGAGCAGATGAAGTTGTCTTGAAAGGGGATGGTCTCCACAAACAGCCACATCCAATAGTTAAAGCAACTCTACCTCCATCTATCTCTCTATCCTGCATTCTTATGTCACTTTGCTTTATTTCTCCAGCAGCCCTCACAGAGCACCCATTAGTGCTGCTCACCGTCAATCTCACGTTTTAAAACTGTCCACCACAGAACTCACCCTTTAGTACTGTTCCACTCTGAGCCTCACCTTTTTCAACTGCAGCATGTTTCACCTCACACTTTAGTACTATTGAACCTCAACCTCACCAATTAGTATTTCTCGACTTCAACTCCACCCTTTGGTAATACTGATCTCAGAGATTCAACCCTTTCTCTCTGTGGCTGCTTGCTGTGTATAGTTTCTCATTGTTTGCTGCATCTGCTCTGTAAATGTTCACTGTATCTACTCTTTCATTGATGTCTGGCTGCTCAATATCTATCTTTTACACCATGTGGCTGTTTTCTGTGATTGTTGTGTGTGTACTCATTGCAGCTGCTTATTGTTCCTACTCTCTTTGACCCAACAAGTCCACACCGACCCGCCAAAGCGTAACCCACCCATACCCCTACATTTACCCCTTCACCTAACACTACGGGCAATTTAGCATGGCCAATTCACCTAACCTGCATATCTTTGGATTGTGGGAGGAAACCGGAGCACCCAGAGGAAGCCCATGCAGACACGGGGAGAATGTGCAAACTCCACACAGTCAGTCGCCTGAGGCGGGAATTGAACCTGGGTCTCTAGCACTGTGAGGCAGCAGTGCTAACCACTGTGCCACCGTGCCGCACTGTGCATTAGTTTACAGATGGGGAGTTTGGCCATGGTTTCAGAAGGAGGATAACAAACCTGCAAACTGTGTCAGAAAAGGACTTCAGCTAAAGGTGAGAAGATTTGTCTCTGTAATAAACCAAATATTCTGCAAGAATTATAAAGTGCTTGATGCTTTGAACAACATTAAGGGACTAATCCATGTGTTAACTGTCATGGATATTTGAGACCTACACTATTCAAGGAATTTAGAATGTCTCAGAGCAGGCACCAGCTCAAAAACATGAAACCTGCACTCAGGCTGAGCAATAGGACCTATTAAATTGGGAAGATGAGGGTTGGAGTATCCTATTATGCAACTAGAACATCCTCCGACATATAAAATCCCTCCTTTATTTATCTTCCTCTTTTGAAATTTCTCTGTTTTTTTCTATAGGTCTAATCCTTTAATCTTGAAAGTTCTCTGTGCTCCTTTAATTGTGGCTTCTTGTGCATTCCCAAATTTTATTGCTTTCAGACATTAGTGACTGCATCATTAACTACACAGGCATTTAACCCTGAACCTTCCTTCCTAAACTCTCTGTCTCTTTACCTCTCCCTTGTGCTTCATCATCATATTCAAGATAATTTTTAAAACCCATTCTTTGACCAAGCTTTTGGTCACCTGCCCTAATATTTCCTTTTGTGTAGCATTTTGTACTGTGACATTTCTGTGAATGTAAGTACAAGCAGAAATAAGGCAGGATGCAATTTATGCAGAAGAGATGTGATATGCACTGTCTTATTATAATCTCCAGGGTCAACTCATTGTATTTTTCTGGCTTATCTCCAAGTATCAGGAATATTCAGAGTATACCCATGGTTCACAGATTACCCACGGGGGTGTGGGGAGGAATATCCTAATTATTTTTGGTCAAAAACAGGGATCCGGGAATAAAGAATGTCTGACAGGTCTGCAGGACAGAAATGCCTGGAATTGTAACCGCTACAGAATAAGTATTTTCACTGCCAAGAAAGTGCATGTAGGAGACAGTGATGTTCCAGCTGGTTTGACACTGCCCGCCCTTCACATCACATGCTATGACTCACACAATCTGTCACAAGCGTCAGAGACAACCCAACAGAGTCAGAAACCAAAGGAGAGGCAATCGCACTGGTGAGCGGGAGCAGCGCCTGGTGGCACAGTAGAAATAGACGTTGCAAGGGAAAATAAAAGCAAAATACTTTGGTTGCTGGAAATCAGAAATAAGAAGCATGAAACCCAGCAGGTCTGCCAGCATCTGTGGAGACAGAAAAAATGCGAGAGTTTGAAGTCCAAAGAGTAGTCATTCGGTCTTGAAAAGTTAACTTTGTTTCTCTCTCGACAGATAATGCCAGACCTGTTGGGTTTCTCCAACTTTCTCTGTTTTTATTGCCATTTAGGAGCCATGATACAATGTCTCTTGGCTGCATAATTTAGAAATTGTCTCTGAAACAAAATAAAAGTATTGCCGAAGGTGCACATGAAATCATAGAGTCAGAGAGATCTCCAGCACAAGAAAAGGCCCATTGTATCTGCACTGGTCAGAAACAACCAGCTAACTATGATAATTCCCATTTTCCATGGGCACTTGCCCACAACTTTGTTTGCCCTGGCATCAGAAGTGCAGTTTGAAATACTTCCGAAATGTTTGGAGGCGTTCTGTCTCTACCACCCTTACAGGCAGTGAGTTACAGATTCCCAGCACCGTCGAGATGAATGAAGGTTTCCTCACATCTCCTGGAAACCGGCTGTCCTTATCCTCACCCAAGATGGTGGCAGAGTGGGATGCTCCTGTGGGAGCCCCTCTGCTCTGCTTGGTCATTTTCACTCTTTTTCCTTTACTTTACTCTCTTTTGTAACTTGTTCTCTCCCCTAGCACTGGAGGTGAACTCTGTAGCAGCAGCACATGCTGGCAGCAAGTCCCTGGAACACCAGGCGGCGGAGCAGGATGTGGGATACACCTTCGGAGCAGTGAGTGGGGGAACAGCCCTGGAGTAGTGAGTGGGGAAAAGCCCCGGAGCAGTGAGTGGGGAAACAGCCCTGGAGCAGTGAGTGGGGAAACAGCCCCGGAGCAGTAAGTGGGGGAACATCCCCGGAGCAGTGAGTGGGGAAACAGCCCAGAGCAGGGAGTGGGGAAACAGTCCCAGAGCAGGGAGTGGGGAAACAGTCCCAGAGCAGTGAGTGGGGAAACAGTCCCAGAGCAGTGAGTGGGGAAACAGCCCCGGAGCAGTAAGTGGGGGAACAGTCCCAGAGCAGGGAGTGGGGAAACAGTCCCAGAGCAGTGAGTGGGGAAACAGCCCCGGAGCAGTGAGTGGGGAAACAGCCCCGGAGCAGTGAGTGGGGAAACAGTCCCAGAGCAGGGAGTGGGGAAACAGCCCCAGAGTATTGTGTGGGAAAGCAGCCCCGGAGCAGCACATGGGGAAGCAGTCTCTGGGCAGCGACTGGGGAAACAGCCCTGGATCATCGCACAGGCAGTGAGTCTTAGGCAGAGACTGGCACATGGGAGGCATTCCTGGAACCTACCTTGGAGCAGCTGAATGCCAATATGGAGCAGTCTGGGGCTTGGAGCAGAACGAGGTCTGGCATGGCCCATCAGACCACTTGTGAAGGCTCTGCATTGAGCTGCTGCACTGTAATGTCTGTCTGAAAAATCCTTCCTTCCTGTAATGTCAACTCTTTAGTGACGTCCTATTCTTTACTCATTTTTCAACTCTCTGAATAATGCAACTACTTTTATTCCTGCACTGTATCCAAGAGTTGTACCAAGGTACTTGTACCTAAGATGTCACCTTAAAAGGGCAGACATTGTAAAAGCTTTTCAGTGTACTCCAACAATGGAGTACACGTGACAATAAAAGGATATTCCTCTTCTCAAATCTATGCTCCACAGTAATTGATCTCTCCATCAGTGGGAAAGGTTCCTTGCTGTCTATGCTATCTAGGCTCCTAATAATCATATACATCTCAATCATGTTCTCTCTCAATCTCCTCTGCTCTAGGGATGGTTGCTATGGAGGAAGAAAACAGCATGCAGGACATTAGAGGATGATGTTATAACTCTGCTGCCTAATATATGGAAACCTCAGTGACAACTGTAATAATTTCTTCCATGATACATGATCTAAAAGCAACTTATGCATCATCCATGAGTGTTCAAACCACCGCCATAAAGGACTGGTTATGAGATACCTGTACCAATGCTAGTCACAGGTCATGAAAAGACATGAATAATGGTGCTGTTTCTTGAGTAGAAAGGCATCATTTCGATTTCTCTTTTATTGACCCATAGGTGGTCAGATTACAGTAAATCATTCAATATTTTCAAAGGCAAATCACTTTTTACACAACCAAAGACTCAGATTATCCTAGGTTCTTAACAATCTCGTTATCTACCGGAAATGTTATATTTAAAAGAATCTAATAAAGACAATATGGCTTGAAATTTGCATGCAGGCTTTAAACACAAAATCACACTTGTCCCGCTGACTAGTTTCTTTGATAAATATTAATGGCCTGGACTTGGGAGTACAGTGTTCAATTTCAAAATTTTTGTTGAGCACAAAACATTACAGTAAACATGGAGGAGGACAGTAGCACGCTTCAGGAGAACATGAACTAGTGAAATGGACTGGCAAATAGGTTTATAAGATGATCAGGGGAGTAGATAGAGTAGACAGTCAGAGACTTTTTCCCCGGGTACAACAGAGTGTTACAAGGGGACATAAATTTAAGGTGAAGGGTGGAAGGTATAGGGGGGATGTCAGGGGTAGGTTCTTTACCTAGAGAGTGGTGGGGGCATGGAATGCGCTGCCTGTGGGAGTGGCAGAGTCAGAATCATTGGTGACCTTTAAGCAGCAATTGGATAGGTACATGGATAGGTGCTTAAGCGAGGACAAATGTTCGGCACAACATCGTGGGCTGAAGGGCCTGTTCTGTGCTGTATTGTTCTATGTTCTATGTTCTATGTTCTAATAGTAGATTAAATTAGATGCAAAAAAATTAAAATTGATACATCTCTGTCAGGAAAATGAAGAGAAGCAATAGAACAAGAATTTTAATCAGCGCAAGAACTGTTGGGTTTTGTTGTACAATCTTTGAAGGTCATAGGACATGGTGAGGATACGGTCAATAAAAGAAATTGTCATGCTGGGTTCAATAATCATGATACAGGTTACATAAGCAAGCTATGCTAAATATTTATCTAACGCTGGCTGAGTTTCAGCTCAAGTGTTGTGTGCATTCTGTTTACCATATTTGAAGCATATTAGAAGGAAACAACGTTAGAGATGGGAGCCAACTAACCCTTTGAGCTTGATCTGTCATTCAGTAAGATCATGGCTGATCTTTTACTTCAACTACAGCCTCTCAGGCTATCTCCATGTCCCTTTTAGTTCAGTATCTAAAAACCTAGCAATAACTAGCATAAATATGTTTAATATGAATGACTGAATATCAACACAGAACAGGATACCACCTCGTACTTATTCCTATTGATTGCAATAGGACCGAAGGCCAGACAGTACTAATAATTGTCAGCTGATTCCAACCCCAAAGGAGAAATTAGTAAAACATGCAACTGACACATACTGGTTGACTCAACTGTATATTCCAAAATAAAATTCTAGTAGACCAGTTAAGTTCCGAGTAATATTATTCTTATGACTGGTTCTCCTCTTGAGACCTATTTAATGTCGTGCACCAAGATAAATTATTCCACGCTGTGTTTCCTCTTGTTGCTTATCCAAGCAACACACCTCTTGATTTTGAATGGCTGGCAACTGGTAGCCATGTAAGTAACATTTGCACCACACAAATGCAAGGCAATGACAATCTCCAATCAGAGTCACGGTTGGAATGGTGCTGAAAATGCACAGCAGGTCAGGCAGCATCCAAGGAGCAGGAAAATTAATGTTTCCGGCAGGAGCCTTCATCTTTCCAGCATTTTCCTGCTCCTCGGATGTTGCTTGATCTGCTGCATTTGCAGCACCAGTCTAATCGTGACTCTAATCTCCAGCATCTGCAGTACCCATTTTTGCCTAATCTCCAATAAGAGACAATCTAACCACTGTCCCTTGATATTCAATGTCATTACCATCACTGTGTCCCAACTATCAACATCCTGAGGTTATCACTGACCAGAACTGAACTAGATTTGACAAATTAATACAATGACTACCAAAGCAGATCAGAGGGTAGGAATAACTCACCTCCTGAATCCCCAAAGCCTGTCCACCATCTACAAGATGTAACTAATGAATGTAATGGAATACTCTCCACTTACCTAATAGATGTCGTTCCAACAACACTCAGGAAACTTGACATCACATCGACGAACATCTACTCCCTCCACCATCGATGCTCAGTAGCAGCAGTCTGTACAATCAACAAGATGCACTGCAGAAATTTGCCAAACCTCCTCAGATAGCAGCTTCCAAACTCATGACCACTTTCATCTAGGACAAAAGCAGCAGATTCATTGAAAAAAAACTATCCTTAAAGTTCCCCTCCAAGCCATTCACCACCCTGACTTGCAAATCCTTCACTGTTTCTTCCCAATTTGCTGGATAAAAATTCTGGTATCCCCCTCCCCAATGGCATTATGGGTCAACTTACAGCACAAGGACTGCAGCAGTTCAAGATCACAGCTTACCACCACCTTCCCAAGGGTGAATAAGGGTGAGCAACAAATAGTGGCCCAGCCAGCAATACCACATCTTATAGGTGAACTAAAAGAATTCCCAATTATAGCACTGCTATTCCCAGTTACTTCACTGTTCGTCTACTCTGAGTTACTGCAGTCTGTGTTTATTATGTAATGTCAGTTAATTTACAAGGGATAAAGGGCATGGAATTTCATTTCTGGAAGGCCTCTGAGTCACAAACATCTGATGATCTCTGATGACTGTAGGATCTCCAATAATTTGCTTTTCTTGAAGCTCTTGTCCTGCTGTTAGGCTACCAGTCGCATTTCACTCTCCTATATTGAATCTTCTTTGCTTCAGTCACCCTTCTGTACCCTTCTCTTTAGGGACTGCTGCTTGACATGATGGAATTAGTTGTGCACTCCTACTGTTCTGAGAATTAGTAGGTGTATAAGTCCTCGTGCAGTCATATGTAGGAATGTTAGAAGCAAAATAAAGGTAATGTTCCTGTTAGGGGTTATGAGTCAGCCATGTCCACATGCAAATGCGTTTTGTCACAGTCAAAAGTTACAAATATAAACATCAACAATGGGGAACTATGATTTGCTCAATATAAAGCACAAGAATATACTCCAATGAGAATCAAATGCCTAGTTCTGGGCAAACAACTGTGGAAGAAATCAATTGTTTCAAATATCATTAAGCACAGGAGACACAAACTTCAAAAGCACGATTATTGTTCTTTGGTCAATAATGTACTCTTCTCCGATTTGTCTTCATAATTTTACATTATATTTCCTCAGTTTAGTTCAGCTAAAGCAACAAATAAAATAGCAATGCACTGGAAGACTTAAACAGCTTTCATTTAGCTCTTTACTGGTGCAGTTCCATTAGAACATTTTTGCACTTTGGTTGTGCATTTTGGATGTGTATTACTGATTATATAATTCTGGTATGGTTTTCACAGCACATTCGGCTGAGTTGCTAGATATCCAAACAATTAATAGTACATTGTGTTTTGCCTAGCAAAATTTCATTGTACATACAGTACTAACTCAGTGCATCAAATGTGGTTAGCATAAGACCATAAGAAATAAGAACACAAGCAGGCCAATTGGCCTCTGGGCCCTGCACTTCCATTCAATAAGATCATGATTAATCTGACCATATATATCAGCAAGGTGGAATGTGGCACCTGTACAAGAAGGACGGGTTGCATCTGAACTGGAAAGGGACCAATGTCCTGGGTGGAAGGTTTGCTCAAGTAGTTCGAGAGAGTTTAAACTAGTATGGCAGGGGGGTGGGAACCTGAGCTGTATACCGGAGGTGAAAGTTGATGCAGATGGGGCAATAGCAAGAGGTAGCGCAGCCAGTGGGAAAGAATTTCCTGGGAAGGGACCAAGGGATCAGTTAAAGTGTGTTTGCTTTAACGCAAGGAGTATCAGGAATAAAAGTGATGAACTTAGAGCATGGATCAGTACCTGGTGCTATGATGTTGTGGCCATGACAGAGACATGGGTTTCTCAGGGGCAGAAATGGTTGCTGGATGTTCCAGGGCTTAGAGCATTTAAAAAGAATAGGGAGGGGGGAAAAGAGGAGGGGGTGTAGTACTACTAATCAGAGAGGGTATCACAGCTACAGAAGCTTCCATTGTCGAGGAAGATCTGCCTACCGAGTCAGTATGGGTGGAAATTAGGAACAGCAAGGGAGCAGTCACCTCGTTAGGGGTTTACTACAGGCCCCCCAATAGCAGCAGGGAGATTGAAGAAAGCATAGGTTGGCAGATTTTGGAGAAGTGTGGACGTAGTAGGGTTGTTGTAATGGGTGACTTTAACTTTCTCAATATTGATTGGAACCTTCTTCGAGCAGAAGATTTGAATGGAGATGTTTTTGCAAGGTGTGTTCGGGAGGGTTTCCTAACTCAGTACATTGACAGGTCGACAAGGGGAGAGGCCATTCTAGACTTGGTGCTCGGAAACGAGCCGGGGCAGGTATCAGATCTTGTGGTGGGAGACCATTTTGGTGACAGTGACCACAACTGCCTCACATTCTACATAACTATGGAGAAGGAGAGGATTAGGCAAAATGGGAGGATATTTAATTGGGGAAGAGGAAACTATGATGCAATTAGACATGAGTTAGGAAGCATGGACTGGGAGCAATTGTTCCATGGTAAGGGCACTATAAACATGTGGAGACTATGTTTAAGGAACAGTTGTTGCGAGTGATGAATAAATATGTCCCTCTGAGACAGGCAAGAAGGGGTAAGATAAAGGAACCTTGGATGACGAGAGCGGTGGAGCTTCTCGTCAAAAGGAAGAAGGTAGCTTACATAAGGTGGAGGAAGCTAGGGTCAAGCTCAGCTCTAGAGGATTACAGGCAGGTGAGGAAGGAGCTCAAAAATGGTCTGAGGAGAGCCAGGAGAGGACACGAGAAAGGCCTGGCAGAACGGATTAGGGAGAACACAAAAGCATTTTACACATGTGAGGAATATGAGAATGGTCAAAGAAAGAGTAGGGCCGATCAGGGATAGCATAGGGAACTTGTGTGTGGAGTCTGAGGAGGTAGGGGAAGGCCTAAATGAGTTTTTTGCTTCTGTCTTTATGAAAGAAACGAACTTTGTAGTGAATGAAACCTTTGAAGAGCAGGTGTGCATGCTGGAATGGATAGAGATAGAGGAAGCTGATGTGCTGAAAATTTTGTCAAACATGAAGATTGACAAGTCACCAGGCCCGGACCAGATTTGTCCTCAACTGCTTTGGGAAATGAGAAATGCGATTGCTTCGCCACTTGCGAAGATCTTTGCATCCTCGCTCTCTACTGGAGTCGTACCTGAGGACTGGAGAGAGGCAAATGTAATTCCTCTCTTCAAGAAAGGAAATAGGGAAATCCCTGGTAATTATAGACCAGTCAGTCTCACGTCTGTCGTCTGCAAGGTGTTAGAAAGGATTCTGAGGTATAGGATTTATGACCATTTGGAAGAGCATGACTTGATTAAATGCAGTCAACATGGCTTTGTGAGGTGCAGGACATGCCTCACAAACCTTATCGAGTTCTTTGAGGATGTGACTAGAAAAGTTGATGAGGGTCAAGCTGTGGATGTGGTGTATCTGGACTTCAGCAAGGCATTTGATAAGGTTGTCCATGGTAAGCTCATTCAGAAGGTCAGGAGGAATGGGATACAGGGGAACTTAGCTGTCTGGATACAGAATTGGCTGGCCAACAGAAGACAACGAGTGGTAGTAGAAGGAAAATATTCTGCCTGGAAAACGGTGGTGAGTGGTGTTCCACAGGCTCTGTCCTTGGGCCTCTACTGTTTGTCATTTTTATTAATGATTTGGATGAGGGGATTGAAGGTGGAAGATCGAACTTGAAAGTTGAGTACAGGACTAAAGGCAGCATTCTTGGCAGTGTGGAGGAACAGAGGGATCTTGGTGTGCAGGTACATAGATCCCTTAAAATGGCCACCCAAGTGGATAGGGTTGTTAAGAAAGCATATGGTGTTTTGGCTTTCATTAACAGGAGGATTGAGTTTAAGAGTCGTGAGATCTTGTTGCAGCGCTATAAAACTTTGGTTAGATCGCACTTGGAATACTGTGTCCAGTTCTGGTCGCCGTATTATAGGAAAGATGTGGATGCTTTGGAGAGAGTTCAGAGGAGGTTTACCAGGATGCTGCCTGGACTGGAGGGCTTATCTTATGAAGAGAGGTTGACTGAGCTCGGACATTTTTCATTGGAGAAAAGGAGAAGGAGAGGGGACCTAATTGAGGTATACAAGATAATGAGAGGCATAGATAGAGTCGATAGCCAGAGACTATTTCCCAGGGCAGAAATGGCTAACACGAGGGCTCATAGTTTTAAGCTGATTGGAGGAAAGTATAGAGGGGATGTCAGAGGCGGGTTCTTTACACAGACAGTTGTGAGAGCATGGAATGCATCATTGGGGACATTTAAGAGACTGCTGGACATGCATATGGTCACAGAAATTTGAGGGTGCATACATGAGGATCAATGGTCGGCACAACATCGTGGGCTGAAGGGCCTGTTCTGTGCTGTACTGTTCTATGTTCTATGTTCTATGACTCTCCTCAGTTTCCAGCCCTATCCCCATAACCCTCAATTCCTCTATTGGTCAAGAATTTATCTCAGCCTTAAATATACACAAGGATTCTGCCCCCACAGCTCTCTCTGTGGTTCAAAGTTTCAAAGACGCTCAGCCCTTTGAGAGAATGAATTCCTCCTCATGTCAATCTAAAATTGACATCCTCTAATTCTGAGACAATACCCTCTGGTGCAAGACATTGCCATTCTGTCAGCATTTACCCTGTCAGGCCTTTAGATTAAGATTCCTTTTTGCTTCAATGAGATCATCTCATTCCTCTAAACTTCGGTGAGCAGGGTCTCAACCTTTTTGGCCTTTGATCATAAGAAAATCCCTCCACACCAGTGATTATCCAAGTGAACCTGCTCTGAACTGCCTCCAATGAAATAATATATTTAAAGGGGACCAAAATTGCTCACAGTACTCTAGATGTGGTCTCCCCAGCACCTTGTACAGTTACAGTAAGAGTTCCCTACTTGTCTACTCCAACCCCTTTGAAATGAGGCCCAACATTCCATTAGACTTCCTGATTACCTGCTACACCTAAGGACTAGCTTTCTATCTTTCATGCACAAGGACCTGCAAGTCCCTATGTATTACAACTTTCTGCAGATTTTAAATAATACTTTGTTCTCTTGTTCTCCTTTCTAAAATGAACAACTTCATATTTTCACAAATTATACACCACTTGCCAATTTATTGCCCACTTACTTAACTTATCAATATCTCTCTGTAAACTATTTGTATTCCTCTCACAACCTGCCTTTCTCTCAATTTTTGTGTCATCTATAAATTTGACAACAGTACATAAAATTCCTTCCTTCAAGTTATTAAAATAAATAGTAAACAGTTACAACCCGAGAACCAATCACTGTGGAATTGGTTACAGGTTGCCAAAGAATCCCTTTCTCCACTCACTGTTTCCTGCCCATTAGCCAACTCTCTACCCATGCCAATGTACTATCTCCAACAGTGTGGGCTCTTATCTTATGACTTAATGTTTTATGAAGTACATTACATCTTCTGGAAGTCCAAATATAACACATCTACTGATTCCCTTCTCTCCATTCTGGTTGAGACTACCTTGAAAAAAGCGTAAATAAATTAGTCAGACACAATTTCCCATTCATGAAGCCATGCTGTCTCTGCTTGATTAAAGAATGGGGTATGATGCTCAACTCATCGACCGCCAGTTCCGACGTGCCACAGCAAGGAACCAGAATGACCTCCTCAGGAGATAGACAACTGCTGCAACCGACAGGGTACCCTTCGTTGTTCAGTACTTCCCAGGAGCTGAAAAACTATGCCAAGTTCTTCGTGACCTGCAACACATTATCAATGAGGATAAGCACCTCGCCAAGACCTTCCCCACACCTCCACTGTTTGCCTTTAAACAACCGCCAAACCTCAAGCAAATCATTGTTCGTAACAAGCTGCCTGGCTTTCAGGACAACTCCATACAACCCTGTCACGGTAGGCGCTGCAAGACGTGTCAGAGTGTGGACATGGATACCACCATTACACATGGAACACCTCCCACCTTGTACATGGCAGGTACTCATGTGACTCAGCCAATGTTGCCTATCTCATACGTTGTAGGCAAGGATGCCCTAGGCATCGTACATTGGGGAAACCGAGCAAAGGCTACGGCAATGGATGAATGGGCACTGCACAACAATCAACAGACAGGAGTGTTCCCTCCCGTTTGGGGAACACTTCAGTGGTTCAGGGCATTCAACCTCAGACCTTCAGGTGACCATCCTCCAAGGTGGACTTTGGAACAGGCAGCAGCAAAAAGTGGCTGAGCAGAGGCTGATAGCTAAGTTTAGTACCCATAGGGAGGGCCTCAACCGGGACCTTGGGTTCATGTCACACTACAAGTGACCATCATTGCACTATACACACACACAGACACTCCTTCACACACATACACATATACATGGACACACATATACACAGACATGCACACAGACACACCCTTACAGGCACACACACTCCCACACTCACACAGGCATCCTCTCAGAGACTTTGACCACTCTACACTCATGCACACACATATACACTCTCTCTCACAGACACTCACAACCCCCCACCCCAAACATACACACACACTCCCACATTTACACATGCACCCCCTCACAGACTTAAGACACTCTACACTCACTACACACACATATACACTCTCTTTCACACTCACAACCCCCAACCCAGACAGACAGACATACACACAGACAGACACAAAAACCCCCATGCACACATATATTTTGTGGGGTGAATTTGTACTTGCAGAGTTACATTGTACTTTGCTCAAAAACTGCATAAATTCATGTAAAACTCTGTTATCTCACTTTTCGATTAGAATCAATCTCAACGTCATGGCATAGACAGAGAACACAGGGGGCTAACACCTTCAACATATTGTCTAGCTAGCACCAATTTTTACAGCTAACCTGAGAACGCAACTTTTTAACAAAAGGTTTTGTGATTTACACATGAAAGAAGTGAAACTATCATGGTATTCGAACAGATGAAAGACTCAACAGAAAATCAAGGTATTTTTCAATGTATAATTTCAGTTACATCACACTGTAACCTTTTGCTATAAATTCTGTCCCTTACAATTGTGTCGTCCACAACCACCTGATGAAGGAGTGTCGCTCCGAAAGCTAGTGCTTCCAATTAAACCTGTTGGACTATAACCTGGTGTTGTGTGATTTTTAACTGATTAAACTATGATTTCCCAAAAGTTCTGCTTCCACCTCCGTAATAATTGATACCAATACATTTCCAAACATAGATGTTTGGCTAATCGACCTATGGCTACTTGCTTTTTACCTAGCTTATGAATTCTTGCAGCTCATGCTTTAGATGACATTCATAAAATTTAAAATTTGAATCTCCTAATATGATCATTTGCATGAAGAAAATGTATATAATAATTTAAACAACATAAAAAGTAGAGCACATTGAAAAATTTGTAACATTCTGGAATTATCAAAATGTCAAATTGAGCTCACTGAATTAAAAGGAGAAAACAATACAACAATGACTGTCCTTAAGGAATAGTCTATTTTAATTCAATGCAAAAATATTACTATAACACATATAAATTAGTTTGATATATAAACGTAGGCAATGAGTTACCTTTTACAATGTTTACTGTTTTAGGGTGAAAATTCACAATACCAGTTTGTATTCTGTGATTGTCCTTCATCTAAATTTTAATCCTGCAAAAGTCAGAATGACTATGGTACCTGCATAACAATACAGCTTAGCTACTTCACTTCAAGCACACAAGCATAGTTATCTTGACTTTTGCATTTTTATTTGCAACATCCCTGTCCATTTTTGCATCACTTGCTGTTGCCCTGGTGACAGGAGACCATGTGTGAATTTATGTACATTTTTCTGATAGAAGAAAGACAAATCCCTGAAGGAAGCAAAATTAAACACAGTAATACTAATTAACCTGGATAAAACCTGCAATACCATACATTACATGACGTTTTGTGGGCTTTAAAAGCATTTAAGGCTGTCAAAGAAATCCCACATGTTTGCTTGCCCTGAAGGTGTAAAAAGCATATCTTAAACCTGTCATGTACAGCAACGTTTGTTACACTTTTAATCCAAATTACATCATTTTGGAATGAGGTCTAAAAAATAGTGTATGTTTCTGTGTTGTGAATACTGAGTTGATTATTTGTGTACATTGACATGGTTGAACTCTTTTTAAAGTACATTTTAAACAATACTCAAAACAGTTCTGCACAATGTGTCAAGCATGTCACAAGTGGCTTTCTTTTACAGTTGATGATTTTATTAATTTTTCTTTAGACTCATGCCAGCAGCATAGGCTTTCGGTCTCTCAATGTTCAGCTTGTTCTTGAACATGAGTTGTCTAAAACAAAAGTGTTAATGACATTGGAGATATCATCAATGACTTTTTGAGCCTTGAAGAATCCGACAATGTTTTTCACAGATTGGCAAATCTCTAGGTGAATCTCTTTCAATCTCTGCTGCTGACAAATGTTCACTTTCTTCCAACCCCAGCTGTAACAAGTATTGCTGTAAGATTCATGCCGAGTCCAGGATCATGGAGCACACCAAAGGAAAGCTGAAGATGTACTTATGGTGCCAAGATCAATCTGGAGTATTTGATAATGTAGCTTGACAAGGATCTTCATGATCATATTGTACGTTGCCAAATTTCACCTCTTCATGGCACACATAGAGGATGACAGCTTCCCTTAGGGGCAAAAACACTAACCTGGAAAATGTACAGACAGCAATTTAATAATACCTTCAATAGATGTGTTAATTTGATGCAGGAGAATTTCTTCTGAGTATGACATCTGTCTTCAAAATGAAAGAAACATTCACAAACACTTGATATCTCAAAATGCTTTACACTCAATTAATTACTTTTTGATTTGAATTCACTTTTATAATGGAGGAAATGAGGCATTTAATTTGTGCAGCCAAGTTTTGTGACAACAATAAAATAATGACCAGGTAAACTGTTTTGTTGATGTTATTTGAAGGATAAATATTGGCTAGAGAATTTCACATATAATGCAGTGGGATCTCTTGCATTGTCTTAAGAGATCAGTTGGGATCTCAGAGTAAATTCCCAGGAAAAGTGGAATAAATGATGCGAGATTAAAATGTCAGCATTGTTTTTCTACACAGGTCTCAATAGTAAAACTTATAGATGAAAAAGCTAAGAGATTGGCTAGCAAATAGAAAACAAAGTAGGCATATTGGGTCATTGTTTGGTTGGCAAGATATTGAAGGTAGTATGCCTCAGGGATTAGTGCTCAGTTCTCAAGTTTTTACAACTTATCTAAGTGACTTGGGTGAAGGGACAAAAGCAAGGTTACTAAATTTACTGAAGACACAAGGATAGGTATGAAAGTGAATCATGAAGAGTGCTTAAGGAGCTACAAATGGATATGAATAAGTTAAGTGAATTGGCAAAGTTAAGACTGTAAGGCCATATGAAATAGGACCAGAATTAGGCCACTTAGTCCATCAACTCTGTTCCACCATTCGATCATGGCTGATACGTTTCTCAAACCCATTTTCCTACCATGAATCACAAAAGGTTAGTATGTGAGCATAATCAACTAATGAGGAAACATAATAGAATGTTTTGTTTCTTGCAAGGAGAATTGATTATTAAAATAAGGAAATTATGTTTCAATTTTAAAGGACATTGTTGAGACCATATCTGGAGTACTGTTTAGAGTCTGGTCCATTTTTTAATGGAATATATAAATTTGTTGGAAGCAGTTCAGACAACATTTCCCAGTCTAATACCTGGATTGGGCTGTTTGTTTTATGAGGAATGTTGATCACCTTAGACTTGTATCTGCTTGAGTTAAGAGCATGAAGAGTTGACTTGATTGTATGCATAAAAAATGTGAATGTGAAAATGATGCTTCCTTACGTAAGAGAATCTAAGAGTAGGGGATCACATTTTATAGATATAAGGGCTCACCCATTTAAGAAAGAGATGAGGAGACAGGTTTTTCTTACAGTGGATTGCAAGACTTAGGAACTTTCCTGCTCAAAACATGGCGAGGAAGAGTTTTTTTGAATATTTTTAAGGTAGAGTTAGATAGATTCTTGATAGCAAAAAAGATGAAATGTTGTCAAGGTAGGAGGGAATGTGGAGTAATCTGTTCAGACATGATCTTATTGAACAGTATAGCAGGTGCAAGGGGCTGAAGGACCAACTCCTCATCCTCATTTAGGTAAGTCATATGTTTATATAAGTGAGCCAGGCTGAACACCAGTGATGGATTATAGAGCCCAATCTGAGGCAAGAGTCGAGAGTGTGCTGCTAGAAAAGCATAGTAAGTCAGGCAGCATCCGAGGAGCAGGAGAATCGATGTTTTGGGCCAGGGCCTTTCATCAGGAATGAGGCTGGGAGTCTCAGAGGTGGAGAGATAAATAGGAGGGGGTGAAGCTGGGGAGAAGGTAGCTGAGAGTGCAATAGGTGGATGGAGGTGGGGTAAATATGATAGGTCGGAGAGCAGGGTGGAGCAGATAGGTGGGAAGGAAGATTGACAGGTGGGACAGGTCATGAGGACAGACGAAAGGGGTAGCCATGGGCAGTCACATGGGCCCCAGCTATGCCCGTCTCTTTGTCAGTTACGTAGAACAGTTCATCTTCCGGAGCTACACCGGCACCACTCCCCACCTCTTCCTCCGCAACATTGATGACTGCATTGGCACCCCCTCGTGCTCCCACGAGAAGGTCAAACAGTTCATCAGTTTCATAAACACATTCCACCCCAACCTCAAGTTCACCTGGACCATCTCTGACACCTCCCTCCCCTTCCTGGGCCTCTCCATCTACATCCACGAGGACCGGCCCAACGCTGACATTGTTTACAAACCCACCGACTCCCACAGCTACCTGGATTACACCTCCTGCCATCCTACCTCCTGCAAAAATGCTATCCCGTATTCCCAATTCCTCTGCCTCTGCCGCATCTGCTTCCAGGAGGACAATTTCACCACAGAACACTCCAGATGGCCCCCTTTTTTAAAGACCATAACTTCCCCTCCCAAGTGGTTGAAGATGCCCTCCAACGCATCTCATCCATGGCCTGCACCTTCGCCCTCTAATCCCACCCCTCCAACCGCAACAAGGACAGAACTCCCTGCTCCTCTCCTTCCACCTCACCAACCTCCACATAAATCGCATCATCCACCGACATTTCTGCTACCTCCAAACGGACCCCACCACTAGGGATATATTTCCCTCCCCACCCCTATCCACTTTCCACAAAGACCATTCCCTCCTTGACTACCTGGTCAGGTCCACGCCCCCCAACAACCCACCCTCCCTTCCTGGCACCTTCCCCTATTACTGCAGGATTTGCAAAACCTGCACCCACACCTCCCCCCTCACCTTCATCCAAGGCCCCAAAGGAGCATTCAACATCCATCAAAGTTTCACTTGCACTTCCACACATGTCATTTATTGTGTCCATTGCTCCCGATGTGGTCTCCTCTACATTGGGGAGACTGGACGTCTTCTTGCAGAGCACTTTAGAGAGCCTCTCCAGGACACCCTCACCAATCAACCCCACCACTCCCTGGCCGAATATTTCAACTCCCCCTCCCACCCTGCCAAGAGCATGCAGGTCCTGGGCCTCCTCCATCGCTCTTCCCTTACTACCTGACGGCTGGAGGAAGAATGCCTTATCTTCCACTTCGGGGCCCTTCAACCCTATGGCATCAATGTGGACTTCACCAGATTCCTCATTTCCCCTTCCCCAACCTCACCCCAGTTCCAACCTGCCAGCTCAGCACCATCCTCATGACCTGTCCTACCTGTCCATCTTCCTTCCCATCTACCTGCTCCACCCTCTGCTCCGACCTATCACCTTCACCCCAGCCCCTCCCCCCTCCCATTTGCCTCTCCACCCCCAAGGCTCTGATCTCTAGCATCTGCAGGCCTCACTTTCTCCTAGTTGATTCCAATCTGAGGCAAGTTTATTGTTGGATATAGGTCACCCTAATCCTGTTGGGAGAGTAATGGGTGGGAATTGTACTATCTTACCACTCCACCCTGATTAAATCTGGGTAGGAGGCTTGTGCACAGCCTTCTCAGCCCAACTGTGGGGGGGACTTGCCATGTGGGAACACGAACATTCTCCTGTGGTTCCTTCATTGTCAAGCAGTCAGTGCCCGATTGAGTGACGCAGAATTGTGTAGAGATATCCTGATGTCCTGAAACTCCTTCCCCACTCACCTGTGAAACCTTCTGGTGATCCCATTCCACCAGCACCCACCTGTGGCCTGAGACCTTTGGAAATCCTGAGCCCTTGGTGTGTGCATGTTCAGCAACAATGACCATTTCCTCAGCTTCCATCTGCTAATGCTTCCTAGTCCTTAGTTTAGAAGCCTTCATTAAATTAGATGACACCAAGCTGTCACTGACTCTCCCCCCATGTGTGATTGGCACCGACATTAAAGTCTGATCACAGCATATGCAAAATAGCATTCTAGAAGGATTTTCCTTTTCCCCATTTTAATTTTAAACCTGCCTCTTTGCTTACCAACTCACATTATTTGTACAACAATTTTTAAATCTTGTTGGTAATAACTTTTCTATGAGCCACAATGTTATCACAGCAAACTTTTAATGAAAAATATTCATATTTGTTGAGTTTAAGTTTGCTTATTCTTTCAGAATTTTGCAGGAACAGTAGGGTGATTCACCTGCTGAATTATTGCTGTCACCACCTTCAGTGCATTCAAGTTACCCATCCTCAATAGACACAGCTTTTGATGAATGTCATTTTGGCGACTTTGATTTATTTGCAAGTAGGTGAAGAGGAGAAATGAGAAGTAGAGTTGCAGAAGTAGCAACAACAATTTGGCCAGTTAAAAGATCTGGGGTGGAGAGGTGGGAGAGGTGGTAAGAGGTGAGAAGGAAGATGGCTGGGTGAACATCATCAGGTGGGAGTCCAGAATTGGAAACCTGACAGTGGGATAAATATTTGTAACTAAATCTTGATCTTCCAGGACTTCAGAGTGAGTATTTGTTGCTTTGTCCCTATAGAGAAACAGTTTCAAATTGATGTGAATTACTGAGTTAAAGCATAGTTTCTCCAAGTGGAGCAAAAGGAGCACAGGAAAGCAGGCTGACTGGCCCTGAGCAAAAGTGGCACAGGCAGGTGTGGGGATGTGATCAGTGGAGAAAGGAACAGCAGTGTCTGGGAAAAGGAAGCTCACTGTTCAGGGAAGAGTTTGACCCATCTGCTCAAGGGTGGATGAACATTTCCCTGTCCATTCCTGGGTGGTTTACTCTGATGCCTGCATTGAGCATGTGTGAGCAAGTTAAGTGACCAGGGCATAATAGGATTCCTGGGAGACAGTCAAGCATTTTGACCCTCAAAATGCCATGAACCATCCTTTCATAACAGAGCCACAGCTACAGACACTCACAAAAAGTCAACGCTCAAAGTAGAAAGAGATAATTTTAGGTGAACAGAGTTAAAGAAATGTTCTGTTTAAATCCATGTCAGTCATGAAAGTCCCAAGTATTAAAAACTAATGGTGGAGATCAAAAATCATTATCGTAACTTATTGCCTTTCTCGCTCTGTGTCACTAAAAAGTTGCTAAAGGCTGAGGGCAGAGGCTCATTATCTTCATGGGATTGAGCAGTGGCCTGGTCTCTGAGTGTTAGAGACCTGGAGTGTTGCTTCCTCTGTCACCGGTGGACTATGTCAGTAGTTCACTTATCAGGTTGTGATCCTGAGCGTGTTCCTGAAGGTTCACCCGTTGAACTGAATGTCTCAGTGAGGGTGGAGGGTCCTAGGGAATGTCTTGCTCCTTCTGAGGCTTGAGAATCATCATCCAAAGAGTTGGAAGAGGTACAGTAGCTCAAGTATGAGGTGGAGGTAGAGCTAGGAAAAGCTGTCTCATCTTCTGCTGCTTTAGTAACTTGTACATGGAGGTGGAGAAACAAAAGAATTAGCTGCTAGGATTTGCATTCACATTTAGCAGAGCAAGGTTTCACTCTGTTATACATTTGACAACAGCAAATTAGATGCTTCATCACAAGCTTTCTGTAGGAGTCCTAGCTCTCCATCTATTCAGGTATTGTCATTGACCTCTCCTCTCCACTCTGCAACCTCCCCTTCAAAAGGGGCAAGAGTGCAAATACTTGGCACTCTCACCATCTGGGAATGCTCCCTCCTATTGTCCTGCAGATATACAAAGAAAAGGATTGAATGTCATAATGGGTGTATGAGAACCTGAAGACAATACCTGAGCCCTCCAAAGTAAGTCACAGACAAATGCATTGTGCTGAAGCTAGCAGAAGATTGACTTCCTGAGGTAGCTGCCATCCATCCAGTACACCTATTCCTTGTGGCTTGCACATGGCCATGTAATATGACATGCCTCTCTTTTGGCGCAGTTAAATTAAGTGATGCCCCTTTGAGTGCAAGCTTGCAATGAATAAATGGTGCAACTTAGCATTGTGAGCACAGGAGCTTGATGATCCTTTTCCTCCATTAGTTCTCTTCCAGGCATGTGGGTGCTGACCTGTGCAGTTATCTGAGTCCAGCCAGCCTTCTAGGGAGCAGGCCTCCTGCTGCAATACATGGGGAATAGGACCTCCCTCCTTTCCCACACAGCCAGAGGAAAACCTCCTACAAGACATCACTGAATTATGAGGCTAGATCGTGTTTGTTGTGAGACATCTCTAGCAGGGTAGCAGTGACCCACACAGGCTCTAGCAATGCTGCAGGCTTGCAGCGGATGAAGAGCTGGCTTTAAATAAGGTGTGCAGATCTTCAACGCCTGAAGGTACCAGCAGGTGCAAGAAAATTCTGACCTGTAAGTTTCATCTTTTTGTAAGTGCAGTAACTGAATGCACATATAATGCATTGAAAAAAGTGTGATCATATAGGAAAAGCCAGTTTCTCCTAGAGCAAAAATGACTCTCGCATCCAGGTCCATCATCAGATATAGACTCCGTAATGGAAAATTTCATCCATTAAGTGAGCTGTGAACTCAACAAAGAAAATCTTCTGCATCGCATGAAATATATGGGTATAGAGTAGTTTTCTGAAATCAGTCTGAGGTTTTGTTGTCAAAATATTCTGCTTCAATTTTGAAAAAATTATTTTTTTTAATGATTTCTAGAGAGATGACCTTTCATTACCCAAACCTGGTTTCCCTGGGAAAGATGCAGTGTGCCTTATTTTTGAACTGCTGCTGTCCAAATAATGACAGAGCTCCCACAATGTTATTAGGTAGGCATTCCTGCTTTGTACTCTGCTCCAGTTATATCACTTGCCCACATCTTTCAAGCCCCTGTATGATTCTGCCCTACAGCTTTTTCAGCATTGAATCAAGTTGATAGAAGTTATGATGTTAGAATTGACAATCTGTGCCACACATCTCTGGAGCTTTTGAACATACAGCTTTGGCATCTTTCTCCTTATCTGATGGAAATTGAATGTGCCTCCATTTTGCCACTTCTTCATTTAAGACTTTAATGGATGTATCAGAAAATGTGGGTGTTTGCTTACAGTTTATCTTCCAACCTAAGATATTTCCAGGAAATACGGAGATCAGTGTCAACAAGGTGGAAGAAATCTCTCTTTAAAGGCTGTAGTTATATTTTAAATAGCCATCTGCAGACCTGCTGGCAATCCACCTGCAGGTGGGTGCACAGTCCAGCACTGATGTGATCACACAGACAGCTGAGCAGTTGTATGTTAATGATGTCTGGCAATTAAAATCAACATAGGCTCAGACTGATGCCACCTACTCAAAAGCTGCTCCAAGATTAAACTCGTGTGTGTGCGCGCGCACGTGTGTGTGCATCTGTGTATGTCCATATGCATGAGTATATTAAAGGTGCTTTTCTCTCAGTCCTCCTTCGTGGCAGCATATAATGTGAGAAACTCTGAAATGCAACTCTTTTTTTCCCCCAAGGTGATGGCTATTGTGCACTTGTTGTACTTTCTTGGCCCTGATGAAGGCCTCAGCTTGGAACAGTGAAGGTCCAAGGCGGATCTGTTATGATGGATGATAACTGGTCCATGCAACAGACATGTCACCGTGAAGTTTTGAATGGGATGAATGCATGAACGTCTGTGTGTGAAACACCTCTTCTACAGTGTGGGAATATGTAAGGGACTGAGGTACTTTGATACAATGCATATTGGAAAGCTCTCACTGTCTCAACTTACCTTAACTTGCCTGGTAAGATTCATAATGATCATGTGAAATTGTTCATCGTTACTAACTGCCGTGGCCAATGTTAGTCTCCACTGAATGTTGTGTCGCTTGAAACCAAACAGGGTGCATGCTGCTTAATGCATTTTGAAAGAAGCAATTCTGCAACTTGATGAGGTACCAACAGAGCATCTTCTTCCTGAGCGTTCTGCTTAATGGCAGAACTGGTCTTCATTTCCATGACCTGCACCACAAGCACGTTATAAGAAGACTGGCCCGATATCCACACCAGACAGAATTAGGAATCAAACTTCATGCTGTTGATACCAATCTGATACCCAGCAGCTAAACAGCCAACCATGCCAACCTACCCCAAAAGAGTCCAACTTTCTCTGGAAGCATACACTTTTATTTGCATTTGTAACATGGGGCTATTATAGTGGTGATGGTAGGGACTGCAATTGGCATCACATCACTGACCAGAAATATCTCCCACTCTAACTGCCTGATGTTGGCTTGTACTAGCAGGACCTAAATGTTGATACTCAACCTGCTCAGCTATCTTATAAATGTGACATTCTTGTCCAACAAGTCCTGAAGTGGGACATGGATCTAGAACTTCTGATTCAGGGCAAGAACATTGCCTTATGCACGATAAGACTTTTTTACAGTTTCAGTACATTAAATGCCTTGGTCCCTTCCGTGCCAAGCTCCCCAGTGAGGGGTTTGGTGGTGCTGGAAGCTTGGCATGACAATTCAAACTGAGCTGTCTTCCAAACATTCACTGAAGCAGTTCACCCCAGTCTGAGTGAATGTGATCTTTCACTATTCACCTCTAGTTGTTCTTGAAGCAAACATGTTTGTTCCTAAGGATCCAAGAAATGGCAGGAAAAGCAAGTGCAGCCAGAACATTAGTCTCAAGGGTAGCACAGCTAGAAGAGACACTTGGAATTCTCAGCATTAGTCAAGAAATTGACAAGATATGGAATTTTGCTATTACTCTTGTTCAGCTTAGAACAGCATGGTAATCATTAAGCAGTAGAGAAACTGGAAAGATACACAAAATCAGCAACCAACAAAATGCTATTTTAACAGTGCTGTTATATCATTCCATATGATCTCTAGATAGCATTCTCAAATATCTGAGTTAGGTAAACATTTATTTTTAAAATAGTGCAGGGCTTTTATTATTTCAATCTGTAAAAAAAAAATTGTTTAAAAAACTTAAAACCCTGTTTCATGCTATATTTTGTGGTGGCACATTGGCACAGTGGTTAACACTGCTGCCTCACAGTGCCAGGGAACCTGGGTTCAATTCCAACCTCAGACGACTGCCTGTGTAGAGCTTGCACATTCTCTCCATGTCTGCATAGGTTTCCTCCGGGTGCTCCAGTTTCCTTCCACTGTCCAAAGATGTGCAGGTTAGGTGAATTGGCCATGTTAAATTGCCCGTAGTGTTCAGAGATGTGTAGGTTAGATGCATTAGTCATGGGTAAATGTAGAGTAATAGGGCAGGTGAATGAGTCTGGATGGTTTATTCTTCAGAGGGTCAACATGGAATTGTTTGGCAGAACAGCCTATTTCCACACTGTAGGGATTCTAATGTTTTATCTTACACACCAGCATGAAGACAATGACATGATTTTACTTCAGGATTATAAATGTGGATATATAATGGACCATCACTCCACTACAGACTGTGATACAGTTTACAAATACATTGCCATCATTAAATTAATTCTTCATGTAGCTATTCTGTAAAATGGGTTCTCTGTTCGGGCAACTAAGTAATACGAACATACAAAATAAGAGCTGAAACTACTTCTTCAATCCTGCTTCATAATTCAACAAGGTCATAGCTGATTGTCTATCTCAAATCTATTTTCTTGTCATTATACCTATCCCTA
Source organism: Chiloscyllium plagiosum (assembly GCF_004010195.1). Classification (NCBI taxonomy): domain Eukaryota; kingdom Metazoa; phylum Chordata; class Chondrichthyes; order Orectolobiformes; family Hemiscylliidae; genus Chiloscyllium; species Chiloscyllium plagiosum. Next base: position 30,524,686 of record NC_057722.1, on the reverse strand, counting down.
TTATTTTCCTTAGTATCTAAAAATCCATGGACCTCTATTCCAAATACACTTAAATAGTCAAAGACTTTTTGCATAAAGAATTCCAAAATTTCACAAGTGTTTGAATGATAAGATTGCTCAATATCTAAATTCTAAATAACTGACAGATTATTCTAAGATGTGATTCTGTTTTCAGGATTTCTTGACTGGGAAAATATATTTGCAGCATATATCTGTCAAACTCATTAAGAAATCTTAGTTTTAATTAGAATAATTTTCTTTAAACCTAGCATTGGCCTAGTTTGATCACTTCAGTGCAAGAGCTGGTCTACTGAACTTTAAAAATACTATTTCTTTTACCGTTATAATTTGAACAGAACAAGCAAATTTTTGCAAATATAAGCCAAACACAAGACATAGAGAATTCAAAGCCATGTATGATTGACACTTCTGGATTTTCCCTTGTTTTGCAAGCTCTTTCGTGTGAGACAGGCATAAAAATGATATGTTATATTCTCCATAAATGTGCCAACCCTAATTGCATTGAGTTCTCAGTTCAGAGCTCAGGAAAGAAACTTGTATGACAGCTAATTAGGATTCTATTTATGAACGACATGCCTCTTAAAACTATGATTAAATTGTTTGATTTGAGTAATATATCATTAGTGTTAGTGTCAGATTTAGATATTTCTAATTAGTTATAATGCTATGCCCTGTCCTTTGCTTTGTAATTTGCTTTTTTTATCCAGGAATTCTTCTATCAGCCTTTCAATAAGATAAGAAGATAGATAGTGTGAGTAATTTATGTGCGTTGGTCTTTTGTGCAAAGAGACTAGGGGGAGTTTTGTTCCAAAGTGTGAATGTTTTATTAAAAAGTTACAATATAAGAGATGTTAAAATGCAATAGCTCAATTATAGCATAATAAATATGATATTGATTAATAACTTGGCAAAGTTTTACGCCTACAAAGTTCCAAGGTGATTCATCCTAAATAGTCTTCATATAACACTAGAAGATCTGGTTTCACTATGAAAATATTCCAAGACATACCACTTGGTCTTTACATGAGATCTAAAACACCTTAATTCTCACAGGGCCTTCAACTTGCAATTTCTCTATTTTTGGGCCCTGACATTCTTCATACTTTCTGTCACATTCCTCAAAAGAACAGAAACAAATTGATTTCCCATGCCACTATCTGGTAAATTCATGGTGGAGATAAGACATCTCCTTACTTAGGAGCTTCAAGGATTCACCATTCGAACAAGACTTAAATAACCTGTAGCTGAGGGTTTCATACTCCTAAGCAGGTAGGTGAGAAGGATAGCTTGTTCCTTTTTATTGGCAGTTTTTAAAATCTTTTGCTTCTATTTTTAATTTATTCACTTCTAATTCCATACAAGTTATCAAAGGAAAAGAAAATATTGTAGATGATAATTTTACAAGTGAACAAACAGGTTTAATGGCTCCCATCAAAAAGACATGAATAAACATGTCTAAAATGACATATTTCTGTGCTTACTGTCAAATCCAATAAAATGGCATGTGTGGCTTTCTGTACGTGCAATTAAAGACCAACTGTACAAATATTGTTATCCTACTGAATTTTGGATCTTTATTTGCATAACTCATTTACAAAAACAAGCATACCAATGCAAACAGTGCTGAATTAAAGTGAGCTATCTTGATAAGCAGGCGAAATGCTGGATACCTTAATACTATTACAATATACTTATGAATAAGAATGGTATTTCAACATTTTTAAACCTTCTAGAACAATCAAACATGACTTTCTTTTCCCTGTATCTAATTGTTTTTTAGATGTTCCCAAAGTTTTGGCCACCAGTTCTGCATGAATTCTTAATTAATGTTCTTAATTAATCTTTTGTTTTAAAATCAACCTGTTCAGACATACTAGGGCACATAATACTTGGCCTTAAGCCTGGGCCTCTGGCTCAGAGGCAGTGACACTACCACTGGATCACAAGAGCTGTCTTAAACAGTCTGAAAGTCACCCTTAACTGGTTTAAGCCTGTGACCTTATGTAAAATAACCAGAGAGTGTAAAACTTTAGTTTTCACGATTAATCTTTTCCGCAGCATTTCCTGTTAAATTTGTTTCTGTGTGAACTCCTCTCTTAAAGCACATTTAGAGTATTAGTACTACTAAACTGAGAAGACTTGCCTCAGAGCTTAGAAGGTCTTGGCACACTTGGGATCAGCTCTGGCATTAGAATGAAGAAGGATGAGAAGAAATTTGTTCTGAGTGTTCAAAATCAATAGGGATTCGATCAGAGGAGGCAAGAAGAAAGTATGCGAAAGTGAGGACTGCAGATGCTGGAGATTAGGGTCAAGATTAGAGTTGTACTGGAAAAGCACAGCAGGTCAGGCAGCATCCCAGGAGCAGGAAGATTGATGTTTCGGGTAGGAGCCCTTCATCAGGAAAATTCTCATTGCTAGAAGGATCGAAAAACAAAAAAACCCCACAGTTTAAGGCAAAGGAACCAATTGCAACATGAAGGAAAGCTTTACACACGATAAATGGTTATGGTATAAAATTTACTGCCTGACAATATGTGGAGGCAGATTCAGTTGTGGTTAACAAAAGGCAACTGAATACGTACCTAAAGAGGAAAAGAAGTCAAGAGTTGTGAGGAAACTGTGAAAGAGTTCGACTAGATTAGTTGCACTTACTTATAGCTGGCACAGATCCAAAGAAAAAATGACCTCCTCTTCACTGTGAATATTCTACAACTCTAAGATTTTATGTCATATTGTGCACATGCTGTGAGACTGATATTTTGACCTATTATTGTGGCATTCATTGAATATCATTCCTTTCATAGCACCACCGTGGAATCTGATCCCATTATCTCATTAAACAAGGACGACGTCTTTTGCAGCTTCCACTGGGGAATAGCTGAGTTTACGATACTCATTGTTGCATATCCCACATTCTCAGTAAGTCATCGAGTGAAACATTCTCATCCCTTCCCTTTAGACTTCCCTGATTGAAAGTTTCTGAGCTGCTGCTGCACAAGATACAAAAAAGTGGATGTTGAGAGTAATAGAATGGAGGAAAAGGAAATAAGTAGAAGCCAGAATTGCTCCTTCACAATTCTAATCGCGGAACCAAACCAGTATGAACCTATTGTCTATCAAAACCTTGTGATGTTGGTTGGAGTTATTGGTTAAGCTTTTTCTGATTGCAGCTAAATATCTTGAAGTCAAAGAGGTAAATTTCCACCTATCAAATACAATTCCTGTCCTTTTAAGCTGTAGTTTTATGTTTTCACGCCATACTCTCTTATATTGTCATAGTTCATTAATTCTAATCAAAATCTTAGGCATCTCAATAACTTTCCTCTGTGGAGAATGGGAGTATTTCTTGGCAGTTCAGTCAATGTGGTACCTCAGTGGGAAAATGGAAAGAGTGTACTTCACAAGCCCCCCTTTTGTAATCAAATCTCCAATGCCTGCTGACCCACCCATTACTCCATGCATCTCCTCTGCTCCCCTTGTTCCCACTAGCACCCACAGGCCTCCTGGCCCAGGTTGGAAAACCCCAGACTTCTTTCTTCTGCTTCCCAGTACTTCTGATTCTCAGGACTGGAAACAGTTCAATGGTGGCTCCCAATCCCAATGGCATTGCTAGGATCACTGAACAATTACATGTCTGGAAGCTTCTCTCTAAATGAGGAAAGGTTCATTTCCAAATCAATTAACATTTGTCAGTGTTAGGTGAATATTCTGGCAGGTAATTTTAGTGGAGGTGAGTTGGCTGTCAACTTTTTCAGTGGCAGGGCAGGACATTTCACTTAGAAATTCTTCCTGATAATGGAACTGGTGAATGCAAATTTCTGAGCTCACCATTTACAGCCTGAATTTTTCTGAGGCCTCCTCATGTGCATGAAGCTGAAATTGTTACAAAGTCAGAAGAAGTCAATTTCTCTTTATCATACCTTTCTGAGATATCTTTCAATGTTTAGACAAGAGATTAAAGGGATGAAAGAAATGCAATAAAAAAAAACAGAAAATACTTAACAGATCTGTGTTTGGATCAGAAATCCAAAATTATAACAATGTGTCCTTTTTTTTGTTGTCGTATAATCCCTAGGCATCTACATTACAACCTTTGCAACAAAGACAAAGTACAGACAGAGGTGTATTCCATTAACATGGTATTGGAATGAAAATGAGATTGAATTATAAAGAGCTGTGTGGAAGCTCTTTATACAGGTCTCACAATCCCCAGAAGGTATCCCAATGATCCACATAGCTGAAGCTCTCCCTCCTACACCAGCTCTGCAGCCATGTGATCAACTAGACTCACTGTCTGTTTCTAGCATCATTAGCCCATGGTAGGGTAGCAAGCCTGAGATTACTACGCTGCTCTTCCTGCCTTTGGCTTCTAACCTAACTCCCTGGATTCATTTTTCAGGACCTCACCCCTTTTCCCAGCTATGTCATTGGTACCGATATGTACCACGACTTCTAGCTGCTCCCCCTCCCCCTTAAGAATCCTGTAGATTTAATCCGAGACATCCCTGACCCTGATACCCAGGAGGCTACATACCATTTAGGAGTCTCGCTTGCAACCATCAAAATATGTCATTAAAATAAAATTAAAAACTGTGGATGCAGAGATCTAAAACTAACTGAATCAGAAATTCCTGGAGGAGCTCAGTAAGTCTTGCAACATCTGTGCAGAGAAAAGAGAGTTTTGAGCCCAGTGTCACTTCTACAGAACTACAAATATCAGTGTTGAGAAGAGATTGCTAAAATTGTTTCCACTCTAAATCTCTACAAAGAACAAAAGCAAAAGTCAAACTTTTAAAGCCTTGAAGGCATGCTTTGAACTCTAAGTCATCATAAATAATGGACAGTATGTGTTCAGTATTAGGGCCCAAGGTGAAAGAGTCATTGATCTGTACGTGACTACAATAACACACATCACAGAATGTTATGGATTTCATCAACTAAAATATATTATAATTCAAGAAAGATATACTGTTGGACAGCTTAAAATTAACATGAACCCGATTAAATCTCAGACATCAGCCAGTGCAGTGTGTACAATGAGTACCAAGCCAAGCAAGGTAAAGGATCATTGATGACACACGACAGCCTAGACTAATTTTGGATGAATCTACAAGTAGACCTGTTCTTGTAGGAAGTGATTATCTTGTCATTATAGACTACTACCTGACTGCTGGTAAGTAGACCACTGACTTCTATGACAACAGGTGGGATTACAGTAAGACTAAAGTGCACTGTTGGGCATCATGGTGTTTCCAATACATAATGAGTCACAGAGGCCTTCAATTCATATGAGAAGAGTTAAGCCACTTCATAAAGGATTGGGAAATTCAATACCACACATCACCTCCACATTATCTCCAACCATATGGACGAAATCATAAAAGTATTGATCAAATTCAGCATGGATGTTTGTGCTCATTCCTGGTGAACAGCTCATGCTTGAAACGGTGACTTTCCTGCTCCTCGGATGCTGTCTGATTGGCTGTGCTTTTCCAGCACCACACGTTTTGACTCTGATCTCCAGCATCTCCAGCCTTCACTTTCTTCAAGGATAAGACAGTTCTTGAGTAGAGGTACACACCTTCTGAAGGCATGAAATGTAGTTCAGTATAAAATCTAAGATCATTCCACACTCACTACTCCCAGTAACAAAACTGCAAATGAAACCAGAAGTAACAAAATCAAGGTGAAATTGTAGAAAGCCGAATTTCATTTTGATAAAACTGCCAGAGTTGAGCATTGGCGAGTTAGTCAGGGTCAAACCTTCAACACTCTCAACAAGAGTCAGCCCAAGTAGCAACATGGGATATGCATAAAACTGTTTCACCTCAAACACAGACTGTGGAAGTAAATGATAAGATCTGTGGTGCAACAGCAGGCACACACATACAACTGAAGGAATTGTTCTTTCTCCTACAGGTAGTCAATCAGTTGGTGCAAATTCACCATCTACACAGACAACAGATCAATTATCAGTCCCAAGAATCCACAGCACTCCACAACAGCTATCTGTAGGGACAACATCTGACATGGGAATGACCCACCCAGAGAAGGAACATCACCCAGATGAACAGTCAATTATAATGCACATGAATACCATTGAGAAATGAGTATTATGTAAAGACTATAGATGCAACAGAGACCGATGAGAATAACAAACAGCTTATGCCAAGAACAGATGTTCACAGTGAGTAATTCGAGTATCTCACAGTATAAATTATAATGTATTCAACTTTTTAGTGTCTTTGTATGAAAAGTGAAATGTTTGGGATAGAAATGTAACACTGTGTATTATCGTACCTCATGATTATTTTGGATGTATAATTTCTACCCTGAGCACACTAACTGCAGGCATCCATCTTAAAACCAATGCCATAAAGACAACAGTATAACTCATTGAATTCTACTGAACTCATAATGATCTGGGAGCATTTGTGGAGTGAGAAGCAGGGGTTACGGTTCAAGTTCATATCCTTTCATCAAAGCACTTGGGGTGGCACGGTGGCTCAGTGGTTAGCACTGCTGCCTCACAGTGCCAGGGACCTGGGTTTGATTCCAGCCTTGGGTGACTGTCTGTGTGGAGTTTGCACATTCTCCCTGTGTCTGCTTGGGTTTCCTACCACAGTCCAAAGATGTGCAGGTTAGGTGAGTTGATTGTACTAAATAGCCCATAGAGTTAGGGGAAATGGGTCTGGGTGGGTTACGCTTCGGAGGGTCACGCTTCGGAGGGTCAGTGTGGACTAGTTGGGTTGAAGGGCCTGCTTCCACGCTGTAGGGAATCTAATGTAAACTTGTTTTTCAGAGTTCCAGCATCCATAGTACTTGGCGTTTGCTACACAAATGCAAATTGTTGGGAGAATCATTTGACAAAGGATCATTTTCTATACTTGTATCCTTCTTTAGCAATTGAACATTCTGACTAAAGTGAGAAAGGAATGTAAGGGTTCATTTCACTCTGGATCTTAGAAGTTTAAACCCTGCAGTAAACTGTTTCCTTTCCCTCTCCCACTCAATGACTTGTGGTCTACCATTTAATATTTAAATCAACTGGTCCACACTTCTGATTGGGATCAACAGTCAATTTGATAACACATGGAATTCTCAGTTATGATTGTGACTGCATTACAAACTGCAACTCAAATTTTCAAGCCTTAGATGATGAGCAAAGATTGCCTTATATCTGCTCATGTAGGTATGCATAGGATTTGCTGTCAATCTTTCATATTTCTGCTGCATTTGAAAACACAGAATTGTATACATCACTGCAAGCAGATTTAAGCAGAGTTACAGTGGAAAAATAATGTTAATATCAAGTGATAGGAAGACTAAGTTGAGATGACAGAGTACACTAATGTACAAGATGCTCCTCAGCTATAAATTCTCATGTCTTTGCTTGGCAATTTCATCAACTAGCATGGAGATGTGAGACAAAAGTTAAGCACTTCTGTTTGATTAGATTATCAATTGGTTTCTTAATCATTAGCCATAATACACGGGTGGGTAAATATTGAGTTCTGTTGATCCTTTGTAGTGAACAGTAAACATTTCAGTTGACAGAAACCAATTATTATACAAATGTAAATTATTGCATGTGTATTTATATAGATGCATATACTAGTTCTTGTCAGATAATAGACTTCAATATATTAGAGGACAATTCTAGACCTGTTCCACAAACTTTTTCTGTGTGTCAACATTGCGTAGGCCATTTTTACATTTAGAAGTGATAAAAACCTACGTCTTGCATTCTTTTTCAAGGCTTTAAAATAAGTTTGTCAATTTATCAGGCATGGATCAAAGAGCTTGGTGGTTTTGACAGGCAGTCTCATTTAAGAATTGTGAAAAAAAATTAACACAGGAGCATCTAGTGATAAGAAATGAGCCAGAGCAAATGATAGAAGTAAAAGAACAGGGAATATCTCAGCATTATCAACCACAGTACAATAAGGTTGAGAATAATAGAAATGGAAATAAAAATGACAAAAAAAATGTAATAAATAAATGAAAACCTACTTTTGAGTAATTGAGAAAAGAACATGGGAAAATAGACAAAAATATAGACAAATAATGACAAAGAGCGCACAAAGGAAGCAATTAGAGTCCAGAAAAATATATTTCACAAAATTGAATGAAATATTGTAATAAATATTGAATAAATAAATCCATAAAGAAAAAATATCAAGGTTAAGAGGCATACATAAGTAAATGGACAATAAGAGAAAACAAGAAGATTAGAAATTTTAGAAAAGGAAGGCAAAGAGGTGCGATCAAACAAAATTATCTAAACATAAAACAAAATAATACAATTTTTGCAGCAATATAATTTAAAGACATGAAAATTTGGATGGGAATAAGGCCACTAAAGAATAAAAGGATAAAAGCACAACTAGTGATAGCAAAATGGCAGATACATTATTTTATTTGCTTTTACCAAGAGAGAATACAGGATGAGATAATATCAGAGACCCGTGGTAGGGATCATGGGTTTCAAAATTAGAGTGGAGATTTAGAGAGTATATTTGTATTGTATGAGGTACCGATTCTGAAAATGTTAATGTTAGAGACTGCAGTAAGCCCCTCTTAATCTGATGATGTTATAAGGACTTGATGGGGAAAGGGAGAATATCTTAGGATCATGCAGGGGGAAGACCTATATCCACACCGGTTTCCAGTAGTCTTTGTCACAATATCAAACTTCCACATGCAACTTGTCTTGATTGCTATTCTGCAGTAAACAATGTCTTGTTTAGTACAAGAACCCTTCTCATCAGGATTCACTTATGATTTTCTTTTGCCATGATAAGCCAAGTAGGTTCTGAGATCAAGTCAAAGAGAAAGGATGATGGTAACAAACTACCTCAATCACAATCTTGCAGTGGTTGCCATCATAGTCCATTCAACAGTTTGACGCCTGGGAACAGCACCTAAGAAGGTTAGGGGCCTCTTGGGGAAAGTTGGGGTTTGTGTGCATGAACCGTTGGTTTGCTCAGGCAGGTGCATTGGGTGCAGCAAGTAGATGATAACACACTGAGCTCTCAGATCTAGAAGGGCTTACTTCGATGTAGCTGTTGGATTCTCTTAGAAAATCCATTCATCCATAATTAATTTCAAAATGTTTAAAAACAATGTGACTTGCTGCAATCATTATAATACTTTCAATATTTTACAACATTTGAAGCAGACTGGTCACCTGCCCTTAAAGCTGGAAAAAAGAGGTCAGAAGCTGGTTAGTGTCAGGATTCTAACATTTCAAACTTTATTGCCTCTCCCCACCCACATTGATTCAAGTTACACTGTATCACTATAAATTGTGATATGTTAGAGTTTATGTCACACACTAATGAATTATTTTCCTCTGTTAATTTTGTGCAAACTGAGTCACTGAGCACAAATGTAGAACATGATTTTCATAAAGCCATAAGATGTAAGTGCAGAAGTAGGCTATTCAGCCCACTGAGTCTGTTCCGCCATTCAGTGAGATCATCATTGATCTGATAACCCTCAATTCCACTTTCCTGCCTTTTCCCCATAACTCTTGATTCCCTTATTGATTAAAAATCAGCCTTGAATATACATATCAACACAGTCTTGACAGCCCTCTGAGGTAATGAGTTGTAGATTCATCATCTTCCAAGAGAAAAAGTCCTTCTCTTCCTTTTCTTAAAAGGGCTGCTCTGAGGTTATGTCTTCTGGTCCTATGTTCACCCACAAGGGGAAAAAAAATTCTCCCCATTTACCTTGTCAAGCCCCTAAGTATCTTATAAGTTTCAATAAAATCTCTTCTCATTCTTCTAAACTCTAATGAGTTCAAACTCAACCAAAATTGTCTGGTGTTGGCGACTTTTCTGAATTTTTCTGAAGTGGTCAATCACATTGTCATTGAACATGTTTATGCTCCTGCTGACCACTGCCTTGTGAGGATGCCACTTTTCAACAATGGCCTGTGTTTTAGACCACAGGAAGCACAGTTCCTTAATTTCAGCACTGGAAATGTTCCCACCAGTCCCTCTTCCTCCTCTGAAGAAATTTCCTCTGCCACTTTTTCTTGCTGTATCTTGTGGAGGTGCTGAAGTTCTTCTGTGGTGAGTTCATTCTTGTGATTCTCCACTAACTCCTCCACATCCTCTTCACTCACCTCCAAGCCCATGGACTTGCCCAGAGACATAATAACAGGCACAACAGGTGGTTCTTCGAAGCCTTCAAAGTCTCTCCCTGCAACACATTCAGGCCAAAGTTTCTTCCAGGCAGAATTCATTGTCACTTCTCAGAGACACTTCTCTCCATGCTTTGTCTATGATTCTTAAGCAATGGAGGATATTATAATAATTTCCAAAACTCTCTGAGGGTCAGTTCGGTCTCATTTGTCACCTCAAAGCATCTCTGGAATATAATCTTGGTGTACAGTTTTTTGAAATTTGAGATAACTTGCTGGTCCATGGGCTGGATGAGAGGAGTGATATTGGGGGGCAAGAGCTTCACCTTGATGAAGCTATATTCACCCACCAAATCTTCTTCCAAGCCTGGAGGATGAGCAGGAGCGTTGTCCATCACAAGAAGAGCCTTCAGGGGTAGATTCTTTCCCTCAAGATAAGCCTTCACAGAAGGAGCAAACTCCTCATGAATCCACGCAGTGAAGAACTGCCTGGTAACACATGCTTTCATGTTTGCCCTCCACATAACATTAAGTTTGCTCATTGGCTTATGGCCTGGTAAAGACTTCTCTTCCTCAGTTATATAGATCCTCCTTGGCATCTTTTTCCAGAAAGGCCTGTCTCATCACAATTGAACACCTGTTGTGCCACATACCCTTCAGTGTTCACAAACTCACTAAATTTCTTCAAAACATTTGCCGCTGCATCCACATTTGAACTAGCAGCCTCTCCATGCATAACAACACTGGATCCCAGTTCTTTTCTTAAAGTTTTCAAACCACCCCCTACTAGCCTTAAACTCATCACTATCAGCACTACTTCCAGGCATGTCTTTTTTAAGGTCAGCAGACAGGAGCCTGGCTTTCTCACAAATTATGCCCTCAGAGATGGGATCAGCAAACAACGGAATATCATTTATCCACACTAAGAGGAGTTTTTTCATCTCCTCTATAAACTTCGATCTCTTAGAGGTCAGAATCGGAACACCTTTTGCCACATCAGATGCTTTATCACTTCTTTATTTTCAGAATCATACACACGGTCGATTTTGGCATCTCAAACATGGCAGCGAGATCAGACACATGCTTACCACTCTCATGCTTAGCGATAAGTTCTTTCTTCAACTCAATTCTCGTTCTCACGGACTTCCTCTTACTCTTATTTGCTTCTCTGCTCTTCTTGGGTGCCATGGTGAATGCACAAGGGTGATAATTTAAAAATCCAGCACAAATCAAGGTGAAAACACGAGGTAAACTAGTGATGGATACACGAGAGATGCTTTCACGACTACTTCCGGGGACGAACTGAACAAACAATGTGCGATCTGAATGGTATGTGGTGTTTGGATTCTGAAAATGTGTTCGGATTTTAGGGCAAAATTTTCTTAAAATAATTGTTCAGATTCCGATTTGTTTGAACAATAGGGCGTTCGGATTCCGAGGTCACCACTGTATATCATAACTATTGGCTCCCTTTTATTTATCTTGCTAAATTCGTCCAGCATGATTTTTTGTTCATGAAACCTTGTTGATTCTTCTTGATTATAATATGGATTTCTAAATGCTCTGCTGTTGCACCCATTATAAGAGGCAGGAAGTTTTTTTGTAACAAATGTGAAGCTAATTGGCCGAAAGTTACTTGTGTCTAGTCTCCTTCCCTTTCTGAATAAATTTTACATTGGCAGTTTTGTCATCCAATCTCAGGATTCTTGGAAGATTACTGTCAATGGACTGGGTATCTTTGTAGTTAATTCCGTTACAATTCTAGGATACAACCTATTATGTCCAAGGGCTTATCACCATTAGCCCCATTAATGTCCATAGTACTTTGTCAGCAGCGATATTCATTACTTTTATTTCCTACACCACATTCCCCCAATGCTTTTGCCCTTTAATTACTTAGTGTATAGAAATGCTATTAGTATCCTCTGCTAATTTAGACAGAAAAAAGTATTTGTTCAACTCCTCTTCCATTTCCTTGCTCCTCATTATAATTTTCAATTTTGTTCTCTAAGGGTGGAGAGTGTGGTGCTGGAAAAGCACAGCAGGTCAGGCAACATCTGAGGAGCAGGAAAATCGACATTTCGGGCATAAGGCCTTCATCAGGAATGAATCCCTAAGGCCCAATGTTCACTATTGCTTCTCTTTTCCTTTTTATACATTTGAAAAAGCTCTTACATTTTTAAGTCAGCTGCAAGTTTGTCCTTATAGTTTATTTTCTACCTCATGTTTTACATTTTTTCCAGTCTTCTGGTTTACCACAGTTTGCTACATTTGATGATTTGTCTTTCAATTTGAATCCATTGTTCCCAAGGGGATCTTTTACTCCAACATAATTTGTTAAAATTACCAAATTACACATGATCAAATTTAAAATAGCTTGATCCCTGTTAGATTCATTTCATAACATATTGTTCTGGGAAAGGATTCTGAAATATTTTATGAATTCCTTTATGTGATTCCCTCTGCCAATTTGGTTTCCCAAAACTATATGAAAATTAAAGTCACCCATAATTAATGTGCTGCCTTCTTTGCATTCTCTCATAATCTTGATTTATTCTCTGTTCCACAGGACAGCTATTCTTAGCGGTCTTATAGACTACTCCCACTCATCATACAGACTGACAACCAGGATCAGCTTTCCCCTTAAACATATTTAACACCACTAATTTTCTGTAAACTAGAGTGACCTAAAAAGATATGTAATTAATTAATTAATTTATATACAAAGTCCAAGCACCACTAAACATCACTTTGCCATCTGGTGGTCAATTTGAAGTTTACAAAAGGAGCAATTTTCCAAATGAAAACTCCTCTGTGATTACTTGTATAATTTTGCTTTCAAAATAATAGTTTATCATAAATATATAATCTTAACTAAACAGGTGCAGACTACCTAGATTTCATGCCTGAGTTTAACAATTTCATAGATATTTGTTACCAATGCAAATATATAGTGATTGTCCTGACTAGTGGTTCATTATTTTCATGAACCAGCAACACTTTCAAGTGTTTATCGTTACTATGTTCTGTAAAATATGTGTAAACACTCAAGGAGTATTTTTCTCCAGATATGATGAAATGTAACAATTTTGATTAAAATGTTAATGGAAAGATGGAACTGGAAGAAGCATTGCATTAAATACTGGTCTCCAGGATGATACTGAACTTGTGCTTTTGCAATGTCTGACATCATATGACAAGATGCCCCCTAACCATCCAAGGCACAAATTAAAATAAGGTAGTCAGGGTCCTTGTACTCTCTAGTTCTGCAGCCCAAAATTGTCCTTATTGTGCCACGAGGTGGCCAATCCTTTTCGGAAATGACATGGGAACATTGAAACGAATACAACACTGACTAGGACATGCACTTCTCAATTTGGGCTAAAGCACATTCTTAGAATATCAGGTCAGTTTGCTCTTTATTCTGGAAGCTGGTTCTATTTTATGCTGTGCTAGTTGCACAATGTGAGAACAGATGTTTAGAGATTGGAAAATTGACAAAATGTGCCTGAGGCATGCTTTTGTTCTAAATCTTGCAGCACAAGATTTCTAACCTGCTGCTGAAGTTTAAAACCCTCAAGGAAAGAAAAATCAAAAGGCTTGCATTTAGACACTGTGTTGCATAACCACAAGATGCCTCCAAGAACGTAACAGCCTCTGAAGCAGTTTTGAAGTCCAATCACTGTTATAATGCAAAGAAGCACAACTACCAAAATATACTCTACATAGCCTCACAAATCAGCAAGAAATGCTAATATCAGATCATCCGTTTTTCTTTCTAAGCAATCGAGTAATTTGAAATCAACAACAATTTTTATTAAGCAGTGTGAGTAGGAAGTGAGAGTGAGCTAATTGCTTTGTCAGAATGTGAAGCCTTGATGTTGTATGCATTATATGCTTGTGTTGTGCAGAGATGATACCAACTTCTTATGTGTGTAACAATGTTAATTCACAGTGCTTTAAAATACCTGTTCCATGCTACTGCTCTTGCCTTCAACAATATCTAGAGTTTATTAACTTTTCTCTGAGTCCACACCCAGGCTCATGCACTCAATAGTAAACAAACTCACATAATGACATATAGGGCTGCTGAACTATATATTTAGAAGATCAGCAAGTTCCAAGCCAAGGAATTGTGTAATGTGACAGGATTAATTAATGATCTCAGAGCTAAGGTCCCTGTAGGTGGCAGTAATTACAATATGTCTGCATTTTACTTCCAGTGTGAAAGAGTCTGAGACTAATATTTTAAATGTTAATAAGGGCATTTATGTTGCAGACATTTCGTCCCCTGTCTAGGTGACATCCTCAGTGCTTGGGAGCCTCCTGTGAAGCACTTCTGTGATCTTTCCTCCGGCATTTGTAGTGGTTTGAATCTGTCGCTTCCGGTTGTCAGTTCCAGCTGTCCGTTGCCGTGGCCGGTATATTGGTTCCAGATCGATGTGCTTATTGATTGAATCTGTGTGAATCACAAATTCCCAGCTCGGCGAACAGAACCACAACAATGAGCACCCGAGCTACAAATCTTCTCACAAATGTTAATAAGGGCAACTATGTCAGCATGAAAGCCGAATTAGCTGAGTTGAATTGGCATATTGGCCTGGGGACTAGATTCGTCAAGACACAGTGGCAAACAGGTGCAACTGTACATTGAATGTAAGTCTGTGAAGACTGGTCAGTGAGGAAGTAAAGTGTAAATTTGGTACTTAAGCCTAAGATAGTTTGTAAATGTTACTTCTGTTGTAGGAAAGGTTTTGGAAAGGATTATAAGAAAAAGGATTTATAATAATTTAGCAAGCAACAACTTGATTTCAGACAGTCAACATTTCAGACAGTCAGGGCAGGTTGTGTCTCACAAACCTCGTTGATTTTTCTGAGAAGGTGACCAAGCATGTAGATGAAGGTAGAGCAGTTGACATGGTATGCATTGACTTCAGTAAAGCCTTCGATAAGGTTCCACATATTAGGCTATTGAAGAAAATGCAGAGGCATGGGATTGAGGGTAATTTAGCAGTTTGGATTAGAAACTGGCTTTCTGAAAGAAGGCAGCAAGTGGTGGTTGTTGGAAAATATTCAGCCTGGAGTCCGGTTACTAGGGGTGTGCCACAAGGATCTGTTTTGGGATCACTGCTGTTTGTCATATTTATAAATGACTTAGACGCAGGCATAGGTGGTAGTGTTAGTAAGTTTGCAGATGACACTAAAGTCGATAGAGTGGTGTACAATGTGGAAGAATATTGCAGGTTGCAAGGGGAACTTGGATAAACTGCAGACTTGAGCTGAAAGGTGACAAATGGAGTTCAATGCAACTAAATGTGATGTGATTCACTTTGGGAAGAATAACAGGAAGGCAGAGTATTGGGTAAATGGAAAGATTATTCATAGTGTGGATGTGCAGAGAGAATTTGGAGTCCATGTGCATAGATCCCTGAAAGTTGCCACCCAGGTTGATAGTGTGGTTAAGAAGGCATATGGTGTGTTAGGTTTCATTGGTGTGTTCGGTTTCATTGGTAGATGGATTGAGTTCCAGAGCCGTAATGTCATGCTGTAACTACACAAAACGCTAGTGCGGCCACACTTGGAATATTGTGTACAGTTCTGGTCGCCCCATTACAGGAAGGCTGTGGAAGCATTGGAAAAGGTGCAGAGGAGATTTACCAGGATATTGCCTGGTCCGGAGGGAAGGTCTTATGAGGAAAGACTGATAGACGTGCGTCTGTTCTCATTGGAAAGAAGACCAAGTGGGGATTTGTTAGAGACATACAAGATGATCAAAGGATTAGATAGGGTAGACAGTGAAAATCTTTTTCCTAGGATGATGCGTCAGCTTGTACGAGGGGGCATAACTACAAATTGTGAGTTGATAGATTTAAGACAGATGTCAGAGGCAGGCTCTTTACTCAGAGAGTGGTAAGGGCATGGAATGCCCTGCCTGCCAATGTAGTTAACTCAGTCACATTAGGGAGATTTAAACAATCCGTGGATAAGCACGTGGATGATGATGGGATAGTGTACGAGGATGAGCTTAGAATAGTTCACAGGTCGGCGCTCCATTTAGGGCTGAAGGGCCTGTTCTGCACTGTATTGTTCTATGTTCTATGTCCAATGTAATTCAAAATGTTTGAAAAACACTGTTTAAGTGAATAGGTTTATTCTCTTTTGCTAAATGAAGCTTAGGTTAGGTGACCACACGTCTACTGTGTAAACTCAATAGCTCACAAGCTGTCTAGATTAAACCAAGTCTGTAGAAACAGACCAGCAAATTACCAATGTAGCTGTCTGGCACAATGGACAACACATCAAACTTCTTAGGCAATGGTTAACATGTACTATTCAAAGGTTGTGAGTTTGAGTTGCAACAGAGTTGAGTTTTGAGGGTCCCCTTGTGTCACTACTCCTGGACCAGGAGGCTTGGGTTCAAGTCCCACCTGCTCCAGAGTTGTGTAATAACATCTCTAAGGTTGATTAGAAAAATTGGTTAAATTAAAACAAAATGTAAGCTATAGTGGAGCTCTTCAAATGAGTGCAGCTATATGTTAAGTGCAAGTCTATGGAGTGTGGGGAGATAGGTGAGTGGTCAAGAAGGTGTATATGTGTGCATGTATTGCTTGAGTGAAATCACAGGCTGAAGGCTCACAGAGCTACCATATTTTCTGAGGTGGTCATCCTACAGACCAAGGAGCTGCAGGTCGAGAAGGAATGGGTGACCACCAAGCAGAAGATAGGATGAGGCAGGCAGACAGGAAAGTTCAAGGGCACAGGCCCTTCCTGAAGAAGGGCCTGTGCCCGAAACGTTGAATCTCCTGTTCCCTGGATGCTGCCTGACCTGCTGTGCTGTTCCAGCAATAAAGTTTCAACTTTGATCTCCAGCATCTGCAGACCTCACTTTCTCCAGGAAAGTTCAAGAGGACATCCTATGCAATAACATATTTTCTGCATTGGAGAAGATATGATGAGCCAAATGGTCTAATTTCTGCTCCTATGTCTTATAGTCTTATGGTGTCATGTGACTTCTGATCTTGTGCAGCTAGACAACCTATAAGGCTCTATTCTCCAGTGCAACCCTCACTATCATTGTTCTCCAGTGCAGAAAACTGGAAGTGTCAGAAATAGACAGCTTAGATCTGATCTAAATGCCATGGAATCACTTAGCTCTGTCTGTCACTGACTGCTTATTCTGTTTGGCATGCAAGTAGTTTTGCTTTGTGGCTTCACCAGATTGACACCTCATCTTCACGTGCACCTGGTGCTACACCCTTTATCGTCCATTGAACCAGGGTGATCCCCTGCCTTGACAGTAATCATTGAGTGGGGGATATGGTGGGCCATGGGATTGCAGATCGTTTAGGAATACAATTCTGGTGCTGTTGATGGCCCACAGTGTTTCATGGATGCCCATCTTGAGTTGCTAGGTCTGTTTGAAGACTGTCCCATTTAGCATGGTGATAGTGCCACACAATATGACGGTGGATACACAGTGTGAAGGCAGGACTTGGTCTCCACAAGGATTCCGCAGTGGTCACTTTTACTGATACTGTCATGGGCAAATGCATCTGCAGCTGTCAGGTTGGTAAGGGGGAGGTTGACTATGTTTTTCACTCGTGTTGGTTCCCTCACCACTTGCTGCAGACGCAGTCTAGCAGCTACATCCTTTAGGACTTGTCTGGCTTGATCAGTAGTGCTGCTGCAAAGCCACTTTTTGTGGCAGACTTTGAAATTCTTCATGCAGAGTATAACTTGTGCCCTTGCCACCCTCAATGTTTCCTCTAAACAGTGGAGGAGTACTGATTCATCAGCCAAGGAAGGACGGTGCATGATAATCAGCATAAAATTTCCTTACCCATGTTCAATCTGAAGCCATAAGATATCATGCAGCCTGGACCCAAGGTTGAGGACTCCCAGGGCAACTCCTTCCCAATTATATACCATTGTACTACCATCCCTGTTGTGTCTCTCTTGATGGTGGGACAGGACATATCCAGAGATGGTGATGGTGGCATCTGCAACATCGACTCTAAGTGTTATGGACCAGAATAAACCCCCAAAATATATTAAGAAGTCAGCCTAGACCCCACTTTTATTTTATAGAATCCTTATCGAATGGAAGCAGGCCATTCTGCCCATCAAGTTCACATCGACCTCCAAAGGGCATCCCACTCAAACCTACTCACCCTACCTTATCTGTTGAACTCTGTAATTGCCATGACTAACCCACCTATTCTACACACCTCTGGACACAATGGGCTAGTTAGCATTTAGTTGTACACACGGGTGAAGATGGCAGACTTCCTTCCCGCAAGACCAGTAGTGAGCCAGATGGGTTTTTCCAACAATCACCAGTGGTTAAGGTCATCAATAGATTCATAATTTTATAAAAATATCTGGAATTCACCATTTGCCATGGTGGGATTCAAAACAAACAGATAAGCCCTGATCTTATAGAATGGCAAAGCAGGGCCAACAGCTAAACAGTTTACTTCTGCTCATGCTTTGTATGTTCATATATCATTGGACTCTAAATGTAACCATGCATGTAACAGATTTGTGGGTGCATGATGCTGAGGGTCAGTTTTTCCCATTCTGTTCAGGTGAGAACAAAGATGGGACACCAGATAAAAACAAGGACCTGTGGCCGATGTGCTGATCTACCATCTCCATTCCCAACATTGCCTTTCCCTGAGGACTAGGGGAGAGCAGTGAGGTGAATGGAAATATGATGTTGCTGCCTGATTAAGTAGGTGTGTCGATTTTCTGACAGCCCTGAGAATTTTCATTGGGCTGGGGGATTAGGAACTCTGTGAAGCTGACCACCTCCATTCAGTGTGAACAGGAGCACCAGATTGGCAACAGTTTTATTAATGGAAAATAGTGCATGATTGTGCAAGAAAACTACTATTAGAAATAGCATTTTAATTAACCACCCAATCTATCCTGGTCTTAACTCTTCGATTGCTCTGACCCTTCCAAAAAGGAAAGACAGGGTCTTTGTTTCTTAAGGCCACAACAGGCTAGAATATGGCTCGGTTCCCTGATGCTCCATCGCTGATTGGCAGCAGAACTGTCTTTAGAATTATTAAGACCCTATTCCCCACTGTGAAAATGCCACCTCCCATCAGGCTGCCAACTAAATTGGGATTATGAGCTGGGATTGGTCCAACCTCCTGATTCATGCCTCACCTGGGAAAATTCAGCCCCAGCAGATGCTGAAAATGAAAAGCATTCTTCGAGACATTTTTAATTGTGTAATTAGTTGAGGATGAAAAGAATATTACAGTTGGAAAGAGATTTCTTTGATAACGAAATGAAACATTCCCATCAATGTTGATTGACTCAATAGCTGATTGCTTGAAACCCCAGTGGGTGCATGCATTGTAAAGGAACAGTAATGTCCACGCTGCCTAATTGTGCTTTTGGCACAATGCAGTTCCATCTAGATCATACAAAAGTAAAGGAACTTTACAGCTTCAGCAAGCAAGTGAATTGTGCAGTGACATCCTTCAGGAATTAATAACATTACTGCAATGTTAAATGTTTAAAACAAACAGAGGAGATGACAACATAAATGTTTGCAGGCTGTTTGATGTAAGCTACTTTTATATTGGAATGTTAACACTGCTGATTCCAAAAGCATTATCATCCATAATTGCTAATGACCCCCAAAGTAAATTTACTGGATTTGCAAGGATTGTTTTCATTTTTCATATGCGATTCTGAGTAGCAATGGCAGCTTAAGGACAAATATAAGAAAGGCAATCAAATATATAATCGTTTTCCATTCCTGTCATTGGTAGAGAGAGAGTGAGAGAGAGAGAGAAATAAAATGAAAGTGGGTACTGTCTTCCAAAGGCAGCGAGCTAGGGTTGAAGAGTAGAAATACGAAAATGGATGAATATTCTGTTATTTGTGGATCTAGGGAACAGAGATTACCTATGCAACATTTCCCAAGTTGATTAAATGGTTGATTTGGTCACTGCAGCAATGAATTTGTCAGACAGCCCAGCTTTTTGTTTATTCTACCCGTGTCTGCGTGGGTTTCCTCCGGGTGCTCCGGTTTCCTCCCACAGTCCAAAGATGTGCAGGTCAGGTGAATTGGACATGCTAAATTGCCCGTAGTGGTAGGTAAGGGGTAGTTGTGTAGGGGTATGGGTGGGTTGCGCTTCGGCGGGTCGGTGTGGACTTGTTGGGCCGAAGGGCCTGTTTCCACACTGTAAAGTAATCTAATCTAATCTAAATGGTTGATTTGGTCGCTGCAGCAATGAATTTGTCAGACAGCCCAGCTTTTTGTTTATTCTATATTTCCTTATAGGCTTTGGGATTGTCTTTCTACAAACCTATTTTAAAACCATAATAAGTCAGTCCAAGACGGCAGTGGAGTAGGATGGTTCAGACGGAGCTTATCCGCTCCATCCATTTCTTTTACTTTTTTTCTCTTTTTTCTCTTGTCTTTTGTATTTTTTTTTCCCTTTTTCTCTTTCCTTTCTGCTCCCCACCTCTGATTTCCGGCCTTGGACTCCTGGTCTTGGACTCAGCGCAGACCCAGCGTAGTGGTCTCTCTGCCCAGTACAGTGGTCCTTCAGCAATACGTGACAGGCTCTCAGCCAGGCATGGCCCCAGTGTGGACTTCTGATCTCGAGGTAATTCCTCAAAGTGAGGTCCCACAGTGGCTAAACACTGAGTAAAGACTCTAATATTTGAACTTTCAGCTTTATTTCTTTATTTTCTACCTAAAACTAAGAAGGTCTGCAATGTGTAACTTTTAAAATTATTTTGTATGTTATGGACCAGGCCAGGGCCCCACAAAACATTTTCAGAAAGTAGTTTAATCCTGACATTTTCATATTTTAAAGGCAGATGTGAAATTAATATTCCAGGTATGAAGCAGCTGGTCAAACCACTCGGCTTTAAGAATTTTAAAAAAATTATTAAAACACTACAGTCAAAACACGAACAAAAGAAAGCAGAATTTAAAAAATAACTTTACTGTAAAATGTAATTGAGTTGATATAGTAACAATTATGAAATAACTATTCTAATACAGTAACATCCCATAAACACACCTCTTGGCAAAAAGGTAAATTCAAACACAGTTTCTTACAGGGAGGAGAGAACAACATCCAAAGAGATTCCTGAAGAGAGTCAGAGGAGTTCTTTACTGAAGTTTGAACTCCCTTGGACTCTCACATGTTGTGACTGCTACAGCCAAAAACAAACTAATAACTATTCTAATACAGTAACATCCCATAAACACACCTCTTGGCAAAAAGGTAAATTCAAACAGTTTCTTACAGAGAGGAGAGAACAACATCCAAAGAGATTCCTGAAGAAAGTCAGAGGAGTTCTTTATTGAAGTTTGAACTCCCTTGGACTCTCACATGTTGTGACTGCTACAGCCAAAAACAAACTATAAAAAACATAAACTGAGAGAACTGGACACTCCCCTTCCCATTGTTAAACTAGACCCTTTGGCACTTCGTCCCTTACGACATCTTTTGAAAAATTCAAGGACAAAATAACTTTCTTAAAGTGACAGCATTGTCACGGTGTGTTTTATGCTGTGCTATAATTACTGCAACAGTTAACTTTTAACTTTGTTCTTTTTTTGCTACCTTGTTCTTAAGATTCTATGTTAAAAATCACTCAACACCAGGTTATAGTCCAAAAGGTTTATTTGGAGTACAAGCTTTCAGAGAGCTGCTCCTTCGACAGGTTACTAGCCATCTGACAAATGAGCAGCGTTCCAAAGGTTTGTACTTTGGAATAAACCTGGTGGACTATAACCTGGTGTTGTGTGATTTTTAACTTTGTCCACCCCAGTCCAACACCGGCATCTCCACATGTGGCTTAAGATTCTATGCCTAGTTACTGGTACCTAAGATGACACCTTGTGTAGTGATATTATGTACTTTTCACAGTACTCCTATACTTTCATACTTGATTACTTTGACAATAAAAATGTAAAATCAAATCAAATAAAACCATAATTTTGGGTACTTTGATATATATAATTAAAATCTCAAAGTTTTAGAAAACAAATATACTATGAAATAATCTCATTTACCCGATTGAGAATGGAGTTGGAATGAAGTTGCCCTGGACAAAGCAAGTGACCATCTGTGCTTTAAAGATTTGCTTTGGTGATGTATTCACTTATCAAATAATCAGAGTAAGATGTTCAAACAATCTTTGTCATTCTACCACCACAACTCAGAATTACTTCTAACATTTAAAATTTTCTTTATTGTGACATTTGCTGTCTGATTAAATTTACACTTTCATTAAATTCCTATTATCATTCTCAATTAAATATGCCCCAAGGAGACTGACTGATATAGGGGGTTTATAGATTTCCTTTCCTTGCTAGAATTTAAACTTCAATTCAGCCCAGAGTGAAAAGCTGAGTTATAACTGTCTCCTTTAGGTCATTCTGAATTAGTTGCAAACAGCCATGAATTCAAAGTAATAGAATGCTTTCAGAAGTGAATGCATTGAAGCATGGTTAACTTACTTACTAATTTGCCAGAAAAAAATTATTCATCAGTCCAAGTCACTTTCCTAACTGTGTTCTGCATGTTCTCAAGATATTAACAGGAAAAGACAGGATAGATAAAGGTAAACTATTTCCACTATTTGGGAATCCTCGAGCTATGGGACATAGTTTGAAAATTAGAGCCAGACATTCAAGAGGAGTGTTAGGAAGCATTCTACACACTAAGGGTGGTATGTTTGGAACTCTCTTCCACAAACAGTAGTGGATGCGGGATTAGTTAAGTTTAAATCTGAGATAGATGTGCTTTTGTTAAACCAAGTTATTAAGGGATATGGGCCAAAGGCAGTTATATGAAGTTAGGCTACAGATCAGTTATATTCTCACTGAATGATAGTACAGACTCGGGGAGTTTGAATGACCTACTTCCATTCCTATGTTCTTATGTTCTTCCATTGCTATTGCTATGCGGTAGGGGTTGTTTAGCTCAGTTGGCTGCATTCTGATACAGAGTGATACCAACAATGAGGGTTTAGTTCCTCCATCAGCTGAGGTGTAATAATCCTCAGCTTAAACCATTAATTATGGCTGTCTATTAAGAGAGTAGCCCTATGATTTGTACAACTATGGTGACTTTATCGCTGCTGTAAGGTTTGACTCAGTAAGTGTTACCAGAATCATATGGATTGAGCACCTGTGGTTTGCACACAAATTATCTAGATTCAAGCTTTTCCTCAAACCCTGTTATTTCAATGAAGTACCTATGACACCACCGCTCAGTGTAAATGTTAATATTTTAAATTTAACTAAACAGCTATCCAATTCACTTCAGCAATTTAGAAAGCAGTTTAAAATAAGATTTACTCTGAAATTTCTCTCGATTGCAAAGACTATTCATTTAGCCTGGTAATCACTTAAATAGCTCCATCATGGTGAACTGTCATTCTAACTCGAGGAAGCCACTGCACTTTTCAAATAATTCATTAACCTTGAAATACTTTAATTTGTTTCAAAGATTTTTTTTTCTCCTTTTTTTCTCTCCCTTTTGCTTATGGTACTTATTTTTAAGTGATTATGTCATCAACCCCAAAGAAATTATATTTCAATGGCTGATTGTACTTCAATTATTAATTTGATCATTGCTCTATGCAGACTATTAGACAAGTATACAACATTTGAGGAGCGCTCTTGTAGTGCTCTGTAGTGGGGTGGTGCCCATATTTCTGTGCCAGAAATACCTTGGGTTGAAGTCCCATCTGCTCCAGATATGTGTCATAAAATGTCTGAACAGTTGTTGAATCATACAGCACAGAAACAGACCCATCAGTCTAACTCATCCATACCAACCAGGTTTCTCAAACTAAATTAGCCCCACTTACTGCGTTTGGCCCATATCCCTCTAAATCTTTCCTATTCATGTAGCTATCCAAATCTCTTATAAATGTACCTGCATCCACCACTTCCTCTGGCGGTTCATTCCACAAATGAACCACCCTCTGTGTGAAAACATTGCATCTCAGACCCCTTTTAAATCTTTTTCCTCTCAGCTTAAAAATATACCCCTGGTTTTGAACTCTCCTGCCCAAGGGAAAAGGTATTTACTAATCACCTTATCTATGCCTCTCATGATTTTAGAAACTTCTATAATGTTACCCCTCAGCCTCCTATGCTCCAGTGAAAAAAGTCCCAGCTTATCTAACCTCTCCTTATACGACAAACCCTCCAGTTCCAGCAAAATTTTGGTAAGTCTTTTTTGAACTCTTTCCAATTTAATAATCTTTTTCCAATAGTAAGGTGACGGGAACTGTACACAGTACTCCAACAGTAGCCTCATCAACATCCTGTATAATCTCAACAAGTCTCAACAACGAAAGCAAAAGCGCTGAACACCATCTTAAATTATCTGTTTACCTGTGATGCAACTTTCAAAGAACAATGTATTGGAACTCTTAGGTCTCTCTGTTTGACAAAATAACTACAACGTGTTGATTGAAACAAAATCCTGTGAATGTTATCCAGCACATGGGGCAGCATGGTGGCTCAGTGGTTAGCACTGCTACCTCACAGCATCAGGGACCTGATTTGATTCCTGCCTCGAGTGACTGTCTGTGTGGAGTTTCCTCCAGATGCTCTGATTTCCTCCCACAATCCAAAATTGTGCAGGTTAGATGAATTGGCCATACTAAATTGCCCATAGTGTTAGGCGCATTAGTCAGGGGTAAATAGAGGGTAGGGGAATGGGTCTGAGTGAGTTACCCCTTTAGATGGACTTGTTTGGCCAAATGGCCTGTTTCCAAACTGTAGGGAATCTGATCTAATCACTCCACATCTCAAAAGCATGAATAATGCTGAAGTGCGAGGTTCTTAGGAGCATGCTCTTACACCTTGTTTTAATCTGGATACATTTTTTTAAAATAATGGTAATAAGGAAGAACCACAAGAATTTGACAAGAAAATCTTTAGATGCACTTAAAGTTTTTTTTTGTAATCGGGAACTTGTTAATCATTTTTTTAATGGGAAGGAAACAATAGCTTAGAGCACAGGTTGTGTTCTGAGAATCAGGATACCAAAGAGTATAGGGCATATAACGTAATAGTTACTTTAATAGCTTATTAATTTAATGGCTAGAAAACCAGGCCCATGATCTGGAGGTATGTGTTCAAATCCCACCACGACAATTTGGGAGTTTAAGTTAACCACAGGAGGAGGAGGAGGAGGAGGGGAAAGAAGAAGGAAGAAGGAAGAAGAACAATGCAACCAATGGATTGTTGTAAAAAACTCAGCTGGTTCACTGGCATACCTTAGGAAAAGGAACGGGATCATTGAAAGTTTATAGCACAGGAAGAGGACACTCGATCCATCATATTTGCCTCAACAATATTTTACTTGTTTTCCCAGAGACTTACAAAACTTCAGGTGCATTGTATGCATCTTTTTAGCTAAGTTGAGAGTTTCTGCCTTTACTTCCCTTTCAAGTATTTAGTCCCAGTCAGCCTCTACATGAAAAACACCCTTTCCTCTTTTCTCCCCTCGGCTTCTACTAAATCATCTTATTTTAAAATCTGTGGTCCATTTGTCACTGATAAGGTAAATATGCCCTTCCCATCCTCTCTTCCGAGTCTCAGTCAGATTTCACCTTCATCCTTTCTGTTCCAAAGAGAACATCAATATTTTTCCAATCTTTCCTCATAATTGAATTCTTCCACTCCTGGTAAAAGCCTTGGAAGTCTTCTCTGTATCCTCCACAGATTTTTTGGAATGCAGATCAAAAGTCTGCTTTCTATATATAATCTGGCCTGCATTTGCCTTTAGATTCATAGTGTAGTGTTCCTGATTTGTAGCAGGCCTACATAGTACATATAGTTTTACTAAATCACAATAAATAACAATTAGAATAGAAACCAAAGATTTAGCAAACATGATAAAAGCACATTGCTAGCCAACTTGCAGCTTGAGGACCTGCATCAATGTTGAAAGAATCTTCAAGTGACAAATTAAACAACAACTGGCATGGTCTTCCTCAGAGAACCAATCAAGTGTCCCAGACTCCTTGGTCAATAAGGCATGTCTTACCAGCAGGGCTGACCTTACAAGCATATAGTATAATCAGGAGGCAAAGACCCTGGGAATCCTCAACATTGACTCTGGACAGTATGAAGATTTATGGGGAGTAAAACATCCAGCTAATTAAAACCTGCGGAAGAATCAAATTCTTTCATGTTGACTAGCACTTAGACAGGTGCACTGAGAGTAGCACAGAAAGCAGTCTGGGTGACAGATGTCAATGTTAATCTATAAGAATTTTTCAGCACCATTGCTGAGTAAGTTGAGTCCTGAAGAAGATAACTGAAGGACTTGTCATGTGATATATAGTGAGAGAATCAATTTGAAGGATAAACTACTTGAACTCATTGTCACCAATTTAAGTGTTATTGAAATATCTTTCCCTGATGGCTTTGATAGGAGTGAATGCCATATAGTATTTGTGGCAATAAGGTCCAGTTTTAACAACGAGGGTCTGTCAATATTGTCATGATGGTACCATTACACTGTTAATTGGTCTAGATTGGCTCATTCCCCATCCCAGCTTTGGTGAAGGTTGACAAACATTTTAAATCTAGTTTAAAGCTTATGAAGGCTAAACCAATATTTGCCTCAATATGCAGCCACTTAAGTGCACATATTTGTTTAAATTTGAGCTGTTAAGGCTAGTGCATCATTCATTACTCCAGCTGGCAGAACAAAGAGATTATGCTAATGATTCAAATGAATAGAAATCACAAAATTAGCAACTGTAACCTTCATGTGTTTCGGGCTAATTTGAGTCAGGCAGCCAGTCAATCCTGGCATAGATGTGAAAGGCTGTGCAAAACCACAGCTGATCACCATGAGGCCCTTGTGATGAACTGGACAGTTCTCAGCAAGTGTTTTGATCTACCTTAGTTGCCAAGGTGCAGGAGTGGTAACATACGGGTCATCAATGTGGACTTTGATATCTTCTACTGTATACTTGCTACCTGGATATTGGGACCAAACATTAGCTAAACAAATCTGTATAGGATGTTGAAATAGGAACAGCATTCATTCATTGCAAGTGGGGGTCACTGATGTTGAAATGAGCCATTATCTCTATCATCTAAAATACCGGACAAAAACCCTGGACTCTTCAAAAATTTTTAGAAGTGAAGAGGCAGCTGGGCTGAGCACTGGACAAATACACACACACAGAGATGGCTGCCTGGAACCATTGTTCAGCCTGGAATTCCAATTCACACCTCGACTCCAAGAAAACAATCAAGCAGACCTATCACTCTCTACTGAAACTAACTTTTACCCTTTGGTCTAGCCAGCCCTGTCATAACGGAACCTGTACAGATGCCAGACATTCAACTTCAATCAATATTCATTCACAGAGATATCGGGCATTCACCTTCAATCAAACATACTCTTAACTATCAGGAGATCAATTGGCTTCAAAAGGGACACCAGTAATACATTGGAAAGTGCAGATTTGGTGGAAAGATAAAAGGCCCACAATGAGCCTAATTGCAGACCCTCATCTGACCCAGAAGAGTTATTCCCAACAGCTACCTCCAGAAGAGGGATTCTCAAGCAGCTATCTTCCCAAGAGTTATCTGCGCAGTTAGATCCAAACGAGGGATCCCAACAGCAATTCCAAAACCTCCCAACACAGGCCTGTTCCACACCAGAGGAACCAACCGCAA
Organism: Chiloscyllium plagiosum; assembly: GCF_004010195.1. Taxonomy (NCBI): domain Eukaryota; kingdom Metazoa; phylum Chordata; class Chondrichthyes; order Orectolobiformes; family Hemiscylliidae; genus Chiloscyllium; species Chiloscyllium plagiosum. The sequence goes on along the minus strand of NC_057722.1, from coordinate 30,496,802 downwards.
CTGGCCATGACAATGAGCAGCAAACCTAAGAACCGGCAAACTCCGAAAACCATTGACCTGACCGATACCACAAGGACTCAGACACGTCCTGAGGTGAAAACTGGCCCCACAAAACCACCATAAAGTAAGGAAAACCAAGTTATCACCCAATAAATTCAATATGTGTCCTACCGCATCAGCAGATTCAACCCAAACTGAAGGCCTACATTGTCCGAAGTCTTCATCAAGACACAGGGTATGGCAAGCAGGAACAGCCAGCTGTACTTCAAAATCACATGTTTCTCTCCAGTGGTGAGCTTAAACTCTCAAGACCCCAAAGTTTCCAATCTAGCTAGTAAGGAGAAGAAGGTGGGTGGTTGCAGTGCAGGAAACCCAAAGATAGGAACTCTGATTAAAGTTTCTGTGATTGAAACTGCTGTTTAGTTATAATAATGTTTAATCTGCACTTAATTTGTGTATTTAATTACTGTCCTCTGTATAGTTGATTGTGTCAATTTCACTGTTTATTGCATTTGCCTTTATTTCTTGTATGGTACTTACCTTTTGTTATTAATAAGCGCAGAGATTATTTTGCCCTGAAACAACTGTCTATTGCCTTCTTCATTTCACATTCCTAAATAAGTTCAGTGCCAGAACCACCTAAAAATCAGCAGATTTCTGATCACAACCTGGACCCCTACACTGACTATAACAACATTTATTGCCCAGCTCCAGTCATTACAGAACAGTTCAAGTATCAACAAAATTGCTGTGGGGTTTGGAGTCACATGTCGATCAAACCAAGTAAAGTCAGCAAATTTCCTCTTTGTAAAGGGCATTATTGAATGAGTGGAGTTTGCGGAACAATTAATGGTATTTATATGGTCAACATTAGGCCAGACTTTTAATTCTGGATTATATCATATTCAAGTTTCACTATCTGCCTAATGGGACTTGAATCTATGTCCCCAGAACAGGAACATGGCCAGGTCTGGAATGTTCCTCCCATGACATTACCGCTATGCTACTGCCTCCCTTCAAGCATGATATCACATCAGGAAAACATTTGCAGAGTGTTTTAAGTTAACTTTGCATGGCATGTTACATTTATCATCAATAAATGTAAAATGTGTTGGACAATGGAACATGAAATGTTTAATATGAGTATATGGTTAATGGAACTCAAACATGAAATGTACGATGGTGCTGTGTTAAATGCAAAATTTTTAGAATGAACATTTCCAGTGCAGCAATGTTTTTAAAGCACAGAAAATGTTTGGTTGCCTGGCTCCAACAGTAGAGTTCAGAGTTATGAACTTGTGTTAAGCATTTTCTATCTCTTTCTCATATCACATTTTAGTATATTCTATTCAATTCAACACCACATTACCAAAGACACATGGAAAAAGGTATACAGAAGAGCATCAGAACAGATTGAGAAAAAGGACATAAAGTGGAGAGAAGTTCATATTTATGCCTGCCTAGAATTAACCCTGCTTTCTCTCCACAGACGTTGCCATAACTGCTGAGTTTCTCCAGCAATTTCTGTTTTTGTTTCTGATTTCCAGCATTCGCAGCTCTTTGTTTTATTCTATTATAATTGGAGAGCCAGGTATTCTGGAGATACGCCTTGATTACTCAAATGGTAGAATTGCTAAGGAAAAAAATACTGAAGCTGATGACATGGGTGGCATGGTGGCTCAGTGGTTAGCACTGCTGCCTCACAACACCAGGGTCCCAGGTTCAACTCCAGCCTCGGGTGACTGTCTGTGTGGAGTTTGCACATTCTCCCCGTGTCTGTGTGGGTTTTCTCTGGGTGCTCCGGTTTCCTCCCACACTCCAAAGATGTGCAGGTTAGGTGAATTGGCCATACTAAATTGCCCATAGTGGTAGGTGCATTAGTCAGAGGGAAATAGGTCTGGGTGGGTTACTCTTCGGAGGGTCGGTGTGCTGGACTGGTTGGGCCGAAGGGCCTGTTTCCACACTGTAGGGAATCTAATCTTAAAAATACAGCAGCAGGATTGAACCAAACAGTCCACTGATCCATGTCAATATTTAAAAGGTGCTCAATGGTTAGCACTGCTGCCTCACAGCGCCAGGGACCCAGGTTCGATTCTAGCCTCAGGCGACTGTCTACATGGAGTTTGCACATTCTCTCCATGTCTAGTGATAGATGCATGAGTAGGGGAATAGGTCTGGGTGGGTTACTCTTCAGAGGGCCAGTGTGGACTTGTTGGGCCGAAGGGCCTGTTTCCGCACTGTAGGGAATCTAATCTAAACAAGTACAATTACATTTCCCATTAAATTTATTCTCATCTGCTTTCATTCCTGGAACAATTACAAATGTTATTACCTATTACTAGTAATTATTCCATGACAGCGACATTGCAATGACTGATCTGACCATTTTGTCAGTGGCAATCCCATCACAACATATTTGCAATAATATCAATACTTCTACATTTCTCATACGCTAAAAAAAACACAGCTCAGTAGGGCATCTGGCAATGGAATGTGAGTACAATGGAAATATAATGATGTTTTTATGACTTGATAAATGTAATCTGAGAAAAAGAGCAAGATGTCTGATATTAGTTCTGGCGATATGAATATTAGATGATGGCTTTCAAAATCCTAAATATGCTTAGAACACTTAGACTTTGTACATTAAAATCATACAAATGTCAGCCAAAGAAAAATATAAGATTGTGGTATGAGTAAATAAGTCTTAACTTGTTGTCAAATATTAGTCTGATTTGAAATTAATGCATACAGATGTGTTTGACTTTTAATATGAGCAACTATTTGCCCTTTTATTATCAAAGGCAAAGATCATCACCACCAAATAAATGCTCATCATTTTGTAACATAGGCAATGCAGCACCTACTTTACAAGCAGAAGAAAATGAGTTTGAATTTGCCTTTGGCTTGTTTGTCTTGTTCTTTTGAATCACTTCCACGCACTCTCATCTTGCAAACACAAAAATTACAAGACTGCAAAGTTTGGAGGCTGTCTCTGTAACTTAGATCCAGATGGGGTAATGAATGAACAGAATTTTGTTTGTCAGATTTTAAATGAACAATATTTCAGAATGAATTTTGCAAAACCAACATTTTTAATTTCTGCCACCTGTGGAACCAGGAGTGTGTCAATTGATCAAATATTTTGGATCATCTAACAGTCCACACAATCTATGTAAAAGTCTACAGTAAGTAATTGAAACTTAATGCAGGGGGTAAACACATTACTATATTTATATAGAAGCAAAAAAAACACATTATTTTATTTATATATAAATCACAAACAATAATATAATTTTGCATTAAATAAAACTTAACGGCAGACAGCCTTCTCACTCACACCCTCAATTGATCACTCAGACATTGCGATATTGGAGGAGAAATTAGAGGTCACAGAGTTGTAGAAATGTATAGCATGGAAACAGACCCTTCGGTCCAACCTGTCCATGTCGACCAGATATCCCAACCCAATCTAGTCCCACCTGCCAGCACACGGCCCATGTCCCTCCAAACCCTTCCTTTTCATATACCCATCCAAATGCCTTTTAAATGTTGCAATTGTACCAGCCTCCATCACATCCTCTGGCAGCTCATTCCATACACGTATCACCCTCTGCGTGAAAAAGTTGCCCCTTAGGTCTCTTTTATATCTTTCCCCACAACATCTTTCCAATAGGAAGGAGACCAGAACTGCATACAATATTCCAACAGTGGCCTAACCAATGTCCTGTACAGCCGCAACATGACCTCCCAACTCCTGTACTCAATACTCTGACCAATAAAGGAAATCATACCAAACGCCTTCTTCACTATCCTACCTACCTGCAACTCCACTTTCAAGGTGCTATGAACCTGCATGCCAAGGTCTCTTTGTTCAGCAACACTCCCTAGGACCCTACCATTAAGTGTATAAGTCCTGCTAAGATTTGCTTTCCCAAAATGCAAATTGAATCAACTGTTGATATTTCATGTGGCCTTTCAATTAAGCAATAAGTATATTTACATTGAGGTAAATGCATTTTTAAAACTATATTAACTAGACAGTGTAATACAGTAAACTTTGTGACGTTTGAGTTATATAATTTTTGCTGATTTATTGAGAATCCAGGTTCATAAGGTGCTAGTTAAAACAATGTTTGATATATATACATTAAAAATTACATTATAATGTCAACTGTGAAAGGGCATTTTAAAAGAGAGAACCTGTTGTTTTTTTCCTGGTTATAATATTTTATTAAACAATTACAAAACAGTTTACAAAACAGTTTACAAAAAACAGTTAACATTTACAGCTGGATACAAGAGACAGTAATTTTACAAGGGAGAGGAGCAGCAAGACCAAGCCCCAAACCCTACTGTTCAACCAGTTTACAGGGAAATGAGGACAAACTCCAAATCCCAGTTTCCAGCATGACAAGACAGCAACAATGACATTTGTACATAAAAAGATAATCCAATTACATAAAAACCGTGCATACAATACAGACCCAACCAACCCCCTTCGTCCCCCCCTACCTTCCGGCCACTCTAAGGCAGCCCGCCCCTACGCACCTTCCGGCTCTCGGTCCACCCCAGGCCCCTTCCAGTTCTCGGTCTGCCCTGAGAGAATCTGTTGTTTAGTGCCTGACAAAAGTTAACAAAGGTTAACTTGAAAGCGATAGCAAGAAAGTTCAAAATAGACTTAAATACAGACACTAAATAGGCAGAAATCTTTGAGGCGTTGACATCGTCTCATGTCACAGGACTAGTAACCCAGAAGCTGAGTCTAACACTTTGCAGGCATGAGTTTGACTCTCAACAACCCAGATTCTGAAAATTGATTTCATTTAAAATAAATCTGGAATCGAAATACCAGACACCAGAGAACATAAAAAGGGTGGAGTGTCTAAGCATTGCTCATCTCTCAGAAGCAACTGAAGTTTGATTGAGCATTTTCTTTATATATAGGGGATATCGGATACAATTGCTAGGGTGGCATGGCATGTATACCTCTAATTCCCCTTGAGAAGTTGGTGGTGAGCTGTCTTGAACAACTGCAGTCCATTTGGTGCAGGTTCACCCACAATGCTCTAAAGAAGTGAGTTCCAGGATGTTGACCCAGTGACAGTGAAAGAGACTGATTCCTCTCATTTTCATTCTGGCATGGTTGGAACTAATTGATATAAAGTACTTATCGATCATGATTGTTTAAGGCCATCATTTTAAGTTTTAACTGTTACCAAAAGAATGTGACCTTTCAACTTTGTGTGCTCATAAGTAAGTTTTAGGCTTTGGCTGAGACAAATCATACTCCCTTTTCATTCATTACTGTCCCTGCATTCTACATAACTTGTTATCCTCCCACCATTGCTGTTCAATTCCTTTACAGGGTGTATATTACTGTTTCAGTTAATGTCCCTCATTTACATCCTGAACCCACGAGTGTATGACTTGTCACACCCTTGCTAGCCTCACAATCTCCTCACATTTAAGTCAAAGTGATTGTAACTTGTTAGATTATCTCTTCTGACAACTTCCTATCTCTTCCTCTGCTTTATGAAATCCCATCACACTACTTTGAATTTTCTCTTTTCATCATCATAATTGCCTCAATTAGCCAGTCCAATGAACTCCAAATCCATGTTTGAGTAGCACAGCTTTCTCAAGACTGCATAAACTGCCCACTGATCAGTCCCATGTCAATTAGTACTCAAATCCCCATCACTGATTATGGTCCACTTCCAAGACTAAATTGACAGGTCAGCCTCAGCCAAGGACAGCTCAGATCTTGAAGGGGGTCTCCAAAGAGCCTGAATGGTGTATGTGTGATCCCTGGACTGGTTGCACTTGACCTGCAGGACTGACCATGGTGCATTCTCAAGACTGTAAGGACACTGACTCCGGACACTGGTCAGACCAATCATCTGGCAGACCATGACCAACCCAGGACTCAGATTTGCTGAGCATTTTGACTGGCTGTGGTAGCACCCCCCCCCCCTCCCCCCAGCTGATATGTCTCTGATATCCATAATAAGTTTTGAAACAGTGAGAGATGGTCTGAAAGCAGCCATGATGTTGTGTAGAAGCTGATGGCTTAGCAATGTCAATTTGCATGGATAAAGGATGTTGTCCATGAAGCATATATAGAAATGGAAGTGGCAGGGGAGTTGGATGAAGACTCAGAAGCATAACCTGCTGCAGTCAGGTAACCACTATGACTTTCATTTCACTATCAGATTTCTAGGGGAGGGAAGGAGGACCGGGAGTTGCAAAGAAATGAGGTGAGTCAGATAATAATGAAATGTAAATGTATGGAAATAAGATAATTGCTGCTCACTAGTGAGATTCAGAGCCCACAGTGTAAACCTTAAGAGGAAAATTGGAAAAAGAATTCTTGACGTTTGGAATTTTTTTCTTCCATGCTGTATTATTCATACTTTCTCTGCTGCCCACACTGCTCAAGGCAGTGGCAAATTCCATCCATGTATTCGAACTTCAGCATGATAAAGCTTCCTCTTGAGAGGAAAGAACTGATCACAATTAATGGGTGAATGGGGAAAGAAATGTGAAAGAATATATAACTGGCAAAAAGAGGAATATGATTTTATGGCTGATCGTGAATATAACCTTAAGGAAGTTCTGAAAGCAATGTAGGAGGATTGTAATCCTGCATTTGCAAAGGAGAAGAACAATTCAATGTTTGGCTAATTGAGACATTATTTACAACCTAAACACTACAGTCATAAAAAGGAATGCAAATTCAGAGTTAAAATGTGATCAAAAGGTTTTCACAGGCTCTGTTTAACAGTGAACACCCTGTTGACAACGTTACATCTGATTATAAGAAAGAACAAAAGAACATGCAAGCAAAAGGTTTAGGTAGGATTTTATAATGATTTTCACCATTCACCTCATGGAACTTTAGAATCACAGTGATTCTCAGTAAGTGTAACCACCTAACTTGTGCATCTTTGGGCTGTGGGAAGAAACTGGAGTACCCAGAGGAAACCCGCACAGACACGGGGAGAATGTGGGTGGTGGCCCACCCCACACCTGAGCAGAGTGATATGACAGGGATTCGCCCTCCCCGCACTGTAGCTCTCCCACCGGCCTCAATTTTTTTTCAATTGTTCATCATTTGTGGGCTGTGGGAATCACTGGTTTGCCTGGATTTATTGCCAGTCCCTAGTTGCCCTTGAGAAGGTGGTGGTGAGCTGCCTTCTTGAACAGCTGCAGTCCACCTGCTGTGGAATGACCCACAATGCCATTAAGAAGGAAATTCCAGGATATTGACCCAGAGACAGTGAAGGAACAGCGATAGATTTCCAAATCAGGATGGTGAGAGCTTTGGAGGGAAACTTGAAGGTGGTGGTATTCCCATGCATCTGCTGCCCTTGTCCTTCTCGATGGAAGCAGTCATGGGTTTAAAGGTGCTGTTTGACGATCTTCAGTGAATTCCTGCAATGGTAAAAGGAGTGGATGCTTGTGGATTTTGTGCCAAATAAGCAGACTACTTTGACTTGGATGGTGCCAAGCTTCTTGAGTGTTGTTGGGACTGCACTCATGCAAACAAGCTGGGAGTGTTCCATCACAATCTTGATTTGTGCCTTGTAGATGATAGAGACTTTGGGGAGTCAGAAGGTGAGTTACTCTCAGCAGTATTGCTAGCTTCTGACCTGCTCTTATAGTCACTGCATGTGTGTGGCAAGTCCCAGTTGAGTTTCTGGTCAATGGTGACCCATAGAATGTTGAAAGTGGGGAATTCAGTGATAGCAAAATCACTGCATGTCAAGGGGCGGTAGTTAGATTGTCTTTTGTTGGAGATGGTCATGGCCTGGCAGTTGTGTGGCATGAGTGTTACTTGCCACTTGTCAGCCCAAGCCTGAATATTGACCTGCTTCAGTATCTGTTGAGTTAGAAATGATCTGGACATTGCCCTACCTCTGACCTTATGATGGAGGGAAGGTCCTTGATGAAGCAGCTGAACACTGGACTTAGGAAGTCCTGCAAGAATGTCCTGGAGCTGAGATGACTGACCTCCAACAATCACAACAATGCTATGACTCTGCCAGGTGTGACTCTAACCAGTGGAGAGTTTGCCCCTGGATACCCATTGAATCCAGTTTTGCTAGGACTCCTTGAGGCCATACTCAGTCGAATACAGCCTTGACGTCAAGGGCTGTCACTCTCACCTCACCACTGGAGCTCAGCTCTTTTGTCCATGTTTGAAACAAGGCTTTAATGAGGTCAAGAGCTGAGTGGCCCTGGCCGAACCCAAAATGACCATTGAGGCCAGACGGGAAATGGCCCTTAAGTGGCCAATACATCAGATTGGAAGAAGTGGATGTTGAATTGTGATGCTGCACTGGCAGTTGATTTTTGGGTAATTGATCTTTGTGATACATATTAATGATTTGATCTTAACTACATAGAGATATGTTGAAAGTTTGTGGATGACACAAACAGTGAAATGTCAACCAGTGTGTAGCTTAGCAGTAGACCTCAGAAGGGCATAAATTGGTGAAACAGGTAGATAGATGGGGGAGGAATTCTAATCAAGATAACTGTATGGTGATTATTTCAATCAAAAGAATTGGAAGAAAGGATGTCAATGAAATGCTGCAATTTTAAAGAGCGTGGAGGAACAGGAAGATGTGGGCAATACACAAGGAGGATTTAGAGGATTCCTTTTAAGGTAACTCTCAAAAGAACCTGAAGAAATATGGGGATTATTTTGTTTACACAACAAATTATTGTGATATAGAAAGTGCTCCCAAAAAGGATTATGGAAGCAGTCATTTGAAAGAAATGAAACAGAAATATTAAGAGCTCTGGGGCAATAACAATTGAGAAAAGAACCAGAAGAGAACCAAAGGAACAAATCGAATTCTGTACTGTCTCATTTCATGATTCTATAATTCCTTGATTAAGAGCAAAGAGAGAGAAACATTTGGAGGGGGGGGGAAGGGGGGCACTGAAGGAAGGATACCAGTTTTAAACTAATGGAGGAAATTTCAAACCAGTTTCAAGAATGTTTTGCAGCTTATATGAATTTCCAATATACACGTTTGGTAGGCTAGACTTCCCAATTGCACTACAGAAAACACATGACTTACTACATATTTTTTCTTTAGGTAAAAAAAAATTAACTGTGCATAAGCTAACAATAAGATTGGATTTCCTGTTTTTTTCACCTTGGATGTGTTAGAACTATTGTACTTAGTTCAAAGAGGGAAGCTGATCTGAATGGACTGAATGTTCAACATACTTAATTTCTCATCCTACTCCATGACAGTACTCTTTGCATTGTAGACACATGTATAATGCAGTAGTTGGTCATTATTTCACAACGTTTGATTGGTCTGTAGATCACAGCTCCACCTAAGTAGTATAAACAGTGCTCCATTGCATGTATAGTGTGCTTGTGAAAAATGCATGTGATATGAACCCCATTGAATCTGATTATTATTTTAAAAATGAATTAGTTATGTGTTATTAAGTTAGATATTGATTGTTATTGTTATTTTTCTTTTTGGGTGGGCAATGATAGCAGAGAGTACTTATGATTTCCTGACAGTTGTCAATCAATTCTGTCGGCAGTTTCAAATAATGCTGTCTTCAGATGACAAATTAATATTCTTGACAGTAACAAAATAAAAGCAAGCTGGAAGTTCCCTGAATAAGAGGCATTAATATGCAGGATTACATTACTGTGATTTAAAACAAAATGAAAATACTTGAAGTGGCACTTTTTCCTCATCATGAAAGCTTTGAAGTTGAGATGTAGAACTCTGGTGGCCACATGGGTTTCAATTATAATGTGCTGGGCTATTGGGAAGCCTGACACCAAAAAAAAGATATTGCGCTTCCTTTCTACTGCATTTTTTAACATTTCCCATGTTAAAGCATTAGCAATCTCTTGATTTTTACAGAAATCAATCATAGACTGGATGAAGGAATGGGTATCCATTGCAGTGCCAAGAGGATCCTATTGCATAAAGTCATAATGTCAGAGACATATTTTTAACATTGGAAAGAGCCATCCCAGTCTCTGTGGTCACCCTAATGCAAATATCCACAAATCAGTCACTGCTTCTGCAGAAAAGCACAGGCGGTGAATGCAGGTTGTCACCGGCAAACATAATCTATAAAGATAGCAACTTGGTTACTCACAAAAATGAATATTCTTCTGATATTTGAGTGCCTTTGTGAAATCAACCCCCCCCCCCCCCCCCCCCCCCCCACACACACACACACACACACACACACACAGAATTCATCAGCACTATAACAAATGTGAAAAACATTTTCAGCCTCCCAAAATTTTTGCATGCATCTTAAATCACAAACTCTGGTCTTTTGGAAGAGACTAAGGTACCAGGGGCATTCCAAACACACAGGGGTAAATGTTATGTTTTTTGGTGAAGTCCAAGTTGCATCGGATTTTGGAGGGATTTCTATTGCGAGGCTGAATGAATTCTCTCTCTGTGTCTTACCAAGCTCACTACAATACTTAACTAATCGACCTTTACATTATTCCTCATATCCGACTCTGGCCCCATCTTATCACATGTCCGAACAACTTGCCACTCCCTAGATATCTGCTAAAAGACTGGTATTCCTTGCATCAGCACCATCTTTAAGGAAGCACAAAAGATGGGAGAGGGTACGGCTGATGTTGAGTTTGGCCTTGAAGGACATCTTGCCTAATTCTGCTACAATTCTCACCATTGTCCAAGTTGCTCAGGCCCTAATAAAATTCCAGCCACTCGATTTTCACAATTAACATTGGTTTCCTGGTCATTGTTAGACTCTTTTTAACTGAATCCAAATTCTACCATCTGCTATGGCAAAATTCAAACCTGGGTTCCCCAGGTCATTATTGGGATCACTGGATTAATGTTCTAGTGATAATATCATTAGGTCATTGCCTCCCTCTGAGGTGTTAATGAAGGAGACACAGATTAAAGAGAGCTGATTACTGGAGAATTTGTAGTACAAATTGTGAACCAAATTCCAAATGAAGAAATTGACTTTATTTTAGAAAATGGCCTGGCAGGTTCAAGAATATCATCAAGGGTGGCAGAAAGGGAATGCTAATGGAGTTAGATGAAAATTTACAGAATCACAGAATTCTTACACTACAGAAGGATGTCACTTGGCTCATCATATTTAGGCTGGTTGGCTGAGCATTTACCTATGACAACCAGTGGAGGTAAAAGAAATTGAATTGTACAGGAGGAACATACTGGATTGTTTCCTGACTGTATCTGAGGCTCATTGAATTAGACAGGAAAGAAAGAAATTATATTATTCATAGAAATTATGACTTGTTTGAGAACTTCACAACTTACATCTTCTGCTTCTCACCACAGTCTCAAAGGGCATTTGAAAGATGGCATAAGAAACCTTGAAGATCATAGTTAAAGCATAAATACAAGATTGTCCTAATGATTGAGGTAATTTGTCATTAAAGATACTCCACAAGACTTTGTCTTTTTGAACTAATGAGTTCATGAAGTGAGAGGACCACTTAAAATAATTTAAGAAAAATTGATAAGCCAAAGCTCAGAGTCTGTGCTTCCTGCTTATATAAAGGTTGAGATAGACTGACCAAAGCACGAGAGTTGCCTAAAAAGCATTTGAAGGATGCTCAACAAACAATTAAAACTAGAGTAGATAAAAAGGCCAAATGTTCTGATTTTGATGCTGGAGGTAAGGTGCTACCAATCTCTGGAGAGCTGTTACAAGACAGGCTCATTGGACTTTATCAAATCAAAAGAAACAAAGTAATCTGAGCTATATAGGGAGTACTCCAGACAGGACAAAGACTCATTGTGGACACAACAAATGCTGAGGATCACAGAGGGTCAGACAGCATCCATGGAGAGAGAGCAAACTAACGCTTTGTGTCTCGATGACTCTTCATCTCAAAATGTTAGCTTGCTCTCTCTCTATGAATGCTGTCTGACCCACTGCGATCTCCAGCATTACTTGTTTTCAGTATGGATTCTAGCATCTGCAGTAATTTGCTCCTATAAAGACTCAATATGTTATGTTAACATGTTAAAAAGATATCACAACAGGTGTGATAGTCATGAGGAAAGTATTATTATGGGAATTAAAGAAGTGTGAATTGAAATGCAAATATTAGAACAATTAGGAAATTATCAGAAATTAACCATTCAAAAGTTGACACTCCAACAATCATGTCAATATATTGAAGAGAGTGCAGAAGATGTTTACAAAAATGATTCTAGATATGTGGCTCTTCAGTTATGAGGAAAGACTCAAAAGGTTGGGATTGTTGTCCCTAGACAGGAGAAAGCTAAAAGGAAATTTGATAGAAATTTTCAAAATCATTAATGGTCTGGATAGAGTAGATCAGGAGAAACTATTTTCACACTAAACAGATTGCTCAGATGTAAATTATTTGTAAAAGAAGCAATTGTGAGACAAGAGAAACTTTCATTCAGAGTAGTTCGAGTTAGAATGCACTGTCTCAATTTTGGTGGAGGCAGGTTCAATTGAGGTATTTGAAAAAGCATTGGATGATTTAAATAATATCAATGTGCAAGGAGACAGGAGACTGACACTAAAGTAAATGCTCAGCCAACCAGCCTAAATTTGATGAGCCAAGTGACATCCTTCTGTACTGTAAGAATTCTGTGATTCTGTAAATTTTCATCTAACCCCATTAGCATTCCCTTTCTGCCTCTATCTTTCTTGAGAAATTGCCTAGCTTCCTATAAGATGCATCTATACCATTTACATCAATTACACATGGTGATGGCAATTTCCACATTCTAACTACTTACTGGGTACAGACTTTTTTTTTCCTGAATTCACTTTACATTTATTATTGATTGTTTTCGGTCTATAATCCCCAATCCTTGCATTTTGTGTATTCTGGCTTTGGAGAAGATTGCTGAGTCATCGGTGCATTCAAGCAATAACTGATTTGTAATATAACTCTAATAGAACTGCAATAGAACTTGTAATAGAACTGCATATAACTCTACATAACTGTGAGTTACTCTGCAAGATCCAGCATCTTTCTCCCTTAAGTGTCTCTGCCATTTATTCTCTTAAATCATCAATATGGGAGTTATGATTTACACAGTTCTAGACATAACTCATAAAACCCTAATGCTAGGTAAGGACCCCAATTCAGGTCTCCCCTACAAGTTAAAACCTCTGTTCTGCACCCATCTCTAGCAGATTGTAGGATGAAGATTAAGTGAGATTCGTGAAAGCAGACTAAGCAGGAACATACCGTTGCCTTCAATTTGTGTTGGATGCTGTGAATGTTCATGTAACTAATGTCATCTGGAAAAATTACATGTCATAATTACGCTACACCATTAAACAAATTTGTAACAGCACTTAATCACTCAAATTAACTTCATAGGGTAGAAAAACTTATTCTCTAACATAAATGAAGCCTAAAGATGGAGTTAGGGTGAAATCATTTTGCACTGATGCTCGAGTTATAAATCACTTAATTTCTTTATGGAGCTAATTATGCTGAGATGGCACAAGTAAGCTCAGCCCAGTCCAATACTGAAAGCACAGTGTCAATGTTATGACAAAGGAGTGGCAAACCAAATCAAATCAGCCTCACTAGCTCATTGGATTCGCAAAACTGAGAAATTAAAATGTTCAATGATGGTCACAATTTCTCAATTGTTCCTAATCAGACGTTACAAATAATGGATATTGGATATCTACTTCTTAACTTAAACCAAGTTAAAAATTTATTCTTGATACTAAACCATAGTTCAGCAACAAGATAATCAAATTAATATCTACAATTCGAAGCCCAACTTCTTTGATTATATTCTCCACTTATGCACAGACAGACAGACAAAGTTAAGGAATAAACTAAAAAATCATAATTTACCAGTTGAATAATCATTTCAAACAATGGATTCCAGGCCTTCAGAAATCCTTGGACAATAGATTGTTCACAAGAAGTAAAACACTATATTTTGCTTGAATTCTGAACTCACCAGTCAACTTCCAGAATTATTTACTTATTTCTGACAGGCAGGAATTCTTTTCTCAGAACATTCAAAAATTCGATAACTGGAAGGAAACTAGAGAGAGAACAAAAGCAAGCAGTACCAGAAGTTTCAAACATTTACACTGCCTTCTATCAAAACCAGTCAGAACTGGTTCTCTCTAGATTTTTTTCCCTTTTCAATCAACATTCTGGGTGTTTGGCTGCTTAGAAGAAGTTGAAACTTTATTGCTGGAACAGCACAGCAGGTCAGGCAGCATCCAGGGAACAGGAAATTCGACGTTTCGGGCACAGGCCCTTCTTCAGGAATGAGCAGAGAGTGTTCAGCAGGAGAAGATAAAAGGTAGGGAGGAGGGACTTGGAGGAGGGGAGTTGGAAATGTGATAGGTGGAAAGAGGTCAAGGTTGAAACTTTATCAAATGCCTTACTGAAGTCCATATACACCACATCAACCGCTTTACCATCATCAACATGTATTGTCACCTTCTCAAAGATCTCAATAAGGCTAGTGAGGCACGACCTACCCTTCACAAAACCGTGCTGACTATCCCTAATCAAATTATTCTTTTCTAGATGATTATAAAGGAGAAAGTGAGGTCTGCAGATGCTGGAGATCA
>NC_057722.1:30464510-30481331 GCF_004010195.1 Chiloscyllium plagiosum | reverse complement strand
CTGAGATAGAAACAGAAAGGTCTAGGAAGGGGAGGGAGGAGTCCGAGACTGTTGACCTCTCCGCCTCCATCCTACTCCGACCTATCACCCTCACCTTGACCTCTTTCCACCTATCACATTTCCAACGCCCCTCCTCCATGTCCCTCCTCCCTACCTTTTATCTTCTCCTGCTGAACACTCTCTGCTCATTCCTGAAGAAGGGCCTGTGCCCGAAACGTCGAATTTCCTGTTCCCTGGATGCTGCCTGACCTGCTGTGCTGTTCCAGCAATAAAGTTTCAACTTTGATCTCCAGCATCTGCAGACCTCACTTTCTCCTGCTTAGAAGAAGTCCCCCCTTGATTGATAAATTCAATATTCAACCAGCTGCAAGTCCCGAGTATAACAACAGCACTGTGCCCGTTCATCTATGACATCCATAGATCAGTAATTTAGTTGTATTATCCTTCCAGGCCCTATTCCCAACAGTAAGCATGTGTCTTTGTTCTATCCTCTTGTAAGCTGCAGTTCAACATTCAAGTTTCAATTCTTAATTTCAACTCATGTTTCCAAGACAAAACCAAAAATAAAAATAAAAATAATGATATTCTCAATAACTAAATATTTTTTCTAGGATCACCCCTGCTTAGCTTTGAGTGTGATAGGGTGGAGATAGAGCAGGTGAGATGAGCATCTGGAGAATAGTCTGCACTATCTTTCCTTCATGAGCAAAGAGAATCACTTCTTTAGGAGACACTTTTACGTGCTGAGTTTGAAAACTATCTGAGAGGGACATGTTGAAAAAAAATCGTAAGATCATTGGTTGAGGAACACGGATCACAAAGGACCCTGAAAGAAGCAGTCATCAGCACAAAAGTAAGTATTTCTACTGTATACCATATAAAGTAAAAACTGATCTGTCATTTAAATTAAATAGTGTTGAAGATGTAATAAGTAAATTGATAAGATGTCTATATATTGTATTTTTTAAATTGAAAGGAAATGTAAAGGCAGTAATACAATGGTAGAGTGGCTCGGCCAAGAGGGGTGCACCTTCTCTGTGATTTGGGAAGTGTCAAGGGTATCTATATATACGGGAAGTGTGTCTAGTTGTAGCTACTAGAATTTTGTACTTCAGATCTAGAAGAACAGCTGAAGTCAGTCTGGACCATCCTCAAAGCTGAGATCTTCATGGAAAGCATAAATGTGTAGATGGTCACACTGCAAATAAAGCTTACATTGGAAGAAAGGGAGTGGCTATGCACGAGACAGGTAGTGAGGAGTCTCCCAAGTCTATCTCCCTCTCCAACAGGTTTTCCAATTTGGAAACTGATGGGGAATGTTGTTTCTCAGGGGAATGCAGTAAGAGCCAACTCCATGGCACTATGAGCTGAAGAGATGGTGTAAAGGGGAGGGATTTATATTCACAAGACCTCAGGACAGATTCTGGGGAAAATAAAACGTGTACAAGCTGAATGGATTTCACCCCAGCAAGGTTTAAATTTGATTTAAGCTTTATTGTCACATCTACTCTAATACAGACGTATAGGAGTACAATGGAAAGTGTACAATGTCGCCACAGATAGCGCCATCTTATATATGAATGTACCTAGGTCCAAAACTTAGGTACAAGTGGTAATACAGAGAAACAATACTAAAAGTAAAGGATTACCATTGTTCTTCGCATAATTAGAAAAATAAAGAAATACAGTTAAAAGTTAATATTACAGTCCTTCCTAGTATGAAGTGAAAAATAAAGGCTTAAAGGTTAACATTCAATGATCTTTCTTAAGTCCACTTCCTACAAGGACTTGGTCTCCACTACTTTGGCCCGCTTCCTGAGAAACCTCAGGCTTCCTGTTCTCGACACTGGAGATGGCAATGAGACATCCCTCACCGATATTTTTAAGCAGGTTGAGCTCAGGTGCAGAGCCGCTTCCCCATACCACACCTCCAGCCAACACAGCTTGGAACCCACAGATGCTGCCACACTCCCTGCGATGTCATCTCTGCTGCTCTGTCCACGAGATAACTAAAAAAAGACAAGAAAGAGAGAGAAGGAAAAAGAAATGCATCTGGCCTAGAACAAACAGGCCCCAACATGCCAGTGTCACCATTTTGAATAGCTGGCTTGTTCCCTCTCTTCAGTGATGTTAGGTGCCGCTCTCTCTCCTCTGCGTTGCTGGGTCCCATTCTCTCCTGTTGCTGCTGGGCCCCCTCTCTCTCTGTCTTTCTCATCTTGCTGCTGGATCGCCCACTCCTGCTTCTGCTACCTGCAAAGTCCTTAAAAAGAAAGCAGGAAGAAAAAGCAAAAAAAAACGCAGATAGAGGCAGATGAGCCTGGACCAGACTGCTACTCTGCTGCTGCCATCTTGGACTATACTGGTGACTAGACTGGGGCAATATTCCTGTTCTAAATAGATATTGCAGCAAAAGTGTGTCTCAGGTAATCTCATCACTTGACTCTCTAAATCTAACTTCAATGAACATTGGACACAGTGATGGCATACAGAAATATGGGGAAAGTAATTGACGCTTGGTAATAGAACTGCTGCAGGCATGATGGTCCGAATGACATCCTTCTGTACTGTAATGATTCTGTGATCCAGCCCTACAATAATAAGACAAATTCATTATGTTCCGCCTGAAGGAAGACTCTTTGCTCATTGCTTGCTGATGTTTCATCCTGAGTCGATTTTTTGGCTATATTTCTTTTTGAGAGAGAGGTTTGTCATTGCTTTTTGCTTTCTCCAGAGGCAGGGCATAATAATGATATCAAGGCCCCCTCAATATCTCTTCCTTTTCTGTTTGTCAAAAAAATAGCTTTTGTGCCTAATTTTATAATATGCTCTTGCCCTTAGAATCTCCATGTCATCAACAAGACATACATTTATATGTAATTATTTATACTTGCAAGCTGCCTAGTGCTGGCCATAAAATTGCCATTAATTTGGCAACTACTAGATGGAATATTGATGTTAAATAATGACATATGCAAGTTGATGTTGCAAAGTTCATTGCAATTTTATTAAGTTTAGTTCTAAGTACATATTATACACACTCAATAGGAAGCATGCACTTGAATATCTAATTCAAATGTGGTGAGCCATACTGACTCAAGTCTCCTATGTCTTTTAGCCAAACAGCTTCATTATGACACACAGGTTCTCTGATCTAACCAGTTCAACATAAGTTTGTGGAGTCTAAATTCTCTGCTATTCACAATAATGCTGGCATAATACTACATATACCAAGACCCACAATTTCCTCTGATGCAGCATGTTTTATTTCCTCCAGTTCAGGATGACGTTATAGATACCATTTACTGGGTAGGTATGGCAGCTGTCACACTAACATTATTGTAACAAAGGAAAATATGGAACAAAGGAGAGCTACTTAAATCATCAAAATCATTTCAGCAGCAGACTCCGTATAATTTTTAATTCCCCCAGGCTTCTTTCAAATGAATTAATCTTTCCAACGAGATAATAGCCACAGGAAAATCCTCTAAAAAGATAAAACTTCTTTGAATTCCCTTGGGGACTCCCAAACTAATTGACAGAAAATTCCAAAACATCAATCTAATTCTTTATTCTACCCTATTCAATTGCATCCATTTACATTTCATAAGTGCCACTTCCATAATCTATCAAATCTGCAATCATAATATTCCATAAAATGTAAATTTAGCATAAATTTCAACTCAGTTCTTAGCCAGATATTCACCCAGTTCTTTTTGAAGGTAAAATTAGTGAAAGAAAGCATTTATAAGACTGGAATGTATGTGAATGTCCTTGCCTGTGTTATTTACAGGATAAATATGTATTCCCAATACAGGACTATGTCCGACAGGATTGTAGCTATACACATCTGGTCATTGACATTTGGCCTTCTAACTGCTGTTGGGAGCTTCTGGATGCTGATGTTCAAGATGAAAGATTGTCCGAAGAGAATTACTTCTAAAATCAAATGATAACTCAAATCCATGAATCTTCTGGTTCCCTTTGCCACCCTCACTGACTGTACAAACCGCAACAGGTTCCTCATCCGTTTGGCTTTCATACAGTGATCTCCACACGCAAAGAAGACACAAACCTTTCTTACCCTCATTTGAAAGAGACTTGTTTCATATATATGGCACTTTAATTTATTATTGCTCTTCTGATCTCCCCTGCAATATTTAAGATATACAATAATATCAGTCACACATTGATTAGGTTGAATGCTTCAGCCATCAACTCATTATCTGGTATATTTTTAAACTTTTGGCAACTTTCTGTGTAAAAGTTCCCTGAAATTAACTTTAACGCAATTGACATTTCACCTTAACAGTGATGGTAACATTAAATATAAACATTAGGAGTGAAAGTGACTGACTAAGATAAATCAACTGTTCAGTTCAGTTGTAAATGTCTTTTAAACATTCACATTGCAAGTGGTCATCAGTTTGTGGTTCAATGACACATTGTGTCATATTCTCAAAAGATCACCTGACAATGTTGTGTAGCTCTGGTAGATGCATGAATATTATTAAATTACAAAATTGTTACCATGCAGAGGGAGGCCTTTCAGTCCATTCTGGCTGCACTGGTTCTCCAAATGAGCATTCTAACTTGGTGCCATTCTCCTGCCTTTTCCCTGTAACCATTGACATTGAATGTTTTAATAGAAACATCAAAATAGAAAGCTAATTAATCATCTAAATAGGAAACTAGTATGGTGGTACTGAGGTGTGGTATTGTTAATAAAAGATGGCATATGTGCAGCAGTTAAATATGCACTTCATTTGGGTGATCAGGATATAGAATTGGTTTGGATGGAGATGAGAAATAATGGAGGAAAAAGTCACTAGTATCCTTCAGATCAAATAAGGCCTGATAAGTAACCACACAAGTAAGGCCAAATAAGTCACCACAATGTAAGATGCAGTACACAAGAAGAAATATAAGTTGCTTATGTCAAAGAAACAGTAATATTTAATCTTTAATCTATGTATTAACTGGGTTTATCAGATTCGTAGTAGCAGTCTGGATGAGGATTTCATAGCACATTGTAGAACCAGGCCAACATCAGGTTAAATTAGATCTGGGATTTTGCAAAGTGATAGGATTCAGTAATGCCCTCAGATTAGAGGCACCTCTGGATGGCAGTGACCATAACATGACTGAACGTTACATCTAGTTTAAAAAAGAGAAATATGGGTCTGAGACTAGTATTTTAAATATAACTAAGGATAACTCTGTGACCATGAAAGTTAAGCTAGCTGAAGTGAACTTGGATACTAGGCTATAGGATAGATCAATAGAAAAATAGTGGCAAACACTTAACAGGATATTTCAGTATACTCAGAATAAGTAAATTCTTATGATAAAGCAAGGTTCTGAAGGGAGAACCCATCAAACCTGGTTAACTAATGAAGTTAAGGGAAAGATTAGACTGAGGGATTAAGTATATAACTGCAGAAAGATGAATGGAAGGTCAGATGATTGAACAAAATAAAAAGAATGATACAAAATCATTCTTTTCTATAGGTAATTAGAAAGGAAATGTGTAAGTAGACTGAATAGTGGTCCTCTGGAGAGTGAGAATGGGGAGTTAATAGCAGATAATAGGGAAATGGCTGATGAAATGAAGAAATGTTAGGCCATTCTTGGAATATTGTGTGCAATTCTGGTCTCCCTCCTATCAGAAGGAAGTTGTGAAACTTGACAGGGTTCAGAAAAGATTTACAAAGATATGGCCAGGGTTGGAGGATTTGAACGATAGGTAGAGGCTGAATAGGCTGGGGCTATTTTCCCTGGAGCATTGGAGGCTGAGGAGTGACCTCATAGGGGTTTATAAAATCATGAGGGGGATGGATTGACTAAATAGACAAAGCCTTTTCCATGGGGTGGGGGAGTCCAGAGCTAGAGGGAAATAAACATATGATAGGTGTATTGTACTTAATAAAGTCCCATGTTAAAGGTATGGTAGAACACAGAAGTTCATGGAGTAGGGGATAACATATTTGTTTGGTGAGAAGACTGACTGGCTGAAAATGGAGTAGGAATAAATGGGTCCTGGTCTGATTGGCAGGAGGTAACAAGTGAGCCCTTGCAGGGATCTTTGCAGGAACCTTAACTTCTTATAATTTCCATCAATGATTTAGATTAAAGAAGCTAAACTTGCAAAGATAGATAGGAAAGTATGTTGTGATGAATTTGTAAGGAGTTTGCAGACTGATATAAACATATTGACTAAGTGGATTAAAATCTGAGAGATAGAGTATAGTGTGGGGAAATGTAAAGTTGTTCGCTTTGACAGGAAGAATGATAAATCAGAGTATTGTTCAAACCAAGAACAACAGCGGAATTCTGAGGTGCAGGGAGATCTAAGTTTATTCCAGTATATGTATCGCAAAAAGGCAGTATGCAGACACAGCCAATGGGATGATACTCTTTATGGCAATGACTCATAATCATGCACTTGTATATGGTGCAAAAATTGTGCATATACAAAGAGGTCACAAGAAATATCTAACAAATATCTCTATAATGACTGAGGTCCTGACAATTTAAAAACTGTTAAATTCAAATGAAAATCAGCAACAGCAGTATTTTGTTGCTGTATTAATTTGAAATGGCTTCAGTTGAGAATGAGCCAGGCTGTGGGACAGGAATTATTTTATCATGGGTTCATTTCCTCTCAGAGATTCTGGCAAGAGCCTTTGGCTTCATATTTTCACATGGACAATCTTTTATTTCTTAGATATGTGCTTCTTCACTAATTGGTTCTTGTCTGTTGGTTTCTTCACCTTTTTTACCACTTTCCCCTGGGTTTCCTGCTGAGCAAATTGAGCTTTCCTCCTGATACTAAATCTAATCAGGGACTGGAGCTTCTCCATATCAACCGTACTGCCTGCCAAAGCTTTCTTTATTGCAGCCAGGGACAACTCTTTGTGATCACTGCAACCTGCCACCTTATTGCTGATTCACAGACCAGGTGAAGGCTGCGAATGCCAAGAGTCATCGGCACCATCTGTGCATGTGTAGTTTGTGGCTGCCATCTTTGCCAGCTGTCTTGGCATTTGTAGCTCACACTCGTATCCTTTGTTACAAGAGAAATTGTACACAACAGTAAGGATGTCACGCTTCAGTTATACAGGACATTGAGGAGACAACATCTCAAATACTAGGTGCAGTTTTAGTCTCCTTTAAGTAAGGATGCAAATGCATTGGAGGTCGTTCACGGGAGCTTTACTAAATCTAAATTTAGTGGATTACTAAATGTTGTAATCTACACTTAGAGTTGTTTGCTAATCTAATCATTAGCTAGAATGAACATGTTGTGAGTATAAATTGGACAGACTGGATTTTCTTCCACTGAAATGTAGAAGAGTGAAGAGTGACCTGATTGAAGAGTGTAAGATCATATTTGGTTTTGACAACATGGATGTGAGAGGGGTGTATTCTCTTGTTGATCGGTCTACAATGAGAGGTCACTGTTAAAAATTAGGGGCCACCCTTTTGCAGCTGAGACTAGTTTTTCCCCTCTCGGAGTGGTGCGACTTTGGAATTCTTTTTCCTCAGAAGGCAGTGAAGGTGTTTTTATATTGAATATTTTTAAGCCAGGTTTAGATAGTTTATTGTGAAACAAGTGAATCAAAGGCTATCAAGGATAAATGGGAACGTGAAATTTGAAACACAAAAAGAGCAGCCAATCTTATCGAATGGTGGAGCAGGCTTGAGGGACCAAATTAACACAGAAATAGAGAACACACGCTGGATCATCAACACCACACTCACAGGAATCCGATTCACTAGAGAGGAAGAAAAGGACAACCAACTCCCATTCCTAGACGTGATGGTACAGAGAACACCGAACGGAGAATTCATCACAAAGGTGAACAGGAAAGCCACACACACAGACCAAGTCCTGAACTACGAAAGCAACCATCCCAACACACACAAAAGAAGTTGCATCAAGACACTATTCAAAAGGGCCACAACACACTGCAGTACACCAGAACTGCAAAAATAGGAAGAAGAACACCTATACAATGTATTCGCCAAAAACGGATACCCCCGCAATTTCATCAACAGATGCCTAAGGGAAAGACAACGGAATGAGGACATGCCACAACCCAAAGGACTAGCCACACTACCATACATCAAGAGCATTTCAGAACTGACAGCCAGACTACTGCGACCACTAGGACTCATAACAGCACACAAACCAACAGCCACTCTCAGACAACAACTCACCAGAACGAAGGACCCGATACCCAGCATGAGCAAAACCAATGTAGTGTACAAAATCCCATGCAAGGACTGTACAAAACACGACATAGGACAAACAGGAAGACAGCTAACGATCCGCATCCATGAACACCAACTAACCACGAAACGACACGACCAGCTATCCTTAGTAGCCACACACGCAGATGACAAGCAACATGAATTCGACTGGGACAACACTACTATTATAGGACAAGCCAAACAGAACAGCCAGGGAATTCCTAGAGGCATAGCACTCAACCACAGATTCAATCAATAAGCACATTGACCTGGCCCCAATATACCGACCACTGCAACGGACAGCTGGAACTAACAACCAGAAGCGGCAGATTCAAACCACTACAAATGCCGGAGGAAACATCACAGAAGCGCTTCACAGGAGGCTCCCAAGCACTGAGGATGTCACCTAGACAGGGGTCGAAACGTCTGCAACACAAATTCCCAGCTCGACGAACATAACCACAACAAATGAACTACTTCAGCTCCTATTTCATACGTTCTTAATGTCCTCCTGAATGTCTTGATTGAACCTATCTCCAACACAATTCTAGGCAGTGTAGTTCAGACCTGAACCACTTGCTGTTTGAAAATGTTTTTTCTCACATCACACTTGCTTATTTTGAAAGCATTTTAAACTTCTGCCCTCTTGATCTCAATCCTTTTATCTTTGGAAATGGTTTCTCCTGAATTACTCTCTCCAGACTCCTCATGATTTTCAAAACTTGTATCAAATCTCCTCTTAGCCTTCTTAGAAAAGCAATGCTAACTCCTCTAGTTTATTTTCATAACTCAATATTCTCATTGCTGGAAACATCCTTTTAAAACTCTTCCACTACCTCTCCAACATATTCACATTCTTCCTGAATTCTGGCACCCAAAACTGTATACTATATTCCAGCTGATGTCTAGCTCTGAATATGATGATATAACTTGCCACGGACAAATAATGCAGTTTTGCTAATTTTAGTATTTTAACTTTGGCCGGTTTATAAACTGTAGCTTTATATATGGCAATTGTTTTAAGCCAAAATCCATTTCTCACCTTATTTTCCAGGGTTTTTCATTAATATTCTTCAGTGGTAACTACATGCAAGTTTTATTTATCGTGCAGTAATCTTATGAAAGTGCATCTACTGTCTCTTTGAAAAGGAACATACCTTTCCGGAAAAATAATTTTCATCATTGAGCAGAAAAAAAATTCATTGCAACACATATTCCTATTATTGGTTATTCCTGTCAGTTAATATCCGGCAGTGACATAGATACTTATCTCTTTGTACAACTTCTGTTATTATTAATGCATTACAGTAAAAACACAATTGATTGCTGTTAAAGAGAGCATTGTAATGGAATAATTATTACGAAGCATGTCGCTTTGTCTCTAAATTATATGCAGCTGTGATATATTAATCTGAATATCATGGATGAGTTATTATTTTTATTAAGTGATTATTTAATTACGCCGAATGTTGTTCTAAACCACAACTATGTCAAACCATACAAAATAACTAGTCAGGTATTATTTAAGGCATTTATATGCTCTTATTAATAGACTCTTCTTAATTTAATGAGTGACGCACAATAAACTATTTCTCAATCTGCCTGTTTAAACTGTATTTATAAGTGTACATTTGTATTGACTGTTCAGCAAAGTCTTGGCATCTTTGAATTTAATTAAAAATAAAAACATACATCAAACTGTAATTCCATCTAATCATTGACACCCGTGGAGATTGTCTATTCACTACTTACTGTAATAATCATGATAAAGCTGTTCTATCAAAATGATGGTATGGTCTATTTTGCTGTGAGGCACAGTAAGCTCAACTGACAAAAATAAAATCAGTTTTAATTGCTGAATTTTGGGTGGAGGCCACTGTCTTGGCTGTGGTACAGGAAGCAGGAATAGGTTGTGTTCATTGTCATCTGGTCATCTGAATGTGATTATATAGCAACTGGCTAATTAACTGACTTAAGCCATAGGGCTTATTTTGCTGAGGAGCAGGGACAGGCAACAATGTACTGATGGTGATATCATCTGAAGTCATGTGCTGACGCTATCACTGTCTTAATTGGGATAGATCCTAAATAGATCAAGCAACTCAAATCTGGGCATCCATGACACGCTGTGAGGATTCAGCCACATCAGAATTCTGTTCAACCAGACTCTGTAACTTCGTGGCCTGGCATATCTCCCACAATACCATTACCAACAAGCTGGAGTACCAACTGTGGTTCAATGAAGACTGCAGCAGTTATGTTAGTACAGTACCTCGAACACCTAAAGGTGTGATGTCAACCTGGTGAATGTACAACACAGGACTACTTGCAGGACCACTGAGCAAAAGCAGTTTGACAGCACTGTCATTGATACCCTCCATCAATTTTATCATGATCAAGATTAGACTGAAGGGTATTAATTGGCTGGGTTGAATTTGTCCTCTTTTGAGGACAGGACATAGCTGAGCAATTTTCTATGTTGCCAACTAAATGCCAGTGTTGTATCTCTACTGGATCAACTTGACTGGAAATGTGCTTAATTCTGGAGAAGAAGCATTCAGTACTATTATTAGATGTTTTCAGTATTGAGTCCCTTTAGTCATTTTTCATTCTTGCCTGGAGTGAATTAAATTATTGGCTGAAGGCCGGCATCTGTAATACTGCAAAATTCAGGATGAGATTGAGATGGATCATCCACTCAGTAGTTCTGTCTTCGACTTCCTACTTGAAAGAGAAATGGACACACAAGATAAGTATCAAGCTTGGGGTAACCCATACGAATCTATCCGTTCTGAAACAAACATTAAAAATGCTGCAGCATTTCAGCAGGTTTATTAACTTTTGTGGAGACAGAAACAAAGGTAATGTTCTGAATCTGCTATGACTCTTCTATCTATCTGACACCAGCAGATGAAAAGGTTTTGGAACTGAATACAGCTCAGCTGTTGGCAACAGACATGTCAACCAAGGAAGTGGGTAAACAAGTGCAAATGTGTCTCTAGGTAACATGAGGCCCACTGTTCATATCAGAATACGTTGGGATTACTAATGAATTTGTCATCACAAAACATGAAATTCAGTCACAGGAAGGATTAATTGGAGAAATAAAATCTCCTCTGTATGCAAGATCAATAGAATCTCTCAGGAGTTGTTCCTTCAAATCACAGACTGGACTTCTCTACTGTGTTTGCTGCTGATAAGTTCACTAGTGAATTCATAACAAATATAATAAAGAACCAGCCTGTGATTGGAAGAGCAATAAGCAGATAAGAAAGATAGTGCTGGCAGTGAGGACACCATCTGGGAAGGAATTGGGACTTTTGCCACTTATCGTGCCTTTGACCGTGGTCTAGGTCTTTCTTTTGGGGAGCTGTGCCTTTGCTGGATATCATGGGCCATGCCTGTTGCTTGGGATAGTGGTGGGGGATGGGTGTGGGTGGTGGAGGATGGGTGTTAGAGCGGACTGCATTTTCTAAATCTAACTGGAGAGGACTGAATGGCCACCTGCTGGGAGACAGAGGCAGCTAATGGATGGGAATGGTGAGAATAGAGAAAGAGGCAAATTCTAAGATGGATAGAGGAGAAATAGGTTACAAACGGGATATAAGATGATGAAGGGAGAATTTCTAGAATTCCATTCCTGAACCTGTCTACCTCTTGAACTCATTTTTGTTCTTTAAAAATTTCCTTTTAATGCAATCTCATTCTAGCTTTTGATCATGTGTTTTTTCTGCATCCCTCCGCACCCCCCACCCCCCACCACTTGCTAAATTAATTTCAGAATAATTTCTATGAACCATCTTGTACTCCTTTACCATCAGGAAATATCACATCAGTGTACATTGCCAGGGCTGCTTTCTGTGATCACTCTTTCAGCATCATTTTCAGGCATCTCAGGAGGCAGATAGTTCAGTAATTGCTGCAGTCAGTAGAATCTTTGCCTGATATCTGGACCATTGTGATCACAGGGTCCAGCATATCAGGAAATGGCTCAGCTCAAACAACTTAATGAACACTTCAGCTTTCATCACCAACCACTTGTCAGCCGTCTTTACTGAGCATCCATTTGGCCAAAACCATCTGGTCCTGCCATGCTTTCTAAATATACACCTTACCATTAATCAGATTTCAGCAGCAATAATTGGCCGACCCAAGAAGTTGCATTGTTTTGTCGTTCATTTTCCTTCATCCTCATTATTTCCAGGGCTGTACTAAAACGTTGCAAAAGTTCTGCACATCTGTGGGTGTAATGACCTTTTTCCTTTTTCAGCTCTTGTTCAATTTCTCCTAATTTGGTTCAGTGCAAGAAATGATCTTTGACAAATTCAATTTCCAATATAAGTACCTCTCCACTGCAAAATGCAACATCATTTTTTTTTGATACTTGTATTCACAATAGCTTTGCAGATCTGATGCTTGAGGTGTTGCTCTCTTTCAACCTTCTTACAAAACTAGACCTTTCCACAGTTTGTCAGTTTCCACTGTGAGATATTGTGAAGTTTCAGGCTGCAGGAGGAAGATAGCTGCTTCTATTTCCCTCAGCTATGATTTAATGATCTATCTTCCTGATTTTTTTTAAGCAATGCCAAAATAAAACTAAAATACTATAGATGCTGACAATCTAAATATAAAACTAAAGAAAAATGCTGGAAGTACTCAGCAATTCTGTCTCCACAGACATTGCTTGATTTTCTAAGTGCTTCTAATATTTTCCTTTTTTTTATTTCACTCTCATAATGTGTTAGGGAGTCATAACCATCCTATCAGCACTGGTCGTCATCAACATAACTACTATTACTGTTCTCATTCAGGCAACAATTCAGTTTGCAATGATCGGATTTTATTTAGCTGTGTGAGTGTTGTTCCATTCCCTGAGAAACTGGAAACAATGAGGTATAGAATGTACCATTGGGACAACTTCACCTGAGCCTGAGTGAATTTAGTAACCAGAAAGGATAAATAGAGCTGTTGATAAGACGTTCAACAAGTACATTGGTGGGTGTTGGAGATATTCAGCCCAATGAATCAGAGACCACAAAACGAGGATCGCAGTTTATTAAACAAAGCGATATCGCAGAAGAGAAAGTGACCAGGCTGACACGGAACTGATTCTCTGCACAAATGGCCAGGATTCTCTTCCCTGAACGGAAGGTGCAGGCTTTATCGGGGTACAACACAAAGGTGATAATTGTAAAGCAGTTACAGTACAATGGTGAAAATTGTAAAGTGATTAAACCAAAAATAAACTGAATGGAAATTAATCAAGCGTCCGGCAGCAGCAACTCATTTGTAATTGACACAGGAGATTCCAGCCATCTCCGTGAGTGGGTGAGAATGTCTTCTAGAGGATTCTTCATTGTATTTCCCATCTGCACGAATATGAGTAAATGTTCCTTCTCCTGCCATCCAAGTCTGTCCATTATGCTCCTCCTTCGAGAGAAGTCTTCCAGGACCTTTCGGTCTGCCTGTTTGTTTATGCGATTTCGGTTCAATGGGGAATAAGCCTGCCCTTAGGGTGTTGGGACCGCAGTGCTAATTGCAGCTGGGAGCTTACTGTGAAGGCTGTTTGGGAAGTGTATTCTCTGGTCTGGGATAAGCTTGGTCATGTCTGATTTCTATGTTAACCTATTTGGCCAAGACTGGGGCATTATGGGTATGTTCTTGATCTCCGTGTTTCGCAGACCTGCTTCTGTGTTTTTATGTTATCATGCTGTGGGTGGGCAGGGTAGCAGATCATTCTCCCACAATTCTCCCTTTTTTAAAGAGAGGGATGAAAAGGGGGCAACATAGCCAGATCCGGGGGTGGGTATAAGGTGGTGGGGGTTCGGTGTCAGAGACGGGTGTCAGAGACGTAGTCGTCGGTGTCTGAATCTGACAGAGCGGAGGCTGTGTCAGGGGTGGGGATGTAACTCCAGTGAACATGTACAAGCTGGGTGGTGAGGGGGCAGGGGGTAACAATGCTGTGTATGCCCTGGAGAAGCACATACGGAGGGCCATGACAAGAACTATGATACCAACAAGAATGGCAGTAAGTGATATCAGACCCTGCAGCTGGGCTGTGACCCATGAGCTGAACCAGGAGGTTACCCAGCTCCACAAGTCCTACTGGGACTCCCGTCCATGTATGGAAGCAGCACCCTGTCGGGTGTGGTGCGCCAGGTCTGTTATATGTTTGCTGGCTGAAACTTTATTGCTGGAACAGCACAGCAGGTCAGGCAGCATCTAGGGAACAGAAGATTCGACGTTTCGGGCACATGCCCTTCTTCAGGAATGAGATGCTGCCTGACCTGCTGTGCTGTTCCAGCAATAAAGTTTCAGCTTTGATCTATGTTTGCTGGGGTCAGGGATAGAGGTACAACAGTCCGCGCCAATGACAGCGCAAGTACCCCTTTTACCGGGCAGCAAGTAGTCCAGGGCATTCTATTTTTTTATTGGTCAGAGTGACAGGATGTCTGACCGTCCTGTTCTTTTTTATTCTTCTTTATCCCCACATTATTGCCTAACAGCAGTAGTGCTTATATTTTCCCCAGCACCCATGTTGTATGTATGCAGGTATGAGACACAGTGAACGACACAAGGTGTACAAATCTTTATTCAATTTCCACCACCAGGAAGAAAAGAAACACCCGAGTGGCCAGTGACAAGCAGTGCCTTTCACATCAAAGGGCAGTGCTGTGTGATCAAACAGTGAAGGGGAGGGCAGGGATTAAATCAAAATAGAGTTGGAGGGGGAAATGATGCACTCCACTCCCTGCAGTGCCCACCTCTCCCTGAACAGTTCAAGGGTGTTGGGTGGACACCACGTGCCCCTTCTCCAGAGACACCCGGGCTCTAACGTAACCGCGGAAGAGGGGCAGGTAGTCGGCCCTAACGACCCCCTCCACGGCCCGCTGCCTGGACCTGTTGATGGCCAGTTTGGCCAGGCCCAGGAGCAGACCCACGAGGAGGTCTTCAGACCTGCCCTCCCTCCTCCGTACCGGGTGCCCGAAGATCAGGAGCGTGGCACTGAAGTGGAACCAGAAACAGAGAAGAAGGTTGTTAAGAAAATCAAAAAGGGAGTGCAAACGCCCACACCCCATATATACATGGTCCACGGACTCCACAGCGCCACAGAACAAGCGCAATCTGCGATTGCAGGGGAATGCTGCGTGCAGCACCCTCCACCCCGGATCCCCGAGAGAACGGGGGAGGACTCCCACATACAAAGCCCTCCACTGGGGATCCCCACCGCCCGGTGGCAAATAGGCACTCCAAGGTGTGTCCGGATAGTGGGTGAGAGAAAGAGGTGGATGGTGTGCAGCAGCAGTCTGTACAGGGTCTGCTGTTTTATGTCCCTAAAAGGGGCAATACTAAAATTCTGGAAGCGGCTTAGATTGTGGGGCACAAGTTCCCAGGGGAAGTACGGGACCTTGGGGCCAATGTGAAATTCCATCCGAGCAGGGGTGAACGCAGACGGTATTCCACCGCCCATGTGAGCGTCCTCCAACTGGTGCACTGCGTCGGGTCCGAACACCGCCGTTTTAAAGCTTCGAATGGCAGTGGCCACGTACTGGACGTTTACCGCTGTGGCAGCGTCCAGCCCAGGCCCTTGGCACCCAGCACGTCCCCGACCCTGGTTCCCCTCGCCACCACGGCCCTCCCCTCTGACAACCACTTGAACCCACAAGTATGGAGGTGCGGATTGTAGGGCGACAGTGCAACAGCCTCTGCATTCAGCTGGGCAAGCGCTTCAGCCGTGGCATTCACTGTCTCCTCTAGCGTGATGGCCAGCTGATGTGCCTCTATGTCACAGTGCAGGGATATGTAAGTGGGCAAAAAAAGGGAGAGTACCTCGTCTAGGGCATTAAAGGTGTATTTTCTGCGGGTAATAAGGTTTTGGAAGGCAGATGAATGTCTGGGTCCAGCCACCATTCTGCCTTTCTCTGCGATGTTAAAAGGGACTGCAGCAAACGTAAATGAATGGTATCATGTACCCAACAAAACAGCTCCCAATCCATGACAACGGCAGCCAGGGGTATGCCTTGTGGCTGCAGACAAAATAAATGTCATTCTATGTTCTTAGGTGGTAGGTTTGGGTTCCTGTGCAGATGGTAGTGAAAGTGGAATTGTGGGCAGACTTGTTAGGGACATGTAAATTGAGGATGCTGTCCCCTGCTGGGGACCGGTGCACTGCAGGAGTCAGGAGCAGGGAGTTGGTGCACTGGCTCCAGCCACTCTCCCATCCGGACGGCTGGCTTCTCGTCAGGCAGATGGTTCCTATGGGCGGTCCCCGTCCGGTGGTGTCAGTGATGGTCAAGGGTTTAAACTAACTCTGCAGGGGCATGGGAACCTAGACTGTAGCTTTAGGGTGCAGGACCTGGAGTGTAGAGAGGTTAGGAACATGGCATCAATCTCAAAGGAGGGTGCCTGTAAACAGGAAAGTGGCTTGAAGTGTGTATACTTCAATGCAAGAAGAATACGAAATAAGGTAGGTGAACTTGCAGCGTGGGTTGGTACCTGGGACTTCGATGTTGTGGCTATTACGGAGACATGGCTAGAACAGGGACAGGATTGGCTGTTGCAGGTCCC
>NC_057722.1:30442079-30462253 GCF_004010195.1 Chiloscyllium plagiosum | reverse complement strand
ACTGGCTTTTATTGGTAGTGGAATTGAGTTCCGGAGTCCTGAGATTATGTTGCAGTTGTATAAGACTCTTTTGCGGCCGCATCTGGAGTATTGTGTGCAATTTTGGTCGCCATACTATAGGTAGGATGTGGAGGCACTGGAATGGGTTCAGAGGAGGTTTACCAGGATGTTGCCTGGTATGGTAGGAAGATCGTATGAGGAAAGGCTGAGGCACTTGGGGCTGTTTTCATTGGAGAAAAGAAGGTTTAGGGGTGACTTGATTGAGGTGTACAAGATGATTAGGGGGTTAGATAGGGTTGACAGTGTGAACCTTTTCCTGCGTATGGAGTCGGGTATTACATGGGGGCATAGCTTTAAATTAAGGGATGGTAGGTATAGGACAGATGTTAGGGGTAGGTTCTTTACTCAGCGAGTCGTGAGTTCGTGGAATGCCCTGCCAGTAGCAGTGGTGGACTCTCCCTCTTTATGGGCATTTAAGCGGGCATTGGATAGGCATATGGAGGATAGTGGGCTAGTGTAGGTTAGGTGGGCTTGGATCGGCGCAACATCGAGGGCCAAAGGGCCTGTACTGCGCTGTATTCTTCTATGTTCTATGTTCTATGTTCTAAGGTTGAGGGTTCGTGTGAGAGGTTCTAGGCTAGGTAGAACCATCCTGTGAATTTGTCTAGGCAGTACCCTGTGGATTTCCAGCGGTCTGGGCTATTATCTACGTGAATGGCCAGTTCTGGTGGCTGAGTGTTGTGACATCAGGGGACCTGTCCAGTTCCAGTCACCAGTCTGCCATCTCTGCGATGTTAAAAGGGACTGTGACTAGGGCAGTGCCCCATGGGAATGGGTAGGGATGCAGGCACAGGCTCAGCAATTGGTCTGGTTCACCTTCTGGGCATACCCGTGGGTCATGCTAAGGAACGTGTTCACTCACAGCTCATTCAGTGCCCCATTCTGTGATCCGTGGCGATGTACAGGTCAGACTGAGGGTGATGATCCTGATAGCTGTGGCCAGCAGCTGGATCCCTCTGCGGTGTGTGGAGCTGTATCCTGTCCTGATTGGTTGAGCTTGTGCGGAGGTGAAGCCCTCTTACACCGGGTCTCGTGCAGTCATTCTGGTCTCCCTTGGAGCTTGACAGCTGTCCTGGTCGTGAACAAGACCTGGTATGGTCCTTTCCATCAAGGGGAGAGAGAACCCTTCAGCAGTGATTGTGTCATTACATAGTCCCCAGGTTTAAATGGGTGAATAATAGAATAATAGAAACATACAACATGGAAACAGACCCTTCGATCCAACTCGTCCATGCTGACCAGAAATCGGAAATAAATCTAATCCCATCTGTCAGCATTTGGCCCATATCCCTCTAACCCTTCCTATTGATTTACCCAACCTTTTAAATGTTGTAATTGTACTAGTTTCCACTACTTCCTCTGGCAGCTCATTCCATACATGCACTACCCTCTGTTTACTAAAGTTGTCCCTTATGTCTCTTTTATATCTTTCCATCTCACCTTAGACCTAAATCATTTAATTTTAGACTCCCTTACCTAGGGAAAAGATCTTATCTATTTACCCTATCCATGCCCCTTATGATTTTATAAACATCTGTAAGTTCACCCCTCAGCCTCTGATGCTCCAGGGAAAATAGCTTCAGCCTAAACAGCCTCTCCCTATCACTCATACTCTCCAGTTCCTGCTGTGGTGTGGGCAGTGCAGCTTTTACCAAATCATGGTTTAAAGTGATCCTTCGACTAAAGGCTTGAACATAATCTAAGAAAGCCTCCTGTATTAGGAGCAGTGCTATGTCAGTGGCTAGTTTTGGGGGTCTGGTGGTTCTGGGTATGGGTCATCCCATTAGCACCTCAAAGTGTGTAAGTCTCATCATTCAGTTTATCTGTCCTCTTATTGTGCACAGCGTCAGTGGCAGGGCATCTGGCCAAGTCAGTCATTGTCCTGAGTGATTTCGGTGAGAGTGCCGTTCATTCTTCCCCCCATTCCTGATGACTGGGTCTGGAAGGGGATGTGGTGTCTCCAGGGTATCCCTTGGCCTTCACTGACCACAGTAATGAGCTTTGCAGTGAAATGGGTCCCCCGGTCTGTTTCTATGTTCCCTGGGATCCCAAATCTTAGAATAACATCCCACAGGAGACACTTCACCACTGTCAGGGCATCGCCTTTTTGGTGGGGAATGCCTCTACCCATTTTGAAAATGTGTCTACAATAACTAGGACGTATTTGTATCCCAGTTTTGGTGGTATCTGGCGGCGGTGTTATATCGGGCTGTGCTGTGGTCCCTGTGTCCCACTGCAAGCCCTTCCGGGGCTGGGTGACGACTAATGCAGCTGCCTCCTCTAGCAGCAGGTCTGAGTCCAGACGTGGTAGGGTCAGCTTGGAGTACTGCCGGGCATAGGGCGGCGGGGCCATGACTGGGGGTTGTGGGGGTGCATTTTAGAGGGGGCTCTGGCGGCCATCTTTAACATTAGGGGGCTGGCGCTGCTTTGCAACTTCCCTGAGTTTGCCCAGACACTGCAGCAGGTAGGCAGTGTCCCAGGAGGGGTCCACATTCCCTCCCAGAATGGCCATGATCCAATAGTCAATTTTTTCAAATTTAAAAGACCCCTCCCCCACAAATGGCCAATTTCCATGGGATCAGGGGTACAGGTCCCCAGTGAAGGGGATGACGTAGTGGCTGTCCCTGTTTCCTTGAGCACTGTGTCTGCAGGGGACCCAGATGTTACAAGAGGATCTCCTACCTTTGTCTTGAAGGTAAGGTATTTACCATGCCTCTGAAGCATCTTTTTTTCCCATAATTGGCGGCTGTGACCTGCTGGCCCCACACAGTGGGGTAGTAACGTGCCCATGGGTGGCACCTGCCAGCAGAGTGTGGACTTTTGTGCTCCCATGCTGTAAAACTGCTTCTGAGTCGAGCTTGCAGGTTGTGAATGCAGCTTTCGAGGAATTCAGTGAATGTACCTGCCTCCAGACAGCCCAGCTGCCAGTCACCTCCAGTTAGATAAACAATCGAGCGCAGGACAAGTTCATCGCCGACCGCTATATAAACAACCTCTTAGCCATAGTATCAAAACAGTCTACAAACGCAAACCAGAGACTCTGAGGTTGACCAGAGAAATGCTCGGAAAACCATTCAGGCATTCAATGACAGACTACAGACAAACACTTACAACCCACAAACTAAACAATTGAAAACTACAGGCATGCAGAACAAACCACAAGACAAACAAACAGACCAGCAGCTGCTACCCTTGTCAACTTCCCCAATCTTTTGATCTTTTTAGTGATAATTTAATGGGCAGTCTTTCCTTCTGTCTCCCCGGGAACCCCCTGCTGGTCAGTCTTACCCCTGGCTGGCTCAGGCCCTGGGCCTGTGCTCTGGCTCAAGTGGGGTCATGTGTCTACCTAAATGGGTACAATTTTGAGAGCTCACCGGCCTGCTTCGCTTGAGCAGGGAAAACAACTCAATGTCGAAATGCTGCCACAATAGATCAGAATTGTGGCTACTCCCAGATATCCAACCCATTGTAGGTATGACCTGCTAGGGCAGAGCTAGCCGCCAGGTCCAAATTGGGCACAATTTGAAAAGTCAGGTTCACTTTCCCTGTTGATAGAAAGGGCCTGCCGACTAACGCCAAACTGTCGGAGAAATTCAGCCCAATGAATCAGAGACCACAAAACGAGGATCGTGGTGAAATTGACAAGCAGTTTATTAAATATCATGGAAGAGAAAGTGACCAGGCTGACACAGAACAGATTCTGTGCACAGACGGCCAGGATTCTCTTCCCTGAACGGAAGGTGCAGGCTTTATCGGGGTACAACACAAAGGTGATAATTGTAAAGCAGTTACAGTACAATGGTGAAAATTGTAAAGCAATTAAAACAAGAATAAACTGAATGGAAATTAATCAAGCGTCCGGAACAGCAACTCATTTGTGATTGACACAGGAGATTCCAGCCATCTCCGTGAGTGGGTGAGAATGTCTTCTGGAGGATTCTTCATTGTATTTCCCGAGCACACAAATATGTGCAAATGTCCCTTCTCCTGGCATCCTGGTCTGTCCATTGTGTTCATCCTGCGAGTGAAGTTTTCCAAGGCCTCTCGGTCTGCCTCTTTGTTTATGCTGTATCAGTTTCAATGGGAAACGAGCCTGCCCTTAGGGTATTAGGACAGTGCTAATCGTATCATCATATCCTCCTTCGTCATTTCCGCCACCTCCAAACAGACCCCACCGCCAAGGATATATTTCCCTCCCCTCCCCTATCAGCGTCCCTCCACGACTCCCACGTCAGGTCCACACCCCCCACCAACCCAACCTCCACATCCGGCACCTTCCCCTGCAACCGCAAGAAGTGCAAAACTTGCGCCCACACCTCCCCTCTTACTTCCCTCCAAGGCCCCAAGGGATCCTTCCATATCTGTCACAAATTCACCTGCACCTCTACACACATCATTTACTGCATCCGCTGCACCCAATGTGGCCTCCTCTACATTGGGGAGACAGGCCACCGACTTGCGGAACATTTCAAAGAACACCTCTGGGACACCCGGACCAACCAACCCAACCACCCGTGGCTGAACACTAACTCCCCCTCCCACTCCGCAGGACATGCAGGTCCTTGGCCTCCTCCATCGCCAGACCATGGCAACACGACGCCTGGAGGAAGAGCACCTCATCTTCCACCTAGGAACCCTCCAACCACAAGGGATGAATGCAGATTTCTCCAGCTTCCTCATTTCCCCTTCCCCCAACTTATCTCAGTCCCAACCCTCAGACTCAGGACCGCCTTCTTGACCTGCAATCTTCTTCCCGACCTCTCCGCCAACACCCCCTCTCCGGCCTATCACCCTCACCTTAACCTCCTTCCACCTATCGCATTCCCAATGCCCCTCCCCCAAGTCCTTCCTCCCTACCTTTTATCTTAGCCTGCTTGGCATACCTTCCTCATTCCTGAAGAAGGGCTTATGCCCGAAATGTCGATTCTCCTGCTCCTTGGATGCTGCCTGACCTGCTGCGCTTTTCCAGCAACACATTTTTCAGCTCTGATCTCCAGCATCTGCAGTCCTCACTTTCTCCACAGCGCTAATCAGGGCAAGGAGCTTACTGTGAAGGCTGTTTGGGAAGTGTATTCTCTGGTCTGGGAGTAGCTTGGCCATGTCTGGTTTCTATGTTAGCCTGTTTGGCCAAGACTGGGGCATTGTGGGTGTGTTGGCAGGCTTGATTTGTGCTTCACAGACCTGACTTTGTGTTTCTTATGCGGTCATGCTGGTGGGCAAGCTTAGCAGATCTTTCTCCCACAGTCAGAAAGGATCTGGTAGAAACAATACAAGTCTGTAAATGAAAGGTAATGGAGATGAGGGTAAAAAGCTAGACCAAGATAAGGCATAAGGATAACAAACTTATCAGGGAACAAATAATTATAAAACAGAAACAAAAAAGGACTACAAAAAAATGTGAGAGAAACAACTATTAAAGTTGAATTCAACTCTCTGTAGTATCCAAAATTAAAATGGAAGAACAACAAATAAATGCATAGTGTCATGCCTCACTAGGATAGCATTGGAAATCAAACCCTGCTATTCCTGGAGTCATCACAGTAGTTAAACATTTTAAAAATATGCAGAGTTCCCCAATTTATCTGTCTTTTAAACATAGGTTGACAGAATGCACAGATTTCTGAACTTAACAAAATTACCATTTATCCCATGTAATTAGAGTCTAGCCACAGGTAAACAATTCTGAATATAGGCACATAACTTTACTAATTAAAACTCTAATCACCTTATATATCCACACCCCCACACACAGTGCACGGACAGACACACAGACAGACAAAACGAAAGAAAAAGAATGGGTGTTATACTTATACAGAAAAATGGAAAGCAATTCAGGGATTCATGTTCCCAAGAATTACTGAGATAATTCTTATGATTCATGTACTGATCAGAACATTGCTTCTCAGTCATCCTTCTCCTAATTTGCAACAAGCATGGGGTAGCTAGTTCACAAAAGAAAAGCTCTCTGACATATCACAGCTTACAACAACTGCTGGTAAAAAGGAACGCTGGTTTTCTTCAGGCTCAAAGGGACTTTGCAGAAAACAGAGAGAGCCCCTGAACTGCTAGAGATCTGATACTTTTTGTGTCTTGTTCACAGCCTTGAGCTGTTCAGTTACCCGAAACCCAATCACATTGACAAAGACCTTCTGTTTGCCATCAATAACTGCTCACTAATCCGCTAGCCAATGAGCTACTGGTGCCTATCAAAGCTCCACCTGTTCACTACCCCTTGACTCTAATTTGTCTGCGACCGCATTTTACCCATTGCTCAAACAAGAAGTGTGTGAAAGGTGTTTACAATGACTGTTAAGGTTAATTGCTTTCATTACATGAAGCAATCCTACATTAATCCTTTGTTTTTGAAGAAATTATTTTCTCATTTCAGACCACAATGAAAAGTACATAAAAATACAAAGAACCCACCTTTACAAAATAAATAATTAAAACATGACTACATAATGAAGAATGCTTGCAGTGGAATATTGTAGATTAAATAAAATCCAAAATTATATTGATGGAAGAGAGGGTGGGTAGGTTTACTAACTAGAGGTGAACTAGCAGCTATAGAAAGGAGTATATTTAACAGACGTTTAAAAGCAGAATCTGTATAGATTGAAATTACAGACAAAATAGAATTGATCACAGTAAGGGGGACATAATAGTGGAGGGAGAAGCATGGAAACAAAATCTAAAATGGGTAAGGAGCATAGAATGATCATCATTAGAGATTTGAAGTAGCTGCAAGGGATTGTGAAAGGAATGCAAAGAATGGATCTATCGCAGTCCATGCAGCACTCCTTCATTAATCAGTATGTAAGAAGGTCAGAAGTCAGACAACGACAGATTAAAGTCCAATACGCTTATTTGAAACCACAAGCTTTTGGAGTGTTGCCCCTTCATCAGCTGACTTCACCTGACGAAGGGGCAACATTTTGAAAGCTTGTGATTTCAAATAAACCTGTTGGACTATAACATGGTATTGTCTGACTTCTGACCTTGTCCATCCCAGTCCAACACAGACGCCTCTACTGTATGTAAGAAATCCAACAAGAGGTCTTATCTGGTCTATAAAAAAGATATAGGTTAGTAAGAGAAGTAAGCACAGGAAAAACATCCAAGCAATAGTGATCATAGCACAGAAAGCCAATATAAAGATTAAGAAGGACGCTTATCACATAAAAATCTAAGTAATAAAATGAAAAAAAAGCTGATTTTAGGGGGATGTGTGTGGAACTAGGGAACATAAACAGGAAAAAAGAAAACTGCTGACCATAAAGATATTCATGGTGGTGGAAACTGTGTAAAACTGTGAGCATAGAGTCCAGGAGAAATATGTTCCACTAAAAAGCAAGAATGAACCTACCAATAATGGCACACTAGGGGTGAATAAAGAAATAAGAATAAAATTAAATCTGAAGATAAGAGCTTATATTTATTACATGGAAAACAAAGAAGAGCTGACCAAAGGGAATACAAGAAGATTAGGAAATATATAAAAACACAATCAGGAAGGCAAATAAAAACAATTAAATTAGGTTATTAAGGCATAAAAATCAAATAAAATATTCAACAACAGCAAAAGAAAATTAATTAACATGATCACTAAATGATTCATACAATAAAATCATAGGCAGAACAGTGAAATAGCAGAAAGTTTCAATACTTCTCTGAAATGTTCACCAGGGAGATTAATATGGTAGAAAGGGCATTGGAAGAATAGATGTAAAAATGTAGAATCAATTCAAGGCAGACAGTGTACGGTAGGGACTTTGCGACACTGTTGTAATGTCCCTGCTCTGGACCAGAAGTCTGTGTTTAAATCACCTCTGCTTCAGGTGTGTAAAGAATCTCTAACCAGATTGAATAGGAAATATGCAGAAGGTATGGGGTGATATATTGGGCAAGGTCAGTGGGGAAACAAACTCAAAGAAGATAAAATTGTTGATATGATTGGATTGCATTCATACAAATGAACAGATGTTAGGCATGAGGTAGGAGAGCCATTTTGTACACATATAAACACTTATTAGAAAAGTAAATAGTGTCAGAAAATTTCTAGTTGAAGGAACACCAGGATAGATCAGAATGGCTAAACTGTGTATTACTTCCTTAAGTTTGACCAACTACAGGAATGGAAAGGAGATGCAGAATGGCTCTCTGTAGATTCAAGGAACTGACATCAGGTGATGTGTCCTACACCTAGGAAAAAGTGAACATGTTTTTCTGACCAAGCAGGGATGAATAGAAATGGCCCAGAAAGTGAGCAGCAGGAGCAATGTTTAAACCCAAAATGTTCAATCGGAGCAGGAAAGGCAGTTATATTCTACTCTCATGTGCTAGCCTCACAAATTGATTTGCTCAGATTCTCCTGCACAGCTTTCCTTGGACCAATACACTTCCCAGCACCTCATCTCTCATCCCCAACTAAATTAAAAATGTTGACACTCACCCCCACCTTAATAACATCTCTTGCTCATGCCTCATACTCAGCCTCCACAACTGAAGACAATTCCTTCACTCCACGCAATCCACTTCTCTCAATGATCACAATTTTCTCTCCTTACAGGAAAAGACAGCACAAAACTCTAGGGAGAGGCAGAGAACTAGGATAGGCCCTGCAAACATAACCACATCAGCAACTACTGTCAACACATCCCTACTGTGTCGGTTGTGAAGACGGTATTGTTCCATGTGGCTACAGATGCCTGCAATGACCTACCATAAAACACCTAAGCTGCGTAAGGTAGTAGTACTCAAACAGTTCAAGAAAGCTGATCCTCTGCCTGAAAGACTTTGTGTCATGAGCAATATTTGTCAGGGCTAAAACTAATATCCACTCTGCTACTGATAACACTTGTCTAAAAGAGACAGCCCTTCAATTTGCTGAACTGGCAGTATTCTGACAAATAAGGGAATTATAAATTGCTCACATATATCAATTAAGGCACTTTTAGATCACTTAAAAGTACCTAACAAGTGAAATGCAAACCACCAGTCTATTGACTTTTAACTAGTATGCAAACCACAAAAGTTATTCATCTTTACCTGTGTAAGGATAACCAGGGAGTTGCCATGAAGCTCTATCATGTACCAATGAAGTCTCATATTTAGGCGATGGTGTAATGGTATTGTCACTGCATTAGTAATCCAGATACCAAGCAGCATAAGCAGCAAGTGTAAGACAGAGCTAAGTGGTCCCACAATCAACAGTTTGGATTTAAGCTCTGCAGTCTGCTGAATCACAGTTGTGAATGGTGATAGACAATGAAACAATTCACTGAAGGGGGATGCTCCAGAAATATTCCCATCTACTTGATGGTGGAACCCAGCAGATCAGTGCACAAAATAAGGCTGAAGCTTTTGCAAAACTCTTCAGCCAGAAATGCCAAGTAAGTCACCTTTTTCATCTTCCTCCTACGCTTTCCAGCATCATAAATGTCAGTCTTCAGCCAATTTCATTCACTTCACATTATGCAAAGAAAAAGTTGGAGGCAGCGGATACTGCAAAGGTTATGGGTCCTGACAACATTTTGGCTAAATAGTGCTGAGGACTTGAGCTCCAGTTCATGCAATGACCCTGGCCAAGGTTTTCCAGTGCAACTACAACACTGGCATTTACCCAACAATGTAGAAAATTGCCCAACTACATCATTTACACAAAAAGTAGGACAAATCCAACCTGGCTAATTACTAGCCCTTGAGTCTATTCTCGATCAAGAGTAATGTGATAGAAGGGATCATCAACAGTGCGATCAATAAGTAGCACTTGTTAAGCAATAACCTACTCACTGAAGCCCACTTGGGTTCTGTCAGGACCACTGACTAAACATATTAATTAGACATTTAAATATTACTTATAAATTCTTTGCTTATGATCGAATTGATTACATTGCATTGTTTAATGGTACGTAGTTTTACAGTATGGCTGGAAATGATTAAACCAAACGATGAAATGAAAACATCCCATCTTC
The DNA here is from genome assembly GCF_004010195.1 of Chiloscyllium plagiosum. Classification (NCBI taxonomy): domain Eukaryota; kingdom Metazoa; phylum Chordata; class Chondrichthyes; order Orectolobiformes; family Hemiscylliidae; genus Chiloscyllium; species Chiloscyllium plagiosum. The sequence continues at coordinate 30,452,219 of NC_057722.1, read as the reverse complement.
TTTAAAAAGCATCACACTGGCATTGGAAGCAATTCAAAAAAAGGTTCTTTAAGATGATTCCTAGAATAAGAGTATTGTCTTGGAGCAGAGATTGAGCTGTTTTAGCCCATACTACTTAGTGGAGTTCAGAAGAATGCGATATTTGTGATTCTGTGTAGGTTGGACAGGATAGGTGTTGAGCGGATGTTTCTCTTCATGAGGGAATCGAGCGACAGGAAGTACAGTTTCAAAATAAAGTGTACAATTTTCCCATCCCTTGAGCAACATGACTATAAAATTGAGAAAATACAGTGAGAATAGGAAAGTCTGATTCTTGATGTTGAGAAAATAATTTCTGATTTTCCCCTTATGTTTTAAACAACGAATTCTGAATTTCAGCAGGAACTTTGCCTCTGCTGCTGCATGATTGCACAAGAAGGACACCAAATAGACTTGTTCTATAATGCATAATGTGAGAAGAACAACAATAGAATGAGAAAAGTCACTGCGAACCAAGACAGGTCACCCACCATGAAACTTAATGAAAATAACGGCTCGCCAAAAAAATGAGAACATTCATTCCAGGGGGTCTCCATTTATGATATTGACAAGGAGTGAATTCTTATTTCAGAGGGTCATTATTCTTTGGAATTCTCTACTCCAGAGAGCAGTGGAGGCTGTACATTTCTTTATGTTCTTGACAATTTTTTAATCCACAAGGGAGTCAAAGGCTGTGGGATTGAAGGCTGGAAAGTGGAGTTAAAACCACAGTCAGGACAACCATCATCTTACTGAATGGCAGAGCAGGCTTGAGGGGCCGAATGGCCGAAAGCAACCACCCCAACACACACAAAAGAAGTTGCATCAAGACACTATTCAAAAGGGCCACAACACACTGCAGTACACCAGAACTGCAAAAAGAGGAAGAGGAACACCTATACAATGTAAAAATGGATACCCCCGCAATTTCATCAACAGATGCCTATGGGAAAGACAACAGAACGAGGACATGCCACAACCCAAAGGACTAGCCACACTACCATACATCAAGAGAATTTCCGAACTGACAGCCAGACTACTGCGACCACTAGGACTCATAACAGCACACAAACCAACAGCCACTCTCAGACAACAACTCACCAGAACGAAGGCCCCGATACCCAGCATGAGCAAAACCAATGTAGTGTACAAAATCCCATGCAAGGACTGCACAAAACACGACATAAGACAACAGGAAGACAGCTAACGATCCGCATCCATGAACACCAACTAACCACGAAACGACACGACAAGCTATTCTTAGTAGCCATACACTCAGATGACAAGCAACATGAATTCGACTGGGAAAACACTACTATTAGGACAAGCCAAACAGAGAACAGCCAGCGAATTCCTAGAGGCATAGCACTCAACCACAGATTCTATCAATAAGCACATCGACCTGGACCCAATATACCGACCACTGCAACAGACAGCTGGAACTGACAACCGGAAGCAGCAGATTCAAACCACTACAAATGCCGGAGGAAAGCTTCACAGGAGGCTCCCAAGCACTGAGGATGTCACCTAGACAGGGGTGACACGTCTGCAACACAAATTCCCAGCTCCGCGAACAGAAGCACAACAACGAGCACCCGAGCTACAAATCTTTTCACAAACTTTGAAGGCCTACTCCAGATCTTAATTCTTCTGTTTTTTTTTGTAAATATGTTCTTTTCTGCCTTGCAACAAACATTTGTTTACACATACCATTTTTGTCAATTCGTTATATTTTCCCACTAATTTCTAAATCAGATATGATTCCACATAATTTATTCATATTATAAAAACTGCTGTCAACTGAGATGAAAGCAATGATACCAGGTTAGGTAATCTACTCAACTCAGTCTAGGTTTTAGTATTTAAACTGCTTTTCTGCAATCACAAATCCATTTACCTGAAGTGTTTTGTTAATTCATTATTTGAATCAGAAATGAAATATCATTTGAACATATTTGAATACATTATTTGATCTTAACTTGTATTTTATAAGCATAAGTTTAATTCATTTATTTAGCTGTAAACGTTAAGAATTTTATGTACAAAAATGATTGCATTTGATAAAGATGTCTAAATAATATAATGGGATGCTACAAATAGGCTTTCTTTGTGGCATTCCTTTTAACGTAAAAGGTCACATGGAGTGCATTGCTTGAGAGTTTGAGCAAAGGTACCCTTTATTCTTCTGATACAATGAATGTGGTGATGTAAATGCTAATTAATGCAAGGGTCTAGTCTAATTTCTTATCCTATCTACATTTGTCTGAGAGCCTATAAATGGCATAAAGCTACGCAAATGAAAAAATGATAACCTCTCTGGAATATTCTGTCAGTTGCAAGACTTGGTTTTTAGTGTGATGTGCATATTGTTTATATTTCAGACTAAGATTTCATCAAATTTTAATTCACCACTCAACTTTATTGAATGACTACATTTCTGGTTATAATCACATCAGGTTTAACTATGATACTGAATGCTTTGAAAATATGTTAATAACAGTTGGAATTCTTGCTGTTGTTTAGGTTAGATGAGAAGAAACCGTGACTGTTATATCATGATCAGGCCCGAGCAATGAGCATCCGCCAGAAATATGCATAGTAGGCAGTTCATGAGGCAATCTTTGTGCGATGGTAATTTGATGCCAATGCCGCCACTATGGAGCTCAACACTCCAGCTAAGGTACTCTATTCAACTTTCACAGCTGAAGATGAATCCAGCAGCAGGAACAACCCCCACTGCTATTTAAAGAGATCAGTAATGATATTCAGATTAGATGCTGAATGATTTCTACTGGCGTTGCTGTGATTTAATAAATGATTCATGATTTCTAGAGGTTTTCATGGGGTTAAAGTCTCTGGGATGTAATGTGACAACGGCTGAAAGTCTATTTCCCGACTTAAAGAGCTTCTGGGCAAAACAGTTGCAAACATAGTTGCAGTAATAAGGATTTCCCTTGGAATACACTAGAAATAGGAGAATGAGCATAGGCAGAATAAAGCAAGCTACTAGAATAGAAAGGAGAAAGGCACACAACAGGAGGCAATATCCACTCAGAATGTTCATCTGGTGGTTCTCTTATCTGAATCTCAGCGAGGAACAGTTTAGGAGCGACCCTCACTTCTTTCATTATTTCAATCTTCTTTAGGAGGTCTTCACTGAAATGTGCCATTTGCTCCCACTATACCAGCAACATGACAGGAAGTAAAAGGCTATATTACCAGTGGCCATAAATTATTACATACTGGGGTCCTCTTAAACTGGAGCTGGAGAAATCTGATATTGCTCGTCATCCATAGTTACATAAGGAAGGTTGCAAGACTCTCTAATCAATGTTTTGTTACCGGCATTTCATTACCTCTTCCCAGAAAGCAGCAGGTAGAAAGCAGAGGTGAATTTGTGAGGATTGCAGAGATCTTCATGGTGCAGTATGCCAATGATTGCACACTTATTGCAAAATGGAGCAGGAGCTGGAGAGGCTGGATATCCATAAAAGAGGATGTCTACCACATTCACAAATAATTTTAAGTAGTCCAGCACAGCAGCATTAATACTCCTTTGAAATTTACTGATAATTGTGGTGGAGGTTTTTGGGAAACAAGTTTAAATATTAAAGAGTAGTGACAGTGTTTCTCAGTAATTGAGATTAGTCGTATTGATTCAGGTTTATTGAAAGTTAATATAAAAAGCACTGAGATCTCCAAAAACCATTAATTGATCTGTGAGTAATTTGCTCCCTCTGTGCTGAACAACTGATGACAATACAGAGAAGAAAGTGAATGTTTTGATGCAAATATTTGAGCTTACAGCAGTCATTCACCGATTATAGTAAGGCAGCACATGGTAATTGGCAAAAACATAACTGATTTTTAAAAATTCAAATATTTCTGAAAACGACACATTCTGTTGAAGATTTTGTCTTGCACTTTTTAATACAACTTACAAGAAATAACAAAGGGAAAATAACATTGATACCAGATGGGAGAAGAGTGCGGACTGGTTAGAAAATGGACTCTGAATGGTAGACGTTTTGTCATGGAGCCCTTTTACCAATCAATCACTTAATGCTTAAATCTCTGAAGTGTGACTTCAACTCACAACCTTGTGATTTAGAGATGACAGCGTAACCACAGAATGACAGTTAACAGCATGAAATCAAAATGGAGTTTCATGCCAAAAGATTTTAAATAACACACAGAACATTCCTTCACAGAAGAGTGCATAAAAGGATGATCAAAGAGGAAGCATTATGGAGATGACAACTTACTAATAATTACTTACAACTAGTAAAGAATCCTTGCAATGTGAAACGGCCAGCAATTGGACTAACTCCAAAGACATTTCATTTCAATTTAAAATAGCTTATATTAACTCAATATTATTCATTTGCAATACATTTAGAATATTTATGTCTGTTTTGGGTATATAACCTTTAACAAAACTAAAAGCTTTGAACAATAAAAATAATTTTATTAATCCTTCCCTAAACTTTTTTTCATGTTCTGGTTTTTCGCAAAAAAATATTAAAGTGAAGCTTGACAAAAGGTATGCAGCATGTGGATATTTCAGCATATATATATAAAATTTGGATTGTAACAATGAAATGAAAGGATGCTTAATCATTCAGTAAACTGTTCCCAGCAGATGAAGAGGGGTGAATTGACACTTCTCTTTTCAATCTCCATGATACTTCACAACAAAGAGTTGTGTTCCTTTTGGCAAAAGGCTTTACCTTTCTCTAGTTAAAATATAGCGAACTAATTTCTAATGTAGGAGGAAGGAACTAATTACAAGGATTTAAGTGAAAGAAACAAAAATTTTATTGCTTGAGAAAAGTAATAAAAATGCCTCATCATGCACACTCTCACACAGGTACAAAATTAATAAGGAATAGTGTCCATAAAAGAAAGATGAAAGGAATGTATAGTTTACAATCCTCAGCTTGTTTTTGAGGCTGAAGGCTTTAGCAAGAGAATATGTTGTTTATCTGGATCTTGGATCTTCTATTGCAGCAATTATTGCAGCTATCCTTGAATTATCCTGCATTCTGCTGTTTTGATCTTGTTCCTATTGTCAGTGAGGTGTTTCTAGCTGCTTTCTGTTGTGCAGTCAAAAAGCCATCTTTTCTTTGCTGCCAAAAGCCAATTCTTGAAATACAAGCTTGTATGTATATTTCTTTGCCTGACTTCATTATCTCAAAGCTTGATAATTGCAGCTTTTTAAATCATCTCTAACGTGCAAACATTCTCATCAAGGTATAAAATAAAAATAGGAGAGCTTTTTTTCATGCTGTGTCCCCAGAAAAGGTTGACTGCATTCCTTACTTCTGAATAAAATGTTAATTTCAGTTTGACTTGTGGTTAGGTGACTTTTGTGGCTATTTGAAATCAATATTTTTGGTTCATTTTTAATCCAAGGAAGTCCCAGATTTGAAATCAGATGTTGGAATTTTAAAAAAACATACTTTTTTTTAATCATGAGACAAAATGCCAAGTAAAACGTGGAAATGGTGTGTTCCTACATGTGCTGCCTGTAATAAAATTGTAAACATGTTCTTTACAAACTATTCAAATCTCTGGTTATGATAAATTACATCATAATTCATCAATTGCTTTCAGAATGTAGTCACTGTCGTAGACACAGTCAGTTTTACCCAGAAATAGCAATATAATAATGATTACACTATCTGTTTTTTTAGATTAGATTACTTACAGTATGGAAACAGGCCCTTCGGCCCAACAAGTCCACACCGACCCTCAGAAGAGTAACCCACCCAGACCCATTCCCCTACATTTACCCCTTCACCTAACACTACGGGCAATTTAACACACCCAATTCACCTGACCTGCACATTTTTGGACTGTGGGAGGAAACCCACACAGACACGGGGAGAATGTGCAAACTTCACACAGACAGTTGCCTGAGGCGGGAATTGAACCTGGGACCCTGGTGCTATGAGGCAGCAGTGCTAACCACTGTGCCACCGTGCTGCTTGAGGCAAAAATTGACCAGGTTATTCAGGGTCAGTTCACTGTTCTTCTTCAAGATAGTGCCACAGATTATTTTATCTCCACATATGACAATAGACAGTGCCTTGTCTACATCGCATCTGGAAGATGCATCTGCAACAAGGCAGCACACCCTCAGTACTTCACTGGAGTGTCAGGCAGATTAATTAATTATCTGCTTGAGATCTAAGATAAAAACAATGATTTTTTCACATGATCGAATATTCTATGAAACATGATATTTACAGGTTGGTGAAATCATTCAGTTACTTGATCATGTTTGCTTTATGTGTTTAAATTAATATTGTGGAGTTTTACTGATTTATATTTAACAATGTCATCCACTTCAGGAATTACCTTTCTTTGTCTAAAATACTCAAGTAATATCAGTCCAATTGTTTCATTTCATGGACTCTTGTAAGGAAACAGTGGGGTAGAATTCCAGACTGGTAGAAAGTTAATATCATATGTCAGTTGTCTGTTATAGAAACCATCAATTACCATTTCCAAAATTTTAAATGTTCTTCAAAAGCAATTTCAGATAATGTATTGTCCATTTCAATGTAAAAATAACTAACAGTTAACAGAAATCTATACTGATTTTCCATAGTTCTTCTTTGTTCACATCTGCTAATATCCTGAATGGTTATTTCAAGTTTCAGTCTCTGGTTTTCATATTCCCCCTCGATAGGATCCTGCTGGTCATTCATTTATATAGCTTGAGTGGCCTCATGTTCATAATGTGTTGACACTGCCCAATATCTAACTCATTATAAAACAGCAATCCCCATTGACAAATCAATGTGGTCCCTTTGTAACCTTAACTGCATATTACAGAGATAACTTTGATGTATTAATGAAAAAGTGTTCCATTCTAAGTTGCATTGTTTTTCGATTTAATGGGACCCTGCATTTCTGATTATTTCTGATCTTACTTACATAATGATTCCGTAGCACAGATACAGTTCTTTGATTCAGGATATAACTCCACTTGGAAATGAAAATTTAAAGAGGTGTTGATGCAGGAGGGAATGAATTAATGCAACTTCTGAAGAACACTAAAATACATTTCAACCATCAGCAATGTTTTATAAAACTGAAAGAGCATGGGATCAGAAAGTGCTAGACCAAGATAAAGGGAAAGGAACCCAAAGATATAGGCATGTCAATATTACTCTTATTTGCTATTTGCTGAAATAAACAAGAATCATAGAATTTTTACAATATGGAAATATCTAACAGCCCATCATGTCTGCACTGAACTCTGAGCAAGTTAACTTAGCATCATTCTCCTGCCTTTTTCCTGTAAACCTGCATGTTGGATGATTAAGTAGAAACAATGCCCTCTTGAATGCTTTAGTTGAACATTTCCAGCAGTGCATTCGAGGACTGAACTAATCATTGTGTGAAATAAAATTATTTTTTCACCTCACATTGCTTCTTTTGCAAAACACTTTAAATCCGTATCATCCAGTTTGCAATAGGAACAGTCTCTCCCAAACTATTCTCTCCAATCCCCTTATGATTCTGAAAAATTCTATCAGATCGCCTTGTAGCCTTTTCTTCTCCAAGGCAAACGATCCCAACTTCTCCGATCTATCGACATAACTAAAGATCCTCATACCTGAAACCATTCATGTAAACCTCTTCTGCACTTTCCCCAAAGTGTTCACCTCCTTAATACAGTGTGGTATCCAAAACTGTACACAATGCCCCAGCTGAGAGCTAACTAGTTCAGCTTATATGTTTAGTACGAACCTTCCTGCTCTTCTACTTTACCCCCTTCTTAATGAAATAGAATACTGTATCCTTTATTAACAGCTCTCTCTACCTGTCCTACCATATTTAATGATTCATGCATATTTACACCCAGGAGTCTCTACTCCTGCATACCCTTTTAGAATAGTACCATTTATTTTAACTTGATTATCCTGTTCTTTGAAAAATCTATCATCTCATTCTTCTCCACAATTAACTTCACTTCACTTACTCCATCAACTGCTCAATGTCCTTCGCAATTCTATGCAGTCCTCATCACAACTTACAATGCTCTTAAGTGACCTATTAACCACAGATTTTGAAATTGTTCCCTGCACACTAAGATCTAGATCATTTGTATGGTATCAGGAAAAGCAAGGGTTCTGATATGAACCCCTGGGAAACTCCATTACAAACCTAACTCAAGCTTGAAAATACCCATGAACATCAGTTTCTGTTTCCTATCTCACAGCCAATTTTGTATTAAAGTCCCTTTAATTCCATGAGCTAAAACTTTTCTTACAAGTCAAATTGTGTAGTATCATTTCAGCACCTTTTAGAAATCCATATCCATGGCATCAACAACATTACCTTCAACAATCCTCTCTGTTATCTCTTCAGAAAACTCTAACAGTTTAATTAGACAGAATTTCCCTTAACACATTTATGTTGTCTTTTCTGAATTCATCCATGTTTTTCCATTTGACTATTCTATCATGAATAATTATTTCTAGACATTTCTCACCACTAGAATCAAGCTGATTGGTCTTTAAATGCTGGGAATATCTTTAAAACCTTTTTTGAGTGCTGGCACAATACTTGGAACTCTATATTTTTCCAGCACCACCTCTGAATCTGGATAAGATAGAAAGATTATAGTCAGTGCCTCTGCAATTTCCACCCTCACTTTCTTCACTATTCTTGGATGCATCTTATTCAGTGCTAATACTTGATCAACTTTTAAATATTGACAGCTTCCAATACCATCTTCCTATCAACCTTAAACTCCTCTATTGGCTGTCATCATGGTGTAGGATGCATCTGCCTCGTAGATAAAAACAGATGCAAGTACTTGTTAACAGCTCACCAATGCCTCTTGACCCCTTTTCATCCCTCAATGGCCTTACTCCTCCTTCTATCACCTTTTTAATATTAATGTATCTGTAAAATACATTGGGATTTTCTTTAGTGTTTGCTGCCTGTCTTTCTCTTAATCCTTCTTTGCTTCTCTTACTTGCTTACACCTCCCCTCTGAAACTTCTGTATTCTGCTGGGTTCTTAATTGTATTTTCTACCTGATATCCATCACAAGTACAGTTTATCTTCTTTAATTTATTCCAGAATGCTCTGGAATTGTTTGCCCTACACCTCCAGGGATTGTACCCAACATATTGTTATGAAGGTAGCCCATCAGTGTACTGTTGTTTTTTCCTTCAACCTTTGGTTCCAGTCTAACCGCCCAGCTCTATTCTTGCCCTCTTGAAGTAGGCTCTTTGCATGTGACTATGCTGACTCTAGTTTAGTCATTCCCGACTGGGAATTTCAGATAAAGGGCTTAAGCCCGAAATGTTGATTCTCCTGCTCCTTGAATGCTACCTGACCTGCTGTGCTCTTCCAGCAACACACTCTCGACACTAGTTTAGTCATTGTCATTTTCCAATAGTATTCTAAAATGATCACTATCTCCTATATATTCCCAATTAACTCTTGATCTACTTGCCCTACCTCATCTAAAACAATCACAGGTCTGGCAATATTGCATCTCTTATTAAACTGGACATTTACTGCTGTAGGGAATTCTCCATAACGCAATCTCAGAAGGCCAGCCCTTCAAAGCCTGCACGACCACTATCCCAGTTTATATTTAACTAATTATACCACTACATTGTAACTACCCTGTGATGGTTGTATCTACAGATAGTTTCCTTGCATTCTATTAGATTCTTCAATAGCACATTACTTATATCTAGTTCTTAGATTATGAGGGACAACAAGTATTGTCTCATCTAGTAAATGTATACTGTTGGAGGAAAAAAATCATATCTGGCAAAACTGGCCCTTCATATACTGCCTTCATTTTTTTAATAACTGTGATTTTAGTTCAATGATAGCACTACTTCCTCTGTACCATAGATTGTAAGGGCACATAACATCCACCTTGTGCAATTGGAGATAGGTGAAAATGTATTCCAGATTCTTGAACTCACATACACTGATGTGGTAAAAACAATGACTGCAGATGCTGGAAACCAGATTCTGGATTAGTGGTGCTGGAAGAGCACAGCAATTCAGGCAGCATCCAAGGACAGGCAAAATCGACGTTTCGGGCAAAAGCCCTTCAGGGCTTCCTGAAGAAGT